>NC_079349.1:12461173-12770340 GCF_029582105.1 Oenanthe melanoleuca
CCCGAAGGGAAGCGTGTGTGTGCTCGGTCATCAGACCTGCGGTTACCGTCTGTCTGGAAGCGGCGCTGGAGCGGGGCTCGGGAACAGCTGCCAGGCTTCCAGGCTTGTTTTCATTTTCTAAGAGGTTAACTGAGAGCCCGACGCGAAGAGACACCCGTACACACCCAGAAACCCCGCCACACACACGGAGCCACACGCACCCGTACGGAAACACACACATAAACACAGATGTGGGCCGGCACGGGGACATGTAAACACAGCCCTGTGCGGAACCAGCCCCGGGATCGCGGGACGGGACCTGTCCCATCCCGGCTTTTCACAGCTCGGCAGGACGGGGAGCGAGGAGCCGGTCGCGCCCTGCGCCGCCGGTCCGTGAAGCGCAGCTTGTCCTGCCCCGGCTCCGGCACGGACGGGCAGGTCCCTCCCGCTGCTCGGCCCAGACCTTGCAGGGGAAGAGCCCGGTCACAGTAGCTGCGAGGAGGCACAGCTGGGGCTTGTTTCCTCCCGGGCTTGGCTGCAAGGCGAGCATGCGAGGATGTGCATGAGAGCGGGGTCGGGGTGTGGAGCTCTCCCTGCCAGCACTGGGAGCCGGGCTGGGCCCCTCTGCCCAGGTGTGCTGGAGGGGGCAAAGGAAGCTTTGATATTAATTACAGCAGGGTTGGGAAAGGAGTGAGCCTTTCCCTTTGTCCCTAAGGTTTGGTAAATCCTGAGGGGCTGCAGCTCCTGGTGCCCTGGAGACTGGTGATGGGGACCCATGGTACTGGGGTGATGGGAACTGATGGTACTGGGGTGGTGGGGACTGATGGTACTGGGGTGGTGGGGACTGGTCCTGTTAGGGTGATGGGAACTGATGGTACTGGTGCTGGAGGATGCTGGGATGATTTGGACCAGTAGTGTCAGGATAATGGTGATGAAGTGATGGGACCAAAAGTGTCAGGATGACCTATGAGCCCAGGGTGATGAACACCTCAGAGAGCCAGTGCTGCCCCACAACAGGCTGACACACAGCAGTACCAAGGTGAGGTGTTTGCCAGCACAATTTGGCAACACCAAGGTGGGGTGTCCACAGCTTCTGAGTGGAAAATCCCATCCCAGAGCCTGGCAGGTATCTCACCAGGGCTGCCAGGAAAAAACAGTCTTTGCCCACCCACCACTGTCCTTCCTGCCCCAACAGCAGAGCCCATGTGGGAAATGCCAGGCTGGGAAAAAATCAAGGAGAAATCTTTCTAGGAGCAGGTTTGTGCCTCACAGTGCCCAGCTGCAGAGGAGGAAAATCTCTGGTGGCTTTTAAGGGCTGGGTTCATGCTGCTGCCATGGGGCCTCGCTTGGAACTTGCTCCTCTCCTGCTCCTGTCTTCACAAGACGTGTAGGAACTTCCTATCTCTGGAGCCTCGGGCCCTTAGTCAAATTTGGTTGGCAGCCACAGGCGCGCACACGCTCGCCCGGCGGGATTGCACGCACACCTTGTTTTCTCAGGAAACGAGGGGAGCGTGACCCAGGCCGGGTAGTGCTTCATTCTGCTGTAATAAATTAACATGTCAGCTCTTCTGGCCATAAAACCTGTCCCAGATGCAGTGAAAGCCAGGGGGAGAAGCTTGGCATCCTCGTGGTGAGCTCAGCCAGGCGAGGGAGGTGCAGCCGAGTTCAGTGGGACACCCAAGGTGCCCCTCGAGGCTCAATCCCAATCATGGGCTGGGGTTCCTCAGCAGAGGGGTCCTGCTGGTGTTGGGTGAAGCCCTGAGCTGGGAAATAAAGGGTGGGAGTGTCCCCCTACTCCCCTTGGTGCCACTGGGCTGGAGGTGCTGCTGTTCCGTGAGGTCAGAGAGTGTGGGGAGAACAAAGAGCAGGGACAGAGCCATCAGTCTCAGTCAGGGCTGTTGTCCATCTCCCCTTAATATCAAGAGTAACTTCTGCTTTCCTTATCTCTGTTTCTCCAGGAATCTCCACTCCTTTTGCTGACTCTGAATTAGTCTTAGTGGGAGCTGCACTGATATGCAACCAAAAGTGGCACAACCCCCTTGTGCCCCTCGATGCTGGAGGCCACCAAGTGGAGCAGCAGGAGGGGCACAGGGGGCTTCAGTGGCGTGTGCCCTCTCTGCAGCCCTGGCTCCAGGGACCCTGGGGACCTGTCACAGCTCCTGCTTAGTCCCAGGGCTGGTCCTTCCCCACCATCCCCACCATCCTGGCGAGACTCTGCCAGTGTCACCTGCTCTTCTGTGAGCCTGCTTGGGATTTGCTTCCAAACACTTTTTTTCCCATCTCTTCACCTTTGCCAGCCCTCTGCCTCATCCCAAAGCCATCTTTCTTTCCTTAGGTGAGATCTTTCCCTTGAGCCCCGATTTTCCCCTCAGGGCCAGGAATTATGTAGGTTCAGGCCGCCTGAAATGCCTTGTTAAGCAGATATGTCTCAAACAGCTTCAGCCTCACAGGTCCTGCTGAATTTTGGGATTTGGGCTCAGTCTTCGAGGCAGATTCCACATCCCTTGAGACCCGAGCAGAGCAGGGGTGGAAGAGCAAGGATGTTCACTCCCTTTTGGGCACAGATGACCGGGTGCTCTGCATGCTGAGGCTCTGGCAAAGACTCTGAGCGCTCTGTCGAGGCTCCTCCATCAGTGCCAAGCGCAGCCGGGGCTGCGGAAGCGCCCCGGTCTCTGGTGGAGGGCGATAGCCGTGCCGAGATAACCCCGCTATCAGATCCCCGGGCTGGCCCCGCCCGTCGCTCCAAGGCAGCCCAAAGCGTTCCCTTCTCGAGGGACAAGGGTCCCTAAGCCCCGTGGGGGGGTTCCACAGCTGGGGTGCAGCAAGGAGGGGCCTCTCCTGCAGCTCCCCGGGGCTGGAGCTGACCCCGCTCCAAAGCTCCTCACTCATGAGACTAAACACTTGCTGACCAAAGCTGCCGACAGGGGTCTCGGGGGACCGCTGGGGATGTGTCATCCTGCTCCCGAGCCAGCCCCGAGCTCCAGCGGTGTCACACAGAGTGGCTGTGCCGGGGGGTCCGGATCCCGGCCCCTGCCCTCCCCTGGCTCTGGCGGCCAGTGCCAAGTCCCCCGCTGGGCACGGGGGCGGCTCTCGGAGCCGGGTCCTGCGGCTGGGGTTGCGTTCGTCTCGCCTCCAGCCCATTGTCTTGTTTATTTGTCACGGTTGGTCCCCAATTAGGAGTTTGAGGCGTTTGGGACAAGGAACTGTTTCTTCCCATGTGAACGTGCGGTTCCCGCTCCGCCGGGCTGTGATGTGGCCGGCGACCCGCAGGAGCATCTGCTATTGCAGCAACAGTGCCCGAATGCGTTTCAGATGGGCTCGGCTCTGCTTTCCGTGCTCGGGCCGGCGGCCAGCGGGGGATGGAGCCTCCAGCCGGCCCTCGGGATGCGATGTTCCTGTCCTCGGGGACCCGGCTTGGGGACCTGCTGGGGAGATCGGCACCAGCCAAACGCGTCTGGCCAGTGCCGAGCCTTGCGGGGGGGGAACCCTTGTGTGGGGAAGGGGCTCTGCCGTGGGCACCCATGGGTCCGACCCCAGCCTGGGTGCACACAGGGGAAGGCGGGATGCTCCACCTGGCATCTCCCAGGAAACGACCCGACCGAGCTCTGCCGGTGAGCTCAGCCCCGCCGGGGATGCTCCCGCCGGCTCAGCCCGGGGATGCAGCGCGGCTCACCCCGCGGAGGGGGCGCGCAGCCGGCGGTGCCCCGGCCCCGCACCTGCCCCCGCGGACGGCAAGTCCCGTCCGGCCGGTGGCCCCGGGGCAGCGCAGGGCCCGTCCGGCCGGGTTCGCGCGGCGTCAGGCAGCACATGATCCGCGCCGCGGGGCCAAGGGCTGAGGTCAGGCAGTCACACCCAGGCAGCGGCACTGACTTCACCGCGGGCAGGAGCGGCTCCTCACGTATCCCGCTCCCCGAAGGCAGCGCTGACCCTCCGCTCGGGGCCCGTGGTCAGGCCGCTCCGTTATCGGGGCGCGGGCATCGCTCCCATCGCAACGGGTGGATCCCCGGAGCCCTTCCTGGCTCTCGTCCCGGCCAACATAGTTTCTCTGGTCCTGGGGCCGAAGGGGAGTCACTGACAGGGTCCTGCCGGTGCCGCTGGGGAAGCCGCAGAGCCGATTCCTTCGCGGGGCTCCCGGTCCGGCCCGAGGGCTGGCCCGCTTCCCCGGGGCGCCGGCTGGGTGGGATCAGCCCCTGGCTGAGGTAATTGAGAGCCCTTTCCATCTCTCCCGAGTCCGGGATGAACAGAGCAGCGCGTCCTGCCTCGCTGGGGCTATGGCACGAGCCGGGGGCCCCGATTCCAAAACCTCAGGGGAGAGTAGAGGAAGGGATTTGGGGGATTTTAGGGGCTTGTCCACGTGTTTCCAGGGGAGGAAGAGTTAAACCCTCGCCTGCTGCTAATGAGCCTTAACTGGGAATGACCCGACACAGGGGAGAAGTGAACCCATTGTCCTCGCCTGTGTTTGACTGTCTTCCAGGGAGACTCATGAAACGCAGAGCCGGGGCGTGAGTTCCCGATTTATGTCAGGAGGCTGTGATTTATTCTATTTATTTATTTTTGCCATCTGGTTGAGGAGGGATGTTGAACGCAAGCGTGAGAAATCCAGATGTGCACAGCTCCTCGCTCCCGAGCATCCATCGTCCCCAGCCCCGCTCCCGGCCCCGCCGAGCCCGAACCTGCCCCCCTGGAGGGGCCCTGACACCCCTCCAGCCCCGGGCGGGTCGGTGGCACCCCGCGGCACCTGCCACATCCCTGCGGGGATGAACTGCGGGTGTTGACTCAAGGAAGGGCTAAGTTCGGATGTCCAGCACTGGACTTGCCAGCATAGGGAATGTTGGCCATAAAATGCCATGGTAACAACAGCCATGGGGACACCTGCGTGTCCCCAGCTGCAGGGTCAGGGTGACCCCGCTGACAAGGACACATCAGGGTGCCGTGGTGACAAGTGCTGCAGGACCTGGCCCTGGGGCGTAATGCCCATCCTGATGTGATGATGCCCTGCCCCATGCCTGTGTTTTTTGGGGGTTGTATTGCTTTGAGTGCATTGTATACCACAGTGCAGGCAGGAAATGGGCCCCACACATGGGTTACATGGGCTGCAACCCCAAAATCGGCATCCTCCAGGGCAGGGACCCAGGAGACACCCAGGGTCCCTTCCCTGGTGGCAGGCTGGATGATGGAAGAAAGCTGCACCATGCATGGGGACACATCACGGCACATGACACATCCAGGGATGTCCCTGGGTGCCTCGGCTGTGGGATGGAGGAGCCTGTTCTGTTTTGGCATTCACCCCTTCCATAGAGGGACAGCAGGGCCAGGCTGGACACGGGCACCAGTGGCCCTGCTGTGACCACTGGTGCAGCACGAGGCTGCCACTGGCACAGGGCAGTGCCAGTCTGGGGTCAAACCCACACCATGAAACCTCCCGGAGGAGCTGGGGAAGCACTGGGCAGCACGAGCCTGCAGGGCAGAGGAAGATGGGCTTAGGGGGCAACTTCTGAATTTCTGCGATGATCTTTAGGTCGGGGCTCCTCTGAGACACGAGAGATGATCACACAGGATCTTAGCTCATCCGCTTGCTGTCTCATGCCTGGGAGGTTTGGCCAGTGGCCCAAGGGCTCTGGAGGAGGAGGAAAATTTCATCATCCTGCTCCAACGTCTGCTGTATAATCGGCCTCTTGTTAACCGCTCCAGCCCCATGCGAGGCGCTCGCTGAGGAGCGGGGCGCTGATACAGCCTTAGGTGGTCTTGGCCGTGGCAGAGCTCTGCTGAGCCTCTCCCAGCACAGCCTGGGAAGCGGCTGTGATTTTATCTGCTCTGTCCCCTCCACCTCGCACATGCTCACTCAGCTCCCTCAGCCTCTTCCCAGCCTTTCTCCGTTTCCCCAGGAACTTCCAGTGCTGCCAGAGCGGGGCTCTCCACACCGCGGTGCTCCACACGCTGGGATGGTCCCCTCACCCTGCTGGTGCCCACACCACACCCACACCCGCTCCCCATGCCAGGACAATCCCTGCACCACTGTAGTGTCCCCACATCGTCCCAGCACTTTTGAGCAGCTGGTGAGTGTCAATTTAAAAATTCCCCCCCAGAAAAATATACTTCCAATCATCCATCCAACAGCAGGTGGGAAGGGAGGAAGGAACAAGGTGACCGGGGATTGTGATCCACACAAATGCCCCAAGGGGTTTTGGGGCAGCCCCGGGGGTGCTCTGGGGGAGCAGAGGTGTCTGAGGGTGAGCACAAAAGGGACCCAATGAAGAGCAGCCAAATGCAGTCTGTTTCTATGGGTTTATTTTAAAAAAAGTAGGGCAAGAAGTATAAAAAAATAAATATTTAAATAGAATTAAACTTATATATTACCACAAATCTTATTAATAATTATTAATTATTATTAACAATAAAATTATTAAAAGTTAGAATTCAGTGCACGCTGGGCTTTCCACGGAGGCAATAAATAACCCTCACAGCCCGCTCTGGTGCCAGGAGCGAGCCAGCGCCACCTGCCACCGGCCTGGGGCCCGTCCCTGTGTCCCCACGTCCCCATGTCCCACACCTGTATGTCCCCGTGTCCCATGTCCCCGTGTCCCATCCCCCCAAGGCAGGGCTGCATTCAGCCGTGCAAAACCCAGCTCGTGGCTGTTAGTACATTCAGAGCTCTTCCAACGGGAAAAGCACTTTTCCAGAGCAGAGGGCATTCCGTGCCCCGCCGTGCCCGCGCGGGGGGATGCTGCTCCACAGTGAGGTGACTGTCCCACACAGACGGTGGGACCCAGCCCCAGCCAGCACAGCCACCAGTACCCTCAGTTCGGCTCCTTGCAGGGCAGCTCAGCCTTAAAATGTGCAGGGGGAGCGTGTCCCCGTGTCCCCGTGTCCCTGCCAGCCGCTGCATCCCAGCGTCCTTCCTCACAATCCTTTTTCCTGGGAAGTGGCAGCTTTCAGACGGTGCTCGAGGGCATCTGTCCGCTTGCTCCTCGTGGTGACACCGTCCTCGGGGGACAGAGTCCGGCCCTGCCGCCAGCCCCCACAGCTCCCCGCACCCCGCGGGAGCGCGGGGACGGCTGAGGCACATCCTGGGACCAGCCCGCGCCCCGGCATCTCCTCGGGGATGCGCTGCCTCGTCCTGCTGGATGCTGGCTCTGCCCCGCCCGGGACACTCCGGGCTGCAGCGTTCACCCCCTCAAGGGGCAATAAATTACCGGAGGGCGGATGAGGCCAGCGCAGGGACCGTGTAATAAATAGGGAGGCGGAATTTCGGGAGGCAGCGGCGGGGGCCGGCCAGCAGCAGAGAGGCAGCGCGGCCGGGGCGGGCGCTCATGAGGGGCTGAGATGAGGTAGGAGGACACGTGCTGCCTGCCCGATGACCTGCACGTACTTCCTGAGCACCTGGCAGCCCTGCTGCTTCTTCTTGAAGGCGCTCTTGCCCTTGGAGCTGTCCCCGTACCTGACGTCCACCTGGAAGATGTTGTAGTTCTTGCAGAGGAGGCAAGTGAGGTTGGAGATGAGGCCTCGGGTGGTCTTGGTGGTGTTGTGGAGGCGCTCGAGGAGCTCTTTGGCCAGGGGGTTGAGCTCCTCCTGGTCGCGCGTGATGTTGCCCAGCGAGGCGTTGAGGAAGGCGAAGAGCTTGTACATGGCCACCATCACCTCCTTCCTCTCGCTCGTCCGGTTGACGCGGAAAGCGGGGAAGAAGATGCCGGCGGGGTTGCAGAGCTTGTCACTCTCGCTGCTGAACGGCTCTCCCTGGCACTTCAGCTGGGAGGAGAGGCCGGCGTCACCCCGCGTCCCCCGTGTCCCCCCTGCCGCCGTCCCCGCCGTGTCCCCAGCCCTCCCCCTCCACGCGCTGGCGGCCCAAGCCCCCCACGAGCCCCCGGGCCGTCCCCAAGCGCCACTTACGTAGAGGCTGAAGAGTTCCTGGGCGGTGGCGTTGAGCACGGCCACCTGCCTGCGGGTCTGCTCCTGCACGTTGGAGCGGCACAGGCCGTGGCTGGAGCAGCTGTTGCCGGTCACCAGCAGCGCCCGGCCGGCCACGGGCCGCCGCTGCAGCAGGAGCAGCGCCACGAAGGGCACGACGCCTGTGTGGGGAGAGAGGCCGCGTCACGGCGCTGGGCAGTCACCGCTGGTGCAGAGCATCCGCCCAGGATGACCCCGGCCCCGGGCACCCGAAGGGAGGGTGTGCAGCTGGAGCGGACATCCCGCTCGGGTGAGCGCGCAGCTCAGCTGGAGTCCCCTGAGCCCCCGCTCTGCGGTCCCGGCCCTCTGCCGTCCCCCTCACCTGCCCCCCGGCTCGGGCTCCCCCGCCTCCCTTCCCGGCGGGAGCATTCCCACATTTCGCAACCGGCCCGGTGGCGACCTGGCGGGTTTAATCAAACGTGCGAGACGCTTTTTCCTCCGTTACCCTGGTCCGGGCGCTTCGGGAGCAAGGCCCCACCCCGGCCCGGCTGACTCAGCGGGGCTCCCGCAAGGAAACCTGCTCTCGGCGTGCCCTCCCTCCTCCCTCCCGCCCCCGGCCCCACCGCCTGCCTCAGTTTCCCCGTCTGAGAAGTGGGCGCAGCGCCGAGGAGCCCTGGGGAGAGACGATGCAGCTGCCAGAGACTCCAGCCAGGAAATCCCTGGACGCGGAACAAGGGGACCCTTGAGCCTCCGGCAGCTGGGTCGCCCCGGCGTCCCCTCCTGAGAGCGGGGGAGCTGCAGCCCCCAACCCACGGGGACTCCCCCAAACCGGGATCCATCCCTGCTCGGGGAGGCCAAACCCCTCCTGGGCATCCTCGGGGCGGGTGGCCCGGGTGTCCCCGCTGCTGGGTGACCTGGATGCCACCCGCAGGGCCCGTCAGGGCGGGGGTCCCGTGCCCCGCAGCCGCGGGGGTGCTGCCGGGGGAAGCCCCCGGCCCGCGTCGAGCGCCGAAGCCGCCTGCACTTGTCAGCGCCTCGGACGTGCCGCCGGTGCCGGGTAATCCAAGCCTCGATTTATTTACCCTGCCCAGGTGGGAGAGGACTTACCTGGGCGTGCTCCGACCCCTGCCCCGCCGCTCCCCTCCCGCACGGGACCCTCCTCCCCGCGCCCCCGGGGGATGCAGATTCCCTGACCCCTCACCAGCCCCTCTCGCTGTGTCCCCCCCGGCCGCTGCTTCTGCCCATTTCACAGCTGGGCAGAGCGAGGCTCGGCACCCACGTGTGCCAGGGGCTGGGTGGGTGGGGGGTCCTGGGTGGGTGCTGCCCCGTGGGACCCCCCAGAACGGCTTCTGGGGTGGGGGCCGCTCCCTCCAAACCCCCTCCTGCGCTTGCACTCCTCCCCATCCTTCCAGCGCTCCCGGCAGCGGCTCGCGGCATCGGAAGCCCCAGAAGGAGGAAAAGCAGGAGGAGGGGGGGGGGGAAAAAAGTATTTAAAAGTACAAAAAAGAAAAAAAAAAAAAAAAATCCCCCCCTCCTTGAGATTTTTTTTTCTTTCCTTGGAATCATTTCCAGTTATATAAGTGTCCAGATGTTGGCTGCACCGCGCCAGCGCCGCGCTCCGCTCCCGCTGCCAATTCCCAGAGATGCTCATCCCGGGGGGGACGCGGCGCGGCGGGAGCCCTCGCTCCGTCTCCAGCGGCGGCTTCCAGCCGGGAACCGCTCGCACCCGAGCATCACCGGCAAAAGGAGGGGAGGGGGAGGAAAAAAGGGGGAGGGGGAGAACGGGACATAGTATCCCCAAAGTCGATTTTTTTTATTTTTTTTACCTGCCGGCACGAACTTCATTGTGAGCCGCGTCCCGGGAGCGACTTAATAGGGATTGGTGTTGGCAGAGGAAGTTTTCAGAAATTCATGTTCATACTGGGGGACTTCTCGGGGTTTATATACCGGTCCAGCCTGTGTTGTAAGAAGAGGGGAGGAGGAGAGGGGGGTGGGGGGGGGAGATCACCCGCTATCGTTACTTCTATTGAAACGGGAAATCAGGAAGTCGGAGGGTTTGGAAATCATGAATGATTCTTAGAAATAAACTTATGAAAAAAATTGATGTCACACGGAATTTGTGCCGTCCTTTGTCTCTCGCGGGCTCGGTGAAGCGGGTGGGCAGGGAGGGATGAACTGAAGCCCCTGGAGGGGGGCGCACGTGGGGTTCGGGGGTGTCGAGGCGCGGCGGCGAGCGCGGCCGCTGACTCAGGAGCCGCAAGAACTTTCACCCCCAGGTCCCCCTCCCCGGGCCGGGGCTTCCCCGCCGGCTGCCGGAGCAGGCAATAAAATGAAGGAGGTAAAAAAAGTCTGGTTTGGGGTTTTTTGGGGGTTTTGGAGGGATGGAAGGGGCGGGGAAGCGGTGGCGGGGTGCCACGCTCCTCGGTCACGGTGGGATGGCAGCGGTGTCCCCCAGCCCGCCGCTGGCTCAGCCCTTTGGGCAAAAGTATTATCAGCAAAGGGTGGGTTTTCTGCAGGAAAAAGGACAAACCCACCCAGGGGGAGAGGCCGGACCGGCCCCCCCAGGGTTAACCCTTCCCTCGGCGGGGCTGTCCCCTGCCCGGAGCGGGCAGGAGGGCGCAGGGTCACCGCCCCGTGGGCATCCCACGGAACCAGGACACTGCGGGGCTGTTCGCTGTCCGATTTGGGTGAAAAACAGGTTAAAGGGATTTTTTTTTTTTTGTCCTTCTCTGTATTTTTTTTTTTCTTACCGGGGCCGAACTGAAACTTTAATCAGGTTTAGCAAGTTTGTGCCCCGGAGGGTGAACTGGCGGTGACAGTCCAGGAACGATGGTGCAAGAGCCACCACGACCCCGAGTGTCCTCCCTTGGCGTGGGGGACACGGCCAGGGGGGACACGAAGACCCACCTGTGCTGGCGGGGTTGGGCCATAGCTGCTGCCTGCCTCAGTTTCCCCGTGCAAGGACCAGCCTGGTTTGCCCGCGGCATTGATGCCCCAGCCCAGTTTAGCCCAGTCCGGTCTTAGCGGGACATCAGGGATGAGCTGGGGACTGTGGAGGGCGGGGACCATGAGCTCCATCTCCCCCCCTGCAGCCCCATCCCAGTCTTTTTGGGATACGGGGAGCAGCACATCACATGGTGATGGACATCTGATGGCCTGAGGCACTTAATTAGCTGAGGAATTAATTATTAGCATAGGGAACGCCCTGGGGGGGGGTTGTGTGCAGGGGTTGACATGGATTTGCCCTTTTCCTGGATTTCCCAGGGACGACTGAGTCCAGGCTGGAGCTGAGCTGGGCTTTGGGACCCCTGGTCATGGTGGGATCATCGAGGTGACACCGGTGGCCCCACCTGCAGCTCTGCCCTTCGGGCAAAAGCGCTAGGATTAAAGGATGGGTTTTCTCCAGGAAAAAAGACAAACCCGCAGGGAGACGCTGGACCTCTGCGGGAAAACTCGAATTCCTGGTCCAGACAGGCTGGATAGGGAGATGGCAGAATGGGAGATGGGTGGGAGGCACCAGGATGGGAGATGATGCCCAGGAATATCCCCTTTCCCAATTCCTTTGGTCACAGGAATATCCCCGCACGGACCCTGTGCCGATGCCTCAGGGCAGCAGGGACGGGGATGCAGGAGGGTGAAGAGGCGCTGACAGGGGCGGGGGTCCCAAGGAGGCAGCGGGAAGCAGGGAGGGGAGAGCCAGCCCTCCCTGTCAGGAGAGACTGAGGGCCGGGGACCTGTGGGGTTTGGGGACCTCAGGAGGAGCTGGGGCGGGTTGGTCAGGGCACAGCTGTCCCCGCTGTCCCCACTGTCCCCGCTGTCCCCGCTGTCCCCACCGCCCCCTCTATCCCCACCACCCACCTGCCCAGGGACAAGAGGACAAGCCCGGGGTGTTTGTTCCAGGGCCACCGCTGCCATGCTGCTGCTCTGTGCCCTCCGAACAATCCCCTCCGAGCATCCCTGCCCGTCCCTGTCCTCAGCTCCATCGCAGACACCCCACCCGCCCCTGTCCCCTTCCCTGTCCCCATGCTGCCCCTGTGCCGCATCCCCGTCCCCCTGCTGCTCCCTCTTCCCTGTCCCTTTGCTGCCCCCATCCTCATCCCTTTTCCACGCTCATCCCTGTCCCATCCCTGTCCCCTCCCGGTCCCATGGCTGTCCCCATCCCTGTCCCCGTGCTGCCCCCTGCTGCCCCAGCCCAGAACTGGCCTCTCCCCATCCCATAATTGCCCCCGCCGCCCCATCCCAACTCAGAACTGACCCATCCCCATCCCTGCTGCGGAGCTGCCTCCTGCCCCTTCCCCACCCCAGACCTCTCCCCAGCCAGAGCTGTCCCCTCCTGCCCTTCCCCGTCCCATCATTGTCCCCCCGCCCCAGAACTGCCCCGTCTTCCCCCCGTTATTGCCCCATCCCATAATTGCCCCCACGCCCCATCCTTACCCCCTTGGCTCCCCTCCAGGTCTCCATCCCACGGTGTCCCGTGCAGGGGGGACGCTCAGATTCCAGAGCCACCAAGAGCTCTGGGTGTCCCCCAGGAGTGGGGACGAGGCTGTGATGGGCTCAGGGGTGTCTGGGAGAGGGAGGTGCTGCTGGGCCTGGGAAATTCCGGGCTGAATAACGGAGGGCACCGAATTCCCCTTTGACTCACGGTGGGTCCCTGCCGGGGCTGCCCCACCCCTGTCCCTGTGCCCCACCGGTGTCACCCCCCTGGTGCCACCTCAGCGGTGCCACCCCAGCAGTGTCACCCACAGGCTTTTCCTACGAGTGGCACTGGGGTCCCCTTGGGGACACCACCCCATCAGTGACACTCAGCTGGTGTCACCCCGTTTTTGGGGTCCCCAGTCCCCCCCAGTCCCAGGAGGTCACCTACCTGCACCTCCCCTCCGCAGCCCTCCCCAGAGCTGGCTGGGTGGTGGCACTGTCACGGTCACTGTCACGGTCACCCCCAGCACGCCAGGCTGGCCCGGGCTGCCTCATGGTGCCATTGTCCCACACGACTGTCCCAGGTGGCCGTGGTGGCCTGGTGGCCGTGCTGGTGGCCCGGTGGCCGTGCTGGTGGCCGTGCTCCTGGCGCTGAGTCAGGCAGTGCCGGCCGCAGAGCCGGGCCGGGCCCCGCGGGGAACGAGTGACTCCCTGGGGACACATGACCAGGTCTCAGGATTTTTGACTCAGAGGGGCTGGTGGCAGCGGGTGGCCTGGCAGGACACTGCACTCAGCGTGGCTGTGACAGGTGGCACAAGGTGTCCTGGCAGTGCCAGGCCCTGTGGTGTCACGTGTCCTGTGCCACATCCCATCGTGTGCCACATTCTGTGCCGTGCCATGGGCCACGTCCCACCATGGGCCACGCCATGTGTCACACCATGTTGTCCCACCATGTGCCACACCAGCCCATGTCACATCCCACGTGTCCTGGCACAACCTGGCCACCAGAAAACAGCCTCTCCCTGCCCACAGCCACCAGGACAGACACAGGGACAAAGGGACACAACGTCTCAGTGGTCCATAGGCCAAGGTCAGCACTTTATTTCCTTCTGCCATTGTACAAAAATAAAGAAGTGCCACATGGGCGGGGGCACTGCCCTCCTATGTGTACCAAAAATATCAATATACATAAATAAATCCTTGTGATACTCATAGTTTAACACCGTACAAAAGATATCATAAAAATAGATATTTATATATTAGAAATGTCCTTAAATATTTCTGCAAGCTGCAGGAGTTAACCCCAACAATCAATAAATACAATGAACACACAAATATTAATGTATAAATTAGGGGGAGGCAGTGGGGGCTGTCACCCACTGTCACAGTGCAGTGGCCAGAGCCAAGTCCCTGCTGGGCACGGTCAGGGCTGTGGTGGCACGGCCTGAGGGGCTCAGGGGGGACACAGAGGAAACAGGGATGCATGGGAACACCCAGTGTGCAGGAGTGAGCCTGGGGACACTGAGAGCACGGGGACATTGAGCACGGGGACACCGAGCATGGGGACACCGAGCCCGGGGACACCGAGCACAGGGGACATTGAGCACGGGGACACCCAGCACAGGGATGAGGACAGGGATGTGCAAAGGGACACAGAGGAGCACAGACTGTGCAGGGACACAGGATTCCACTCCCAGCTGCTCTCCGGGAGCAGAGCTCGAGCGGGGCAAGGCAGGGGTGACAACACCGGTGACAGTCGCCGGTGGCAGCAGCGCCCTCCGTGGGCCCCTGTGCCGGGTGCCGGGCGAGCAGCTCTTAGTCAGGCTGTGTCACCCGACCCATTGAATCACTGGAAAATCCGGCAGGGCTCGGGGACAGGGAACAGCCGGGCACCCACCCGGGGGACACCCGGCTCCACTGGGGCCACCCGGGTCCGCGGGGAAGCGGGGCAGGATGTGGGAGAGCCAGCCAGGGCTGTCCTGCAGCCGAGGGGTGGCACGGGGACAGCAGGGTCCCCACGAGGGGCCGGAGCGGCTGGAGATGCTGTCAGCGCATCCGAGCCCTCGCTCCGGTGAGGTGAGAGCGGCTCCGAGGTGCCATCGGTGCATCTCCATCCTGGGCACGGCGTCACATGGGATGGAGATGGAGATGATGGAGATGACGGAGATGATGGAGATGATGACGGAGATGCAGAGGGATCTCCGCTGCCCTAGGGGCTGCCCTAGGGGCGCGCAGGCAGCCGCGGGCCCCGCTGCCATCTCCCGTTCTCCCGGCGCGTCCGGCGGCTCCCGGCGCTCAGCTCGGCGCTGCGCTCGGCCATGAAGCGGGCGTAGCTCCAGAGGATCTGGCACCCCTGCAGCTTCTGTCGGAAGATGCCGAGGGATGCCGCGGGGCTGGGGAGGGGCCGGCGGCCGGGGCGGGGGTTGGGGGCCGGGAACAGCCCCGCCAGGTTGTTGAGGAGCGCTCGCACCTTACGGTGGGTCCTGCTCAAGCGGCGAAGGATCTCGGCCTCGGGGTGGTGGAGGTTGCGCTGGAACGCGATGATGTCCTGCAGCGCCTGGTCCATGTGGCTCATGGGCCTCCGCAGCCTCCGCAGCCCCCAGGGCCCCTTCGCCGGCCTCTGCAGCCACTCGGGGCTATTGTTGGTGCGGCAGATGTTGTCGATGGCCAGGTGCTGCTCCCTCTCCTGCCCAGAGATTGGAGGGGAAGATCAGGTACGTGGGAGCAGCTCGGGGACCGCCCCCAGCTGCCCTGAGGAGGGGACAGGCGTGACTCTCGTCCTGGGGAAGGGGACTCACGTAGAAGGTGAAGAGCTCCTGCGCGTCCTCGGCCATGAGCCTCACCAGCGCCTGGGTCTGCTGAACGGTGGGGGCCAGCGGGGACCTGCCCCCCTGGCCCGGCACTGCCCAGAGGATGAGGAGCCCTTTGGCGACAGCTAGGGAGGAAGAGGAGGGGCCGTTGGGGCATCGCTGGGGGCAGGGACACAGCCCTCTCCCACAGGGTCACTACCCCCGGCCCCACGGCCCCTGTCCCCGCTCCAGGGGTGACCCAGCCCCTGCGCCAAAAAACCTGCTGGGCACCCGGCGGGGAGGAGGATGAGGTGCTGGAGGTGCCGTGGGGCAGTCGGGATGCTCAGACCAACCACAGCAGCTCCCCCTGCCCTGCCAGGGCGGGCCAGCGCAAAGGAGGGGACAGCAGCGACACTCCCGGATCCAGTCCCGCTATCCAGCTCTGCCCGGTCACCGTCTCAGCGCCGCTGTCACGTACAGGACCTTGGATATGGCACTGGGGTGACACGCAGCCTCTGTCCCTTTGGACAAGCTGACCCCTGACCTTCTGCATTGGTCCCCAAACTGTCCCCTCCCGCGCACCCCTCCCAGCATCCCCTCTCCCCCAGGCTGCCCATCCCAGTGCTCCCCACGTGCCCGAGGGAGGCGACACTGCCGTGGGACACCCTCGGTGCCACCTGCGCCGGCACCGCCACTCCAGCGCCCTGGGGCCCCTCGGCCGCGCTCCCCCCGCCTCGCTCCGCTCCGGGGCGAGCGACAGGGACACGGGGCCACGGGCCACGGGCCACGGGCCACGGGCACACACGTACCTGCCAGCACGCCCCAGGGCCCGTCGCACCGCATGGCCGGGGCAGGGTGTCCGCCCGGGGCTGCCGGGCGCGCAAGCCACTTCCTTAAGTGCTCGGCGATGGGGAAGCTCCGCTTTTAAAGCGCACCCGGGTCACCCCCACCTCCGAAGGAGGCACCCGGACCCAGCGGAAGGCAACGAGAAGTGAAGCCATGCCCCGGGGGCCAATGAGCAGGGTGAGAGCAGCGCCGGGAGGAAACGGGCGGACGGATGATGGGGATGTTCTTCGAGTCAGTTCCTCGAGGGAGTCCCGGTGGGTCCGGCCTGGGAGGCTGCGGTCCCACTGCTCCCCCCGGATCCGGCGGCACCCCCCAGTCCTGGCTTCTTGGGAAAGAGACTTTTTGAATCACGCTGATGTCACCGCTCAGCATCCAACGCTGAACTGAAACCGGCGCCGGCTGCCCCGAAACCCCAATGCAAAAGAGGGCAGAGGCGGCTGGCAGCGGCGACAGGGATGTCACCCATGGGCCACCACGGGGTGTTTCGCATCCCAAATCCAGCTGTGGGACGCAAAAATCCACCCAGGCAAGGAGGGCGGTGGCAGTGCGGGAAGCGCAGGGCACCCCAGCACTGCCTGATGCTCCGGGGGTTCTTCTGTCCCCTGCTCACACCCACCCACACCTCTGGGGACAAGTGTGGGTGCTGAACCAAGTGGGGGACACCAGGCTTAGCCTCTCTGAGCAGCAGCACCCACGGGAGACCGAGGGCGTGTGTTGCCCAAGGCAGCGCCGCCCCTTGTGCAACACTGGGACAGCCCTGGGGCTCGGCACCGCCAGCAGCACCCGGGGCAGTGCCCCTTGTCCCCCTTGTCCCCCTGGGCTCCCCTGCCTGGCAGGCACAGCCCGGGTTTTTCCCGTCCCTTAGACATTAAAGTCTCCGATCAGCGTTTCGAGGTGTGGCGCAATCCCGTTGATTTTGGTGACCCTCGCCTAATTCACGCATTCGGAGAGTTCGGTGGTGGCGCTGGGAGACGACCCAGAAATTAACAGCTCCTTCCAGGAGGAAGGATGCAGCGGTGACTCACAAAGTGCTTTCTTTTCCCAAAATTTCCCTGCCCCGGCCGCGCCACGACCTGCACGGTCTGCTTCCTCCACCAGCTGCTGCTGGCGACTCCTCCTCTTCCTCCTCCCGGGGCCTCCCCGGCAGAGGGGGCGGCTGGGGTGGGATCCAGGGGGCCAGGGCTGTGCCCAGGGCAGGCCTGGAGAGGTGGAGGAACCACGACAACATCTCACTTGCTCCACAGAAGTTTATCCATCCCTCAGCCTAGGAAGGCTGTGCATCCATCCATCCATCCATCCATCCATCCATCCATCCATGTACCCATCCAAAAATTCCTCCACATGTTCAGCTGTGCATTAACCTGTCCATCCATATGATGAACCATATGATGATCCATCCATCCATCCATCCATCCATCCATCCATCCATCCATCCATCCATCCCTTCCTCCTCTTCCATTCTTACCCATCCATCCATGCCCTGCCCTGAGGGTGATCAGGGTCCCACCCTCAGCTCTCCCCCAGCCACAGGTGGCCCTGGCCCCTCCACATGGCACTGCCACCCCCTGGGCTGGGCCAGCAGGACCCACAGTGGTGGCCAGGACTGTGCAACACCCAGCAGGGACAGAAATAGCTCTGGTGACCGCATGGGCCAGTGGCAATTTCTTCACCGCCGGGAGCGTCACTGCTGTCCCATGACACAGGGAAGAGAGCCCAGAGAGTGGCAGGAAGCTGGTGGCTGCAAGTGTGTGGGGCTGACGTGGGCAAGACGTGCCAGGACCAGGGCACAGTCCTGCCCGGAATGCAGGAGAGCAGGGGACAGATTTTGGGGACAGGATGGGAGCAGAGGTTCCCTCCACGCTCCTGCTGGGTCTGGCCTAGGACCAGGAATGCCCTGGGGGCACCCACTGGCTGCAGCAGCCCCAGGAGGGCACAGCCCCCACCCCAAAGTGCACCCCACTTTGCCACAGGATGCCATGCTGCCAGCAAGGGAACAGGATGTGGGGACACGTGGGGACACGGTGGCAGTGTGACAGGGACAGCCCCAGGTCTGGGGTCAAGCTCATGCCTCAGTTCTCCCCCAGTCTGGCCCACTGTGGGGCAGGGGGAGGGCATGAATGTGGGCCTGGCCTTCCCCAGGGCCAGTGATTTGCTGGGGGCTGCAGCTTTAACCCATTTTTTCACCCAAAGTACAGAGCAGAGAAAGTGGCCGTGTCCTGGTCATCTCACAGAGAGACTCTGCCCCCCTGTCCCATCCCAGACCCTGCCACCAACACAGGGACCAGCTCTGACCAACCTCCCTGGGCTACACAGAAATAAAAATAATAAGAATTTTATTGACTTATCAAAAACTATGCGAAAATACAACTTGTGAGGGGCTGGGTGTCACTGTCACCCCTCCACGACAGGTGACAGCCAGGGCTGGTGGTGAACCAGAGCCCCCCCCTTGGAGATTTTTGGGGTGCCAGGGGTAACCCCAGCTCCAGGAATGCTCTCCCCTCCATGGGCTTGTCCCCGAGCATGGTGGCCACCCCTCCCTTCCCAAGGGGACACATCCCATAGTTCCCAGGCTGTCCCCCACAGCACCACGGGGGCACTTCACTGCTCTTTGGCATGTCCCCTCCCCGCCCCCCTGTGTCCCCTCCACCCGGACACACCCACTCTGCCCTGGGCCACCCACCAGCACAGGCAGGGCTAGAGGGAGAGGATGGCACACAGGGACTGACCCCCTCCTGTGGCACAAGGCCACCAACGTCCCCAAAGCCACCACCTCCCCAGCACAGAGGGAGCCATGCTGTGCCCGGATCATCAAAACCAGGAATTAATGCCTGTGGGTGGGGAGGAGGGGACACACCAGCTGGACAGTGGGACGGCCGCTATCTGCCGCTCTCCTGCCGCTGCTGCAGCAGCTGGATCACCTCAGCACTGCCCTCCTCGGGGACCTGCGGGGCACAGGGGGGTGTCAGCCCCAGGGGACACCCCGGGGATGCCAGGGGGAGGGGCAGGGCTCACCAAGGCGTGGTCGAAGTTGAAGGTGCTGATGTAATAGGCCGAGATGTCGGCGGCCGCCAGCGGCTCCGCGATCTGCGCCACGATGCCACACTCGTCTGGGGGGGCACGGGGGGGCTGGGGTCACTGCCAGGGGGACACACGAGGACAGCAGAGCTCCCCCTGGGCGGCAGTGGCACAAGGGGACACTCACCGAAGCCGAGGGGCTGCCCCCCGATCCGCACCATCCGCCACAGCTCGCCCGTGGAGCTGGTCAGCAGGAGGTCACTGGGGAAGCTGAGGGGACAAAGCCAAGTGTCACCTGGAGCTCAGTGTCACCTCTGGGCGCCCAGACCCAGGGACAGAGGGACAGACAGCCCCAGGATGGCACCTACCGCTTCTGGGTCTCGGCATCCATCACGATGGAGATGTAGCCCTCGATGAGCGAGAAGGAGAAGAAGGTGATGGAGTCGAGGTCCTGGCTGCTGGTGGCTGCATCCCACGGGGGGCTGCTGAGGGGGAAGGGGACACAGGGAGGGGTTACAACCCCCAAAAGGGTGGGGAGAAGGGCTTGGTGCTGGCACTGGGTGTCTGAGTATCATGCTGGGGTGCTGCAGGGTGGGGAGAGAGGGGACAGGAGCAGGTGGTCCCCGCAGGGTCTGCAGCTCACAGGTGACAGACACCAGGGTTTGGGGAATTCTCAAAAGACCAGAGTCATTCAGGAGGACCCAATCAGGAGCATTTCTTCCCCACTGCCTTTTCCAAACCCACACCTCCTGGGATTTGGTACAATGGTGGCTTTGTCCCTTGTGCAACCTCAGGATTCCCACCCTCACAGTGTAGCTCCCGGGAAGGCAAAACCAGTTTGGAAAACACACCCAGAGTCTGAAAATCCACCGGGACCAACGGCTGGGACCAATGTCACTGCAGTTGAGGTGGCACCAGGCAAGAAGCCACCTCCATGTCCCCAGCCCCGGGACTCACCCGTGGGAGTAGAAGAGGACGTCGATGAGCATGGTGGCGATGGCGGGCAGCGTGTCGGGGGCCACCGTCAGGACACAGAAGCGGGTCTGGGGGCTCTGCACCGGGTGCAGCGTGGGGCTGGTGGCTGCCAGGGGAACGGCCGCGCGTCAGGCCTGGGGACAGCTCGGGGACAGTCCCGCAGTGCCACCCCGTGGCCACCGGGCTGCCTCTCAGGGAGCAGAGGGGCGGCCCGGGGTCCCAAAGGATGTGGCAGCTGCCACATCTCTGTGGGGACTGGGTGGCCCCCCCAGATGGGCATCTCTGCATATTGGTGGGTCCCCCAAATATGTAAGTACCGCTGATGGGAGCAGGAGCACCTTGGCAGGGACTGGGGTGGTCCTGGGGACAGGGTGACCATGGGGGTTCCCCAGGATGTGGGAACCATCCATGGGAACAGCACCTGGCTCAAGGACAGAGTGGCCTTGGGGGGTCCCCCAAAGATGTGGGTTCCACTGGTGGGAACTGGATCATCATGGTGGGGACTGGGTGGCCCTGGAGGTCCCTCAAGGACATGGCTACCACCAGCTGTAGCATCTGGGTGGGACTGGGCGGCCTGAGGGGACACAGAGCCCAGTGTCACTCACGTGGCTTGGGCTTGAGGAAGCCGTTGCTGACATCATCACAGGTGACAGGGACGCACTCGCCGCTCTCCTCCCTGTAGATGTCGAACTCCCCGGCCAGCGTGTGGATCACCACGGGCAGGTCCCGCTCCCGCACCTGCCCCAGGGCGCAGGGTCAGTGCCACCCCTCCTGCAGGGCACAGAGCGGCCCCGGGCCAGCCAGCAGGCGCCACCGCGGCCGTCACTCACCAGGATGAAGTCGGTCTGGTACGTGGAGAGCATCAGCACCGAGACGTGGTGCTCGGCCAGCGGCGCGATGACCGAGCGCGCGATCTTGGTGACGCCGGTGGCCTGGCAGCCCGGGGCCTCCCGCCCGTTGGAGACCACGCTGAGCACCAGCCAGGTGGAGTCTGCCACCTGCATGAACTCGGAGGGCGGCAGCTCTGCGGGGGACAAGGGACACTGAGGCAGGTGGCCTGGCAGGGCTCGCCACAGCCGGACACAGCGCCAGCTCAGGCACAGCGTCACAGTGTCACACTGTCCCCTGGGGGAGGAGTGACCCGACACAGTTTAAGCCCCGTGGGTGGGGACACTGCTCAATCCACAGGTGGAATGAGCTCAGCTCTTCTACATGGGGATTTGGCCATGGGGATGAGGGGGGCCAAGGCTGCAGCTCCCCCAAACATCCAGATGTGTCTCTCGTCCCTGTGCCAGCACCCCAGGCTGGGTGCATTGGGGTGTTGGCATTGCACCCCAAAAACAGCACCACCAGGGCCCTGGGGCTGCCCAGCTCATCCTCTGCCCCAGAGGAGCGCCCAACCCAGCGCCCACCCTCAGGGATGCTCAGGGAGCATCCCTCCAAACTGGAGGGAACAAGGGGAGGGTCATCCCGCTGTCCTGAGGGTCCCAGCACCTGGTGCCAGCCTGGTGGGGAGAGCCCAGGCTGGCAGAGGGCCACAGGTGTTTCCCAAAAATCTGCTGGTGTTGGCAGAGTGGGCACATGGCAGCTGTTCCTGCCTGCCCCCCTCCTGCCCAGCAGAGGGGCTGGCACTGCTGGGACACCCCAGGACTCAGCCAGGCTGCCCCCTCCTCTCTGGGCTCTCCTTCCCAGCAAGGGACGGGTCGGGGGCTCAGGAGGTCTCCCATCCACTCCTCCCATCCAGGAAAGGTGGGAGCAGCTCCCATGGGAGCCCTTTGGGGGGCACCCAGTGCCCAAGCCCAGCTGGGACCCCAGACTCACCACAGCAGCGGTGGAGGGGAGGTGGCACGGGGGGAGGGTCCAGCACCCAGAGGGGACCCCACCACGGGCCAGGCTCTGTATGTGCCCGGCTCCCGAGCTCGGCCGGGGCAGGGCGGGAGCGGGGCCGGATCCAGGGCCGAGGCGGGTGTTCCCAGCGCCTGTTCCTGTGCAGGAAGCGCCAGAACAGCCTCGGCTCCAGCCCAGGGCCCAGCGCTGGGAACAGCGGGGCGGGACAGGGACTCGGGGACATGGGGATCTGTCCCAGACCTCAGTGTTTAATTGCTTTTCAACACCACCCTGGGCGAGGCTGAACGCAAGGGGACCCCGCTGTCCCCGTGTCACCCAGCCCAGGGCTCAGTCCTGATCCCCACGGGAAGAGGGGGTGCAGCTCTCCTGGGCTGGGGGTCCCCTTCCATCCCGGCAGCGGGGGGACACTGGCAGCCCCCCAGCCGAGGGGGGTTCACAGAGCACTGCAGGCTCACAGCACTATTGTTCAGCACTTCCCGCCCTCCCCTCGGGATCGAGGAATATTTGTCCGCAGGCCCCGAAATAAAACAATACATGGGGAAGAGCTCTGGCTCTGGGAGCGGGCCCGTTCCACAGCAAAGGGCGGCGAGCCTGGACCTGGCCGTGAGTGGCCGTGGCAGGAGCGCTGACCCTTGTTCCTTGGGTCACGGCCAAGGATCCTGCGGCCTCGGCAGGAAGGTTTGGGCGTGGGCAGCCGGGCCGGGACCCGGAGCCTCCGGCTCGGCCCGTTGGGCCGGTACCGCTGGCGGAGCGCGGCACGAGCCGTGTCACCAGCGGCGGGGACGTCACCGAACGGCACATCCCTGGAAGGCGGACCGGCTTGGAAGGGATCCAACCTCCCCAGGACACCCCAAAACCTGGACCCTGCTGCCAGACAGGGCTCACCCCTGCCAGCCGGGCTGCGCCTGTGCTTTGCCCTCCGCTGCCAAAACTCCAGCTGGCCCTCGCAGGGCGTAGGGACGGGATGAAACTGGACACGGGAATGATGACAGGAGGGCTGCGAGAGCCTGGAGCGCTGCCCGCGGGCATCTCGGGAGGTGCCTGCACCCTGCCGGGAGCACCCGGGCTCCGGGCTGGCACCGGGCGGGCACCGGGCTGGCACCGGGCTGGCACCGGGCGGGCACCGGGCTGGCACCGGGCGGGCACCGGGCGGGCACCGGGCGGGCACAGGGCTGGCTCCGGGCTCTCCGCAGCTCTGCCGGGAGGAGCGGTGGGAGCGAGGGCAGCCCCGCCGGGAGAGCCCGGTACAAGCCGGTACATCCCCGGCGCAGGCGCCCAGGAGCGGGATGGGCACGTTCCGAGGGAGCCGAGCACAAGCCGGGACTCGCTCCCTGCGGCCCAGGCGTGCACAGCCCGTGCCCGCCCTGCCCAGGGACACAGCCCCGTACCTTTGAAGCCCTCCTCGTCCAGCATGACTGTGTAGTCCTCGGGGGTCTCCGTCAGGCTGAAGAACTTGCACCTGAAGAAGAAGAAATCGGTGGTGCTGATCGCAAAACCGCCGCCGTCTCCCGGGGCCGGGAGTCGGGGAAAGAAGAGGAGGAGGGTGGGGGGAGAAAGGCGGGTACCGGCAGCGCTGGGGCAGGAAGAGCAGCTTGAGCAGCGGGTGGGTGTAGAGCCAGAGCCCGCGGCGGGCCAGGCTCAGCACCCGCACCCGGTGCTCCAGGATGTGCAGGTCCATGGCGGCCGCGCCGCCCCGGGAGCCGCCGCCGCCGCCGCTATAAGGGAGGACACGGGACCGCCCCGGAACCGCCCCGCATCGCCCCGGGACCGGCCCAGGACCGCCCCGCATCGCCCCGGGACCGCCCTGGTACCGCCCCGCATCGCTCCGGGACCGCCCTGGTACCGCCCCGCATCGCTCCGGGACCGCCCTGGTACCGCCCCGCATCGCCCCGGGACCGCCCTGGTACCGCCCCGCATCGCTCCGGGACCGCCCTGGTACCGCCCCGCATCGCCCCGGGACCGGCCCAGGACCGCCCCGCACCGCCCCGGGACCGGCCCAGGACCGCCCCGCATCGCTCCGTCACCGCGCTGTGACCGCCCCGCATCGCCCAGGGGCCGAGCCGGGAACGCCCGGCATCTCCTTGGGACCGCCCTGTGACCGCCTGCCTGGCCCCGGGACCGCCCCGCATCGCTTCGGGACCTGACCCGGCACCGATCCGCGCCGCTCCGGGACAGCCCCGAGCGCAGCGAGCCGGGCCCGGCAACCTCAGTTCAGAGCCCCGGGATGCCCGCGCTGGAAGCCCGGGATATCCGCACCGCAGCCTCGGAACCAGCCCCAGTACAGAATTCCACGCCCAAAACCAGCCCGAATTCAGCGCCCCGGCGTGCCTGGAGCAGCTCCAGCTCAGAGTCTCGGGGTACCCCCGAACTGCAGCCCTGGGTGCCCAAATCAGCCTTAGTTCAGCAGCCCGGGGTGCCCAACCAAAGGGAGATCCTCTGGGAGCCACTGCCAAGCCCACCCTACCCTCTACCCCAGCACCCAAACAGGTCCCACATGCTCAGCCCCAACACCCCTGTCCCCTTGGAGAGGGGATTCACCATACCAGGGAAAAGGGGGTTTCTGGAGGGAGAAATGGAGGTTTGGGCAGAAGTCCTGCTTGCAGGAAGGAGAAGAGATACGGCCTGGGCACCATTTTGAGATGGGAAGCCGAGTTCTGGGGTGTCATGGGATTAATTAGGGGTCCCCTGGCTTTGTTCAGCCACAGGAGCTGTGACAGTGGGAGAGGGGGAAAGGCCCGGGTGCTGGGATGGGAGTGCACCCCATGGCACCCGCCAGGGCCTGGCAGCCACCACTATCACAAACTGGGGCGGGTCTCAGCCTCCTCCCATTCCACTTCAAACGAGCAGCCCCAGGGCTGGGTGAGACAGCGGGGCTGGGCCACCCTCTGCGGTGACAGAGCGGTGACAGCAGTGTGGCCCTTCCCAGGACACTGCCCCCCGGACAAGGGCAGCCGAGGGAGATGGGATCCAGGGAAGGGTGAATGCCAGGGTCAGTGTCCAGTGCAAATGAGATGCAGGAGGGGTGCTCCCCAGGGATAGAGAACCATGGGCAGGCTCCAGGTCAGGGTGCCCCCGAAGCTGGTACTGGTGCAAGTGGGAGGTGACACCCTTGCCTCGTGCCACCCTCCACCCCCATATCCCAGACCAAGAGAGATGGGAGCCAGGGCTGCGCCTTTACACACTCGCTTTATTGACCCCTTTGTACAAAACTGCTTTTCCCACTTTATTTATTTTACAAACCCACCACCCGCCCTCGGGAAGGGCAGGGGGGGCAGAGGGGACCCCACAACCAGGGAGCACCTGGCTGCTGCTCACCCACCCCATCTCACCTGCACTGGGGCCGGGGGGGTGGCAGCAGTGGTGGAGTGAGCCCTGGCAGGGTAAACACTTCCCCTGAGCTGTGGGGAGCTTGGGGATGGGAGGGGATGGGATGGGGGGGCTTGGGCCCCAAAACTCAGCATCAAATCCCGCTGCCTCTAACGCATCCTGCCTCGGTCCCTGTCCTGCCTTGGAGGAATAATAAATAGGCTCAGTGAGTAGGTAAGTTGGGTACTACATATAGGGCTACAGTTTGATATATCCTCACTAGATAAGGGGGGCGAGGGGTGCCCGGCTCCTCGCGTGCCCCCAGTGCCCTGCGCCAGGTCTAAGTGCTCGGGAACCAGGGCTGGGGCTGCCCAGCTGGCGCAGGGTGGGGGCTACAGGAGGGACCCGGGGGGTGATGGGTCGAGGGGCTCTGGGACAGGGAGAAGGGCCCGAGGGGCAGCCCAGCCCCCCAGTGTGGGGAGGGAGCTCGGGTGGCTCAGCCACCCCCTGCCCGGGCTCCCACCGCTCGTGGTGCCAGCACCCAGCGCAGACCCACGGTGTCCCCTTTGGTCACCACACCTGGCCAAGCTCCACGGATGCCCCGAGAGGGCCACGCTGTTCTCACGGGGCCGCAGAGTCCCCCTGTCCCATCCCTCCAGCTCAGAGCCCCCAGCGCCGGGTGCCGGGGTCCCCTGGGTGTCCTGGCGCCCGGGTCCGAGCGCAGCCCTGCTGAGCCCGGCTGCCCGGGCTGCTGGCCGGGCCCTACAAGTACGTGTCCTCGCTCTCCCGGGAGCTCAGGCTCTCCTTGGACTGGTGGTGGGGGGAGGCCTGGGGCTGCAGCAGCTCCCGGGTGGTGCCGGGCGCCCCGTTGCCCTCGGCCCCGGGCCCGTTGGCAGGACTGGCCGGGCCCTTCTCCCGGCTCTTCTCCTTGCTCTTGCGGGCCTTGGGCACGGGGGCGGGCCCGGGGGAGACGAAGATGGAGGGGACGGACTCGAGCGCCTTGCGCGGCGCAGGCTCCGCCTCGCTGATGGCCTTGGCGCCGTGCAGGCGCGGGGGCGATTTGCACTGCAGCTCCCCGTGCGTCTCCCGCCACTTCTTCAGCTGGATCAGGTGCTCCCGCTCGATCTGACGCTCCGTCACCGGCAGCTCGATGACCTGCGGGGACACTTGTGCCATCAGCGACAGGGTGTGGGGTCCCCCTCAGGGCAGAGGCAAACGCTAACAAGCTTTTTGGGAGCGGCTCCCCTTGCTCCGCCCACCCTGGGACAGCCCAGTCTGGCAGCACCGGCCGGACCGTCCCCAGCACCTCACCTCCTGCACCAGGAAGGCTTCTTGCATGATTTTGGGGCTGAGGGCCCTCAGCCTCTCCATGGTCTCATACTGGCCCTGGCAGGATTTGAGCTTGTCCGAGGAGCCCAGGGTGTGTTTGAGTAGCACCAGGCCCACCCGGAAGATGATCTTCACCCCTGCAAGAGATGTGAGGCAGTGAGTAGCAGGCAGGACAGGGTGATGCTGCCATCCAATCCCTCAAATGCTGTGGGGCAGCAGATCCCAGGCCCACCAGCAGTCAGGACATGCAAGAGGGTGAATTTGGGATATACATGCCTCCCAACGCCCAGAAAAACAGCCTATCTCCACCCCAGGCATGTGGCTGCCCCAAACCTGCCCTGCTACAGGTCCCATGGCCGTGGGGAGGAGGAGGAGGATGGTGGGGAGCTCCTACCTTCACAGAAGAACATGTCCCAGACACGCAGGACGGAGCTCCAGGGCAGCGTGCGGGAGAAGGCGCACATGAACCACTCCGTCATGTACAGGATGGGGTCGATCTTCTGCTTGCTCAGGTGCTTGTAGGCCACAGGTGAGACCTTGTGCAGCAGTGAGAAGAGGATCTGTCCATCCAGCTGGATGGCTTCCTGCAGGGACAGGGATCAGCATCCCAGTGAATACCACAGCTCTGTAATCACCCCCAGTGCCTGGCCCTGGCAGGGGCAGCCAACCCTCAACACCTGGTATGAGAGCAGAGCTGTGTCCCATGGAGGCTACACTGAGACCCCCATCCCAGACTGTGGAATGTTTCTGGGAGCCACAGCACAACACGGAGACTGTGGGAATACCCAGCACCTCCCCAGATAACTTCTCTTCCCGGGATGAGGGGCTGGACAAGTTTTTGACCTGGAGATGCAGAATCACAGAACGGTTTGGGTTGGAAAACTCATCTCATTCCACCCCATTGCCATGTGGCACATTCCACTATCCCAGCTTGCTCCAAACCCTGTCCAACCTGGCCTGGAACAGTTCCAGGGATCCAGGGTGCCACAGCTTCTCTGAGCAACCTGTGCCAGGGCCTCCCCACCCTCCCAGGGAACAATTCCTTCCCAATATCCCATCCAGCCCTGACCTCTGGCAGTGGGAAGCCATTCCCTGTGTCCTGTCCCTCCATCCCTTATCCCCATTCCCTCTCCAGCTGTCCTGGAGCACCTTTAGGCCCTGAAAGGGGCTCCCTGAGCCTTCTCCAAGTGAGCATCCCCAGCTCTCCCAGCCCGGCTCCAGAGCAGAGGGGCTTCAGCCCTCAGAGCAGCTCCATGGTTTCCTCTGGACTTGCTCCAGAAGCTCCAGGGCCTTCCTGTGCTGGAAGCAGCTCTGCAGTGAGGTCTCAGCTGAGCAGGGCTGCCCACATTGGGAAATCAGCCCAGGATACACAGCCAGGGCATGGCCAACCCTCATTAACCAGCATCCCTGAGTCCTCCTCCCCAGGGCTGATCTTGATCCCCTCACCCCAGCCTCCACTGATCCTGGGTGCAGCACCTTGCAGGTCCCTGCCACTGCTGAAAGCACCACCAGCCCTTTACTCACCAGTTTCTCGCTGTAGTAGCCAGGGAGGTACTTCTCACAGATCTGCACCAGGCACCAGAATGCTTGCTGCAAGCCAAGGGACAGCAGGTGAGCACCCACAGGACATCCCTGCGATCCCCTCCCTGCTCCCAGGGACCACGGGAGAGGGTGGGAGCAGCAGAGCACCCCTGGGGCACTCTGGGCTGCCCTGAGCCGGGCATCTCCCACACCAGCACCCCGCAGTCTCCAGGAGGTGGCAGCTCTGTCCCGGGGCGTGTGCCGTACCTCGGCCGGCATGTGCATGAGCAGGACGGCGGCGATGGGCGCCTGGGCCTGGCAGTAGCCCTCCTCAGGGCGGTACAGCGTGTAGGCCTTCAGCACCCGGAACAGGTCCTGCTGCCTGCAGAGACACGGCCACGCGCAGCTGGGACACGGCACCCACCTGGCCCAGCAGCCACACCAGGCACCAGCCTGCCTCAGTCCCCCGCTGGGATCCCCTTTCCACACAAACCCACAACAGCTCTGGGAAGCTCTGCCCACAGAGGGCAGACCCTGCCTGGATCTGGGAGTTGAGGCATGGAGACAACCCTCTGGCCCAGATGCTCCCCAACACCTTGGGAGCAGGATTTTTCTGGTGAAATGGAGGCTGCAGGCTGCCACCTCCTCTGTCTGCCCTCCTGTCATGGCAACTCCCACCCCACTGGGTGTCAGAGCTGGTCTGAGCAATCCTGTTTTCAGTCAGTGGATGCTCTGTGGCTGTGGGAGTATAGGGAATGTTGGAGGAATGGGGAGGACGCTGGTGACATGAGTGTGGCTCCATGAGCTGGGATAGACAGTGCCCACCCCACCCATGGCAGCTGAGGGCTGGACACACAGTAGCTCCACATACCCATGGCCTCCACGTGAGACAAACATCTCATGGAAAGGGAACTGCCGATGGAGATCCCGCTCGATCACATCCAGCCACTTTGGGTCTCCTGTCAGGAGGTCCAGTTCCTGGGGAGGGGAACACTGTGCTGAGCAACACCCTCGACATCCCCCCAGGGCGTCTGAGATCCCAGAATACATCCAATCCCGAGCAGGAGCCACCCCAGCACTGCCCCTCCCTGGTGGTGCAGGAGGGTCCCCAGCAGGACTCACATCGAACTTGCCCATGTTCTGCTCCAGCTTGACCTTGCTCCCAGAGAGGTACTGCCAGGCCCGGCCCCGCAGCGAGGGCGGGATCCCCTTCTGGCACCGCAGCCGGATCTGCGGGAGAGACAGCTGTCACGGGAAACCACAGAGCACTGCGAAACAGACACTGCTGGGCCAAGGCGGGAGCCAGGCCAGCACCACGGCCACAGGCTGCTCCCCTGCTGCTTCCCAAAGTGTCCCTGAGCCCCTGGGATGCAGGGATGCCAGCAGGAATGGCAGCCAAGGCTGCACCAGCAGCACAGGGGAGCTGCCAGAGGCCCAGCAGAGGCTTGGTGGCTTGCAAACAGCTCCAAACCAGCCTGGCACTGCCTCAAAGCCAGATCCTGCTGGGAGCTGGAAAAGCAAACACTGGAGCCAAGGTGAGGAGTGGGTGGCTCTGTCCACATGGGAAGCACTGAGGACACAGGGGAGGCTCCCCAGCTCCCAGTCCAGCCCCCTACTCCCCCGTGGGGCTATGGAAAGCAGGGATGGGCACCCTGACGAGTGTCTCAGCCCTCCCACCTGCTTATCACAGGCAGAAGGGCAGGTCTGCTCCTATCTCCATGCATGGCCAGATCCTGAGGCCCCTGGGGCCTGCTCCGTGCCCAGAGTTTCTTGTGCTCCTGGTTTCCTTGGCACTGGGCACCAGCCAGGACAAAGTCCAGGCGAGGCAGTTGGTGCCTGCTCTGTGTGGGGAGCTGAGGTAGCTTAGCCCTGGTGCTGCCTGCACCAGCAGGGACCAAAACAGAGCCCCAGCATCCCACTCCAACTCCTCACACAGCAGCAGCGAGCTGTCACAGAATGACAGAATGGTTTGGGTGGGCAGGGACATTAAAGACCATCTCATTCCATGGGCAGGGTCATCTCCCACTGTCCCAGGCTGCTCCAAGCCCTGTCCAACGTGGCCTTGGTCACTCCCAGGGAACAATTCCTTCCCAATATCCCACCCAGCCCTGCCCTCTGGCAGTGGGAGCCATTCCCTGTGTCCTGTCCCTCCATCCCTTGTCCCCAGTCCCTCTCCAGCTCTCCTGGAGCCCCTTCAGGCACTGGCAGTGGCTCTGAGCTCTCCCTGGATGCTTCTCCTCTCCAGGTGAGCACCCCCAGCTCTCCCAGTCTGGCTCCAGAGCAGAGGGGCTCCAGCCCTCAGAACATCTCCTCCGGACTTGCTCCAGCAGCTCCACATCCTTATGTGTCCTTCTCCCCACAGTCTTTAGCCAGGGCACACAGTGAGGTGGGCCCCACAAGTCTGGTGTTTTCAGCACAGTCACTCCCCACAACACCCTGCAAAACCCCAGCACAGCCTACACTCCTCATGTTCCTGCTCGGGTGGCACATATCAGCTGTGCCAGGACTCTTGAGAGCAAAAAAAATCTCCCAAATTGTCCCCAGGCCTGTCCTGCCTGTCCAGGGCTGTGTTTCCCTCTTTGCTGGAGCAACTGCAGAGCAGATGGTTGTTTCCAAGCACAGTACCATCACTCCCCAGGGGGTTTGCTGCTCCCTTACTGGCTGTTTACACGGGCAGGTCCCTTTGTGCTGGCAGGAAACACAGCGAACGATGCCCAGGGCTGCTGTGGGCAGCTCCATGGCTGCTGACAGCTCCCATTTCCAGGCAGCTCCCCTTCCTGCCGACTGAGCTGCCAGGAAGGAAACCACCTCACTGGGTTTTGGTTCAGCAGCCCCTCCAGCTGACTGGGCCAGTGCTGCCAGGGCGAGCAGCTCATCATCTTGGTTCCACATGGGGTCCTGCCATCAGCCCCACGATCCCACTGCGATCTCCCAGGGGCTGGGAGCGTGTCTGGGCTGAGGGATGCTGAAAGCAAGGTGGAGTCAGAGTGCTGCCCACGCCAGGAGAGCAGTGGGAGTGCCCACCCACACCTCTGCCCTCCCTCCAGCACGCAGTGTTGGCAGGGCTGAGCACCATGAAGGATGTGGGGTCAGGCTCTGCTGGGATCGGGGCCAGGCAGGGAGCGTTTTGGGAGCGGTGCAGGTGTGAGCAAGCCCGGCAGGAGCTGGCCCAGGGATCCCTGGGCTGCCTGCCAACCCTGGTGAGGCAGCCAGAAAAGTACTGGGGTTTTTCAGAGGCTCAGGGAGCTCCCCCAGAGCAGCAGGGACCCGCACCAAGCAGGCTCCTGCCAGACCAAGGATAGTTGACAGCATCCAAGGCCAGGCCTGGCAGCCTTCCCTGAGCAGCCCAGGGATCCAGGCACAGAGCAGCATTCGGGAGGAGCCTCTCCAAAGCTCCCAGGCATGGATTTTTGCTGCAGGACAGACTATACAGCACATCAGCCCCACTGACACTCTCAAGGCTCGACCCAAGCACAAGGGAGCTGCAGTGCCAGGCACAGGGCTGCTGGGGCACTCACCCCATCCCAGAGGGCACCTGTGGCACACGGCCGGAGAGTGGCGGAAACTGTCTGTGGAACAAAGCGCCCGCCTGCTGCGGCCCAGAAAACTCTCCCAAATCCTTTAAGAGCAGCCAAGAAACAGATGAGGGATTCTGGTGTCATTCACCAGGCAATGAGTAGGGACAGCACTCTGGGCACACTGAGGGGTGCCAGGAGACTCTGCCAGCATGAAGAGAAGGAGAAGAAGGCCCTTTGGCCATTCTCTGGCACTGCTGTCCCATGCCAGCAGCCTCACTGCTCCGAGCAGACACACAGCAGCAACGCTGGACTTGCTGCATCCCAGTTCCCACTTCATCTGCAGACTCAGGGGATCAGGGAGCACTGCAAACCAAGCCATGGAGCCAGCACACCAAGAGTCTCCCAGGGACCCCAGTTCGCAGACCAGTGTCACGCGCATCAGGCTCAAACATTTCCTACATGGAGCTTTTTTTGGTCTGCAAGATGCTCAGAACAGAAGTTTCCATGAGCAAACAATTCCCATGGCTGCCTGCAGGCAGCCAAAGAAGCCCTAGGAAGGCTCCAGCCTGGCAGGGAAGAGTTGAAGGCAGAAGTGAGCTGGCTTGGGACCACTCAGCCCCCCCCAGCTCCAGTTTCCAAAGGGAATGACCAGCCCATTCAAGCATCATCCAAAGGCACACAGATGCCTGTCTGCAGGGAACCAGTGACACCAGGCTGCCCCAAAGGGACACCGCTATGCCTGGCTGTCCCTCGCTGCCACCTCCCAGAGGGGACACAGCTGTCACTCACCTTCTTGTGTTTCTTGGCCATCCACTTGTCCCAGTTGTTGAGCATATCCAGCCACTTGGACTCCCGCTGCCGGAGCACCTCCAAGGGCACCTCCTCCAGCCTGCAGGACCAGGAGGGAGAGGCCGGTCAGTGGGTGCCTGGCCCTCCATAAGGTGCTGAGCCCGTGGCCTCCTGAGCACGCTGGGTGCCCCATGCCCAGGTGGCTGCACGGCTCAGGGCTCAGGACACGCTCGGCAGCGCCGCTGTTTCGGCAGCTGCCGGAAGCGCTCGCACCCGTGAGTGAAGTCACTGCACCAGCAGAGCAGCTCAGAGCTCTCGGGAGCAGCCTGCACTGCACACACCACGTGCCACAGCATCCCCAGGGACTGCCAGGAAGGTGAGGGATGAACAAGAGCTGATCCCTGTGGCAGGGGCCGGCTGCACACGGAGAGAGCTGGGGCCATAAGCATCGTGTCATCCACACAGCTCCAGCCACGCTGCGCTCCCAGTGCCTGGCGCTGCTCCAGGCCCGGCGCAGAGCCCGGACCAGGGTCCCTCAGGAGGGAGGGGAGTGTTTTCCAGAAACGGCTCAGCCTAGGCAGGGAATCCGATTTAACCCTGCTGAAGCAGGGGGGATGCTGCTGCAACGCTGAGGCACCACAGCCTCCAACCCCCCATGGCAGCGCATCTGCGCAAAGATGGGTGACAGGCAGCTGAGGCAGGCCCAGACAGGGACACCCAAGGAGAGCAGACACTCCTTCCAGCCATCAGTGAAGACTCTGCCTCCCCAGGCTCTGCTCCACACTGCCCTGTGGCCACGCCAGTCTCAGAAAGAGTCAGATCCTTCCTGAGGACCCGAGGACAGTGGCCTGGTGCTGAGCATCCTGCAGCACCCAGCCCCACTACAGGACATGCAGGCCCTGCCTCCTCTCTCCACATTCCGAGCCGGAAAGCGAGCGGCACGCCGAGTCCAGGGCCGCATCCAGCTGGCAGCGCTGCCCTGCGCCCTGCCCAGCCCTTCCCCGCCGAGTCCCACCCACCGCAGCGGGTCGGACGGGGCGAGCGCGATTGTTCCGAGAGCAAACCCGCTCCCAGAGGATCTGCTTTGCTTGGCTCCCCACCCTCCCCAGCACGGCCAGGCATGGCCCGCAGCTCCCCAGCCCAGCATGGCCGGCAGCCCCCCAGCCCGGCACGGGGATGGAGGCAGCGCTGGCCTCCAGCCGCGGCTCCGAGAGGCGTGGGAAGCTCGGGACTCTGGATACAGGAGCTGGCTGCGGGCCTGCTGGAGCCCTGCCAGCACAGACTGGAAGCTGTTCCCAGCTGATGGCTGCTTGGCAGCGGGCAGGGAGCGAGGACCGGCTGCATTTCATATGGCCCAGGCGGGAGGGTGGGGGCACTCCGGGCGGGGAAGTGATGGGATGCCCTGTGCCAGGAATGCGCTCCTCTGCATCCACATGTGGCTGACATCCCCACAGCTCGGCCCTTTGCGGTGCCCGCAGACCCTCCATGGATTCTGGGACACCCTGTTTGCCCTTCCTGTGCTTCCCCTCCCAGCAGGGCAATCCCAACTCTGCCAGCCACAGCAGGAGGTCATGTATTCCCCTTCATCCCCTCCTGGACAGACAGTGAGCCAACAAAGCCCTGGAGCAGGGCAGGATTGGGCCCCAGCACATCTGTGGGGTGCTGCAGGAGGCTCAGTCCCCAGTGACTGCAGCCACCACACTGTCAGCACCCTTGGGAGCAGCCACTGCCTCCAGCACCATGACCTTCATCCAGAGCTGCTGCTGCCTGCTGCAAGGACAGGGACATCCACCCCAGGGACAGCCACAGCAATGACAGCCAGGGCAAGTGTCCCCTGAATGTGGTGTGCGGCCAGGACAGGGTGCAGCACCACTCCCACAGTGCTGAGGGACAAGGTTTATCACACGGAGTGATGCACCTTGCCCAGCAACAACATTCCAACCTAAAGCACCTTTTCACCCCACAGACTCACCCAGTAACACCCTCAGGCTATGGGGGGTGAGCACTCTGCTCCTCACAGGGAAACTGAGGCACAGCTAGCACCAGAGCACTCAGGTGGACAAAAGCCAGGGAGCCTGCTCCAGGCGATGTCCCAGCAGGAGAGGAGTTGGCTGCCACACACTGTCCCCACTGTCATCCCGACTTTCTCTGGGCGTTGCTGTGAAAGCAGGGCCAGGAAGGCAAACACCAAACACGCTGCCGAACCAGCTCGACGGCAACAGCACATTCCTGGGTGTCAGCACCGCCCTGGGGCCCAGCGCCTCGGGCTAGCCTCACTTCCTCCGAGGGTTTCCTCCGCCGAGCCGAGCGGGGTGACCACCGCGCCTCTGCCAGCACTACCAACACGGGATCCTTGGAGGGACACCACGGCCTGGCCTCCTTGGCTTGAGAGAGGCCAAAAGTCCACTGGAATCAGTACCTGGAGCTGACCAGACACTGACCTGGGTGTGCTGGCAGCTCCCGGATCCCAAAAGGGGTGGAAACCCTTCTCAGCCATTCCCCCTCTTCAGAGAGAGATCTAACAGCTGGAACAGCTTTTGGGGCTCTGTAAGAGCCATCACAACATCATGGAATGGTTTGGGGTGGAAGAGACCTTAAAGCCCATCCAGTGCCACCCATTGCCATGGGCAGGGACACATTCCACTATCCCAGACTGCTCCCAGCCCTGTCCAGCCTGGCCTTGGGCACTGCCAGGGATCCAGGGGCAGCCACAGCTGCTCTGGGCACCTGTGCCACGGCCCCAGCACCCTCATGGGGAACGATTTCTCCCCAGTATCCCATGTAACCCTGTGCTCTGACAGAAGGAAACCAATCCTCCTTATCCTGTTCCTCCATTCCCTGTCCAAAGTCAGGAGCCCAGCTTCCCTTGCAGCGCCTTTAGGCAATGGAAGGGGCTCTAAGCTCTGCTCGGAGCGTTCTCCTCTCCAGGCTGAACAGCCGCAGGTCTCCCAGCCTTACTCCTTGTTCACATCCCGGCTGCTGCGGCCTCCGCCACGGGCACGAACGATGCCTGACAGCGGCGCCGGGCGGGGGCGGCGGGGACAAACCCCCCCGGGCGGGGAGAGCCGCGGCCGGCCCGGCCCAGCCCCAGGCCCGGCCCTGCGGGGGCCGAGGGCCGGAGCGGACTGCGCCGGGCCTGGGGCGGCTCCTCTGCGCCTCGATGCCCCACGGCACCCCCGGCCCCTCACGGCTACAGCCCCGGATCCCCCTCACGGCCCCAACTCACGTCCCCTCAGCGCCGCGGCTGCCCACGATGAAGCCGAACTTGTCGACGCGCCGCTCCTCGGGGCCGCCGCCGTTGATTTCGGAGTCGGAGCCGAGCGAACTAAGCTCATCGCCGCCAGGGTCGGCGAGGCTCTCGCGGGTGCCCGCCAGGCTGCGCCCGCCGGGCGAGCTGGGCCCGCCGCCCCCGCGGCTCTTGGCCATGGCGGCGCCTCAGCGGCGGCGCGGCCGCTCCGCCATGCCGGGACACGGCGGCGGCCACGCCCCGCGCCGGACACGCCCCCTCTCTGCACCGCCATTGGGCGGGAGCAGGGACTCGGCCAATCAGCAGCAAGGGTTGCGGAAAGGCGAGCCCGCCCCCAAGACTGATTGGTCGAGAGCACGGGGTGAGCTGTCAATCAAGTGCCGGAGGACGGCGGTGAGGGGCGGGGCTCCGTGCGCCGGCAGTGGGGCAGCGCTGGGCTGGGAGGTACTGGGACCAGTACGAGACATAATGGGATGGACTGGGACCAGAACGAGACATAATGGGAAGGACTGGGACCAGTACGAGACATAATGGGATGGACTGGGACCAGTACGAGACATAACGGGGCTGTATTGGGACCAGTACGAGACATAATGGGATGGACTGGGACCAGTACGAGACATAACGGGGCTGGACTGGGACCAGTACGAGACATAATGGGATGGACTGGGACCAGAACGAGACATAACGGGGCTGTATTTGGACCGTTCGGGACATAATGGGATGGACCAGTATGAGATATAAAGGGTCTGCATGATATAACACGCTCTGTTGGGGCCAGTATGAGCCATAATGAGCTGTACTGGGACCAGTATGGGCCACAGCATGCTGTACTGGGATCTGTATGAGATACAACACAGCTGTACTGGGATGTGGATGAGATACAATAGGGCTATGGTGGGACCAGTGTGAGATAAAATGGGCTATACTGGGACCAGTATGGGCCATAGCAGAGCTGTACTGTGTAAGGGGGCTGTAGTGGGACCAGACTGAGCCACAGTGGGGCTGTGCTGGGCTGTACTGGTATTCCAGGAAGGCTGGATACTGGGACTGCAAGAGGCTCGTGCTGGGAAGCACTGGGGCATACACTGGGGCAGTGGTGGGATCTGTTTCCCTCTCAGAAGGGAAAGTCTCCCTGCCCTGCAGGTCCCACAGCCAGACCACCACTGTGTCACCACACAGTCCCACAGCACTCCAGACAGGTAAAACCAGCCCAGCTCTCCCAAAAATAACACACCAAAGGCTCTGTAGGAGACTGGGATGTGCTGGGACCTGTCCCAGGTAAAGCCTTCCAGGGGCAGGTCCACCCCACCTCCAGACACTTCTCCAGAGCCCAGAGCTCCATTTCCTCCCTCTTACAGCAGAGAATAGGGGGAATTGGAAGGATCCCTTTCAAGGTGGTACCATGCCAAAGGAAGAGGGAATGAGGCTCCTTAAAATCAGCAACTCAACCTACTTCCAGATTTTTCTGGCAGCTGGGTGCCACCAGTCCTTGCCACTGAAGTGGAAGGCTCCCCTGGCACTTGTTTTGTACCAGACCTCCACACACACAGTCTGTTGCAGCATTCATCCCTTGGATGTAGATGGAAACAGGCTGGCAAGGCTCCATGCAAGTGATTTCCAGGGGGAAGTTTTCTTGCTGGAGTGCTGGTAAAGGGGGCTTGGCTGAAAATGTTACTGAGGGAAGAGAGGGAACAGCTCCCACCGGGAAGCTCCCAGCGGGAGGTGGAACACAGGGTGACCTTCAGCACAGCTGGGCCCGGCCCCGGATACAAACACAACTTCTCCATTTCAGTTTGTTTCTATCCGCTCTGGAAAACCCCCTCACTGCCTGTTTTCTCCAGGACTGTGCCTATTGTCTGCTTTTGGAGAGCAAAGGGAAGTGACTATCCCGCCTTCCTGCGGGGCAGGAGCACCCTGCAGCCATTCCTGCAGCAGGGAGGGACAGGCACACGTGGGGACCTGTCAGAGACAGCAGCTGGACACTGTGGCCAGGGAACACGGGCCACCTGGGCTGGGCCAGTGCCAGCCACCCTCCCCACAGCTACAGGGCTTCCTCCAGATCCCAGGGGAGCACACCAGAGGCAGGAGGATGCTGGCTCTTCCCTCCTGCTTCATCCCTCTCTCCTCTCCTAAGCACAGAATAAGGTAAACAGGATGTTCCTGCCCATGAGTATATATATATATATATATATAATAATAAATCTATGGCTTTGGGTTACCCAAAAAAACAGGTAGCCAAATCCCAGACACCTGCCTCTTCCTGGGCACATAATTCCATGGATTAACTTTGCTGTGTTGTGTTTCTGTCAAACCTGACTTGAAGGCCCAGGAATCATCTGTTTTCCAGACCCAGATGCTCTCTAGGACCAAGACATTCCAGCTACAGGATATAATTAATAAATCACATTTTTCAATAAAATTATTGCTAAGTTCAGAGTATTTTCATCCCACTCACACACAGACATAAGCATTCCTTCAGGAATGACTGAGGAACACCAGGGAAACTTCAACAAGCCCCTTTTCTTGCAGCTTTTCCCAGAAAATAAGAGGATTTCCTATTGTAAACTGCTTAATTACAAATCCTGATGTATTTCCCCATCTGAGTGCTCCAAAACCAGGCACATTTCCATTTAAAACCCCAAATCCAAGGAAGGAGAGCTGCATGTTTATTAGAACAAATCATTAAAACAAACCATAGGCTGTCCAGAGCAGACCCAGACCTCCTTTATCACAAGAACAGCAACACAAGCTCATGCTAAGGGAGGAAAAACCTCCAAGTCAGGGTCAGTACTAGAACCAAGACAGGGAAAGAACAAGAACAAGGGGGTTAATAAGTGTGTGGAAAAGAAGTTTTCAATTAGCAGGAGGTTAAATGAAGCAGTGAGTGCTGAGAGCAGACAGATGATGCTCCTGGCCACCATAAATCCCTCAAAGATGGATCTAAACTAAGCTGGGCATGACCTTGATGATGTCTTTTCCAGAGGGGATTCAAGGGAGAGCCTGCACTCAAGCAAAGCATTGATCACTACAGACTACTCACTACACTGACACATTTCAGGGCTACATCAGCTTCTCCCCTCTCATCAGTGGGGGTCAGAGTCCTTCTGTTCAAACTGCTGCTGGGGGGCAGTGGATGCAGCCCCAAAAAGGCCAGAATGGAAACAGGACTGGGAGGGTTGGGGGCACAACAGGGACACTTTACATCTCAGGGCTCCACAGCTCCTATTTCTTCCTGCCTCCTCTCTCTTTGAGTGCCAGGTGAATCAGAGAGCCACTCGTCATGTTGTAATAAGCCAGGGAGTTGGAATCCTTGATGAAGATGCCCTGAGGGGAGGAAAGAGCAGAGAGCACAAACCTCAGTGTTGTCTTCCCACAGAATCCCACCCAGATCCCAACCCTCCTGGCTGTACACTCAGAGCAGGGGGATGACAGAATACTGCAGGCTTTGAAGACCTCAGAGAGATTCCAGTGTCCAAGATGGACACTGAGGGTGGGTACAGAATCCTAGAATGGTTTGGGTTCAAGGGACCCTAAAGATTCCCCCATTCCACTCCTCTTGCCATGGGCAGGGACACTTTACACTAAACCAGCCAACATAGACAACATGGCTCCTACAACAGAGTCACCACAAGGGGAGTTATTCAGGCTCCACTCTCCCCCCACCTTTTCTTTTTCCCCTTAAAAATTATCAGCTCAGCTCCTTTTCTTGTTAAGGGTTAACAGAGTATCTGCCCACAGATGAACTCTGAGGAGTTAAGTGCACAAAGTTCACTGCTTAGGCAGCAGGTTGTGCCTGCCTGGGCACATGCATGACTAGGAATAAGTCATTAAAAAGGAACGGGGCCTTTCTCACAGCTCTAGCTTCAAGAGGAAGAGAGAGAAGAGAGAGTGAGCTCTTCCCTTCCCTTCCCTGTTTTGGAGAGTCCTCCCCGAGCTGCCAGGGCTCCAAAGCATGCTCGCCCACCTCCACAGCAGAGCTGTGGGAGCAGGCTGCTGCAGTTAAATGTCAAAAAAAAAAAAAAAAACCAAACAACTCTAATAAAACAAGAGGCTGATTTCAGAGAAAGCCACCTCAAGTTTGGAGGACTCATCTGCAGCAGCAACAATGTGAAAATCCACTGATTTAATCACCTACTAAAAGCCTCTCCTGCTGTAACAGAGGGTAGTTCTGTCACAGCTGTGCTATGCAGGCAGGAAAAACATTCCCTCTGCTCTTCCAGTATCTCATTGTGCATTAAATTACACACTATAGCTTTTCATTGTAAAAAAGTCATGTGAGAGAATGCACTGAAGAAACCACCAGCATTTGAAGAGCTTATACCCACCTCATACTGCAGCTTCTGCTTCCCAGCTGGCATCCCTGTGGCCTCATGGATCTTAACCTTTATAACAGACACCTGGGGAGGATCAAAGGGCTCCTTCAGTGCTTTTGTCCCAGTCCTGCTCCCCAGCCCCGTGGAGATGCAGGGTGGGGAGCAGGCTGAGCTCCCAGCTGCACTCACAGGCAGCACACAGAGCAGAGCAGGGCAGGGCAGGAGGATGAGCTACATGCCTGGTCTGACAGGGGCAGGGTGAACACCAGCACTTGGCCATTCAGCTTCCATTCTGTCTTGTCCTGCATGTTGGGAACCTGGACTTTGACCGTGACCGGGCCCTATGGGAAAACACAGATAAAGTCTCTCAGGGCTGTGATAACACACCACCAGACTAAGTATTTATTGCCATATCTTGGCTCCTCAGTAAACACAGTAAAATGTGTTTACAGGTTACTCCACTGCTCCCACAATAAAACACTTAGTTGGATTTCTCTTCCCTTCGTGTGCCATCTATCGAGCACCACACGCACTGAGGGTGTCACAGGGTGAAAGTGTGAAGCACTGAACAGGAGACAGCTGCTCTGTGCATGTGAAATCACAGAATCACAGACTGATTTGGGTTGGAAAGGACCTTAAAGTCCATCCAGTGCCACCCCCTGCCATGGGCAGGGACTTTCCACTGTCCCAGGGTGCTCCAAGCCCTGTCCAGCCTGGCCTTGGGCACTGCCAGGGATCCAGGGGCAGCCACAGCTGCTCTGGGCACCCTGTGCCAGGGCCTACCACTCTCCCAGGGAACAATTCCTTCCCAATATCCCATCTAAATCTCCTCTTTTACTTTCAATATTCCCAGAAAAACCATACAGCCCTTCCTAAGGATTTAAAACTCCTGTGATGCTGGCACTCCTCAGGAAGGAACTGAGGCTCACATTTAGCTCACCTTGTTATGGAATACACCACATTACCCTACTATCATGCTGGCATTGATACTCTAATCTCTTTGCATCTCCAGCTTAGCCCTCCTCTCCTTAAAAGCTCATTAGCAACTTTAGTTCTTCTCTGCATTATAACCTACCTCTCACTGCCCTTAATTACAGAAGAGCACAATCCCACTCTGTGTAGCTCCCCCCAGTAAGAGACAAAGGAGCTCGGTTTGCTCAGGAATGACAAAAGAAAGAAGATACCTCAGGCAGGTATTTTTGCCCCTCTGTGCAGGGAATTGGCTTTACAGCCCCTCTGGAGCTGGAGTGGAGCAGCCCAAGACTCTGACCCACACATGTACCTTGTTCCTGCGCAGGAATTCCTCCTCTGGAATCAGGCTGTCCTCACTCTTCAGTTTCTTGGAGACGGGCTCATCCTCCATGGGCGGCGGGGGGTGAACCGGAGGCATCGGCGCCGGGGACGGGACCGGAGCCACGGGAGGAGCAGGGACAAAGGCTGGAATGGATGGGGGACACACAGCACAACCCACAGTCACCCTCAGTGCACAGCAAACACCCCCTCACCACAAAAACGCTCAGAGAAGAGCAGCACAGGCTGAAAATAAATGCCACAATACATGGAGGAAGTTACAACCAACAGCAACATGCAAACTTCAAACATTCAGAGAGCTCTTATATTGGGAAGCATTCCAGGAAGAGATAACAAGGCATGAGAGCTTCCTGCAGATCTTGCAAAAAAAGAACACGCTCTCAGTTTGGCAGGCAGCGGTGCCAGCTCCTCCAGTTAGGGAAGAAAAGATGAAAAAAAGGAAGAATTGCTTCTTACATCATGCTTTTTAACTTCAAAGCACCTAATGAGGAAAAGGACCAGCAAACAGCTTTTTCTCCAGCAGCAGCAGCTTCTGTAAGGAGCTGTAACCCCCACCGAGGTGCTGGCATCCTTAATTTTCACCCCAGGTTACTGGGGCCACATGATTCCCTGCATTTCATGGTGCAGGAAGAGCCTTGAGCCCAAAAGCAGGACCAGATAAGCCAAACTCTTAACACCACATAAGGCCTGCAGTCCCCGTTACACACCAGTACCAGGTGAAGCCCACTGTAAAGAACTGTGTGAGAATCCCCCAGGAAAGCTGCAGTGACTGACCTGTGGGGACGATCATGGGGGGCGGGCGGGGGCTCATGATGGGGGGCGCCGAGGGGGGCATGGGCACCACGTTGATGCGCGGGGTGTGGATGATGGGAGGCATGGGGGTGGCGATGACGGAGCCCGGCGGCAGCCGCACCACGGACGTCATGGGGGGACGGGGCATGACGGGCACGGCGGAAACCACGGCGGCACGGACGGGAGGGGGCATCTGGGGAGAGAAGGTGGATTTCCTCAGCAGGAATGCCCAGGGCTGGCCACAACCCCAGTTAAAATAACAGGGAAAAACAGAACCACGGGCTCTGCTGCCCAGAGATTTGCAGGGAGCCTTAGTGGCCCCACCAGATGGGCAACCCAAGCTGCTCTGAACAGACACAGAAGCCTCATTAACAGATTAAAGGGGTCCTCCTTCCCTCCCCACTTTGCCACCTCCAGGCACTTAATTCCTTTGCTAAACTGCTGTTTGGGACTCACAGCAAATCCCTTCTTATCTTGGGCTGCTTTTGTCCACCATCACTCTACCCCTACATAGGCCCCCAGCCATCCCTTTCTTAGCCATATTCTCTGCCTCCAAGATCCCACTGCCCAGCTGATCCCAGTCTTTTTGGTACCTCTAGGGTAAAAACCCCACCTAAGTATTATACTCCATTTTTAACAGCAAGTTCTTCTAATGTTTCCAAATTGCTCTTAAACAACAAACTTTCCCAAAATCCTCTTCTGTGCCAGCACCCTTGCCCTCCATCAGGACCCCTCCTAATTAACTACAGCCCCAGTAATTGGCTTCTGAGAGCCCAAACACTCACAGTGGGTGGCCGAGGTACAGATGTGATGGGCTGGGCGCTGGCAGGGGGGTTGGAGGCTGAGGAAGGAGGGGGTGGCTGGGGTATCTCATTGGGTTTGCTGGGCCCGATCTTCTCCTTGCTGTCATCCTCTGGCACCAGTCCTTTGGCCTTGTGGATGGCTTCAATTTGCTCTTGCAGAGTGATATTGGCCTGAGCAGCCTGCTGTGTGCGGGCCATGCTGCCCGAGTGGCCATCCCAGGTCACCTGAGAGAGTAAAATAAATCAGATTAATCCAACCTGGCCAGACTGCAAAGAAATCCAGAGAGCAGCTTGATAGAAAGAAAAAAATTCAACACTTTTGTGTCTCTGAGCATTCACAATGCTTCAGGGACCTATTATTAAAAAAAACCCCAATTAAACAAAAATTCCCAATTTCTACTCTACCTTTTCCTCTGGTTTCTGGATCTCTTCTTCACCAATCTTTTTACCAATGGCAGTCTCTTCTACACCAAAGATATCAGTACGACGCTCAGCCAGCTGCTTCAGGCTGCTCTCAATATCCAAACCTGAGGGGAAAAGAGCAATTCTTATCTCAAGGAATATAACCAAGCCCCTCTTCCTGATCTCTGTATTATTTGATACCCAGTGGCCAAGTGATGCTCTTTTTACACGGAATATTCTGAGTTAGAAGGGACCACAAGGACCATCAAAATCCAACTTCTGTCCCCTTCCTTTTTTTTTTTTTTTTTTTTTTGAAAGATACTGGCCAGCAACAGCTGACAAACATACCCATGTCATAATCACAGAGAGCTACATTTCAGCCAGCCCTGATCAGTGAGGGACTGTGCAATCAATGCTCAGGCTGACCTGGGGCATAGACCTCGTCATCACTCTGCTTCTCCCGGATGGATCGATCCCGCTGCTCCAGCCACCGTGGATCCAGGAGCCCAATCCTCATGTGCTCCTGCATTTTACTGGCAGGAATCTTTTCTCCAGTGATGGGAGACACCAGGTACTCATCCGGAGCCGGGGCGGGCGGTAACGGTTTTGAGGCTAGAAGAACAAAACCACAGTGTTGGCTCAGTCTGGAAACAAACAGTTTGGGATTCTTCAGGAAGAAATAAAGGTGGCTTTTTAGTTTGGTTCACCTTTGGGATCGTAATCTTTCCGCACAATGACCTGATCTGGTGTGGGAGGGAGTGGGGGAGGCATCGGAGTTTCTGGAGGAGGAGGAACCTTCTGACCTTCATCTTCATCATCTGATCCCTTATTGAAAAGGAAATAAAAATCATAACCAACTTCCAGTGGTCAAATTCCTTTGAGAGACATTAAACACTACACAGTGCTGGAAGAATGGATTATGCAGCTTCAAAGCAATGGAGCTGCTTTGGACATCTATGGCATAGTGGTTCCTCTGGACCATGATTCAGAAATTCAGCAGCCCCAGAAGAGGAAGCAAATATTCCTCAGCTTCCACATTACAGCAGCCTTGCAGGCAGGGGCTTACAGTTAACCACACTCTTGTTCCCTGTTACCAGAAAAGAGCTTACAGTGGGCAGAGCTAAGATGAGTCATCTTTCAGTGATCCAGACTCTGGGCACAAAAAAGCCTGAAAGATTTAAAACCACAGAAATATAAAATCCACACCACTGGGCGCCAAAATTATTGGATTTCTCTCTTTGAACTTGTATTGCCGTGGCAAATTTTTAAAAACAGCAATACTACAGCAGTAACAGGTTGTTTGGAGATTTCATCAGAGGGAAATTTCATTTCCTCAAGAAATTGAAGAACTATTTACAGTGAAAGTGGGGATCATCACAAACCACAGGAACTTTAGGGAACAAAATCCTATTGTCCAGTTACCTCATCCATATCCTGCACTTGTGTGTCCTGATCCAGCTGGGCTGGAGGCTCATCTGCTTTCTCTTGCTTTTCATCTTCCTCATCTGATTCCACCTCCATCTCCACCTCCTCACTTTCCCCAAACTTCTCATAACGCTCCTGGATCAGGATTCGAGCTCCCAGCTCTTCTGGAGTGGTGGGAGGAGGGAAATTCCCTACAATGCAGAAAACAAAGCTTCTGTTTCTCTATCCCATGTCATTACTCATCACACACTGACAGAAATACCAATTCTTGAACAAAAAGCAGTGGCAGCAAAATCCTTGGCAGCCAGTGGATGTGGAAGGGAATGGATGGAATCTATACAAACACCAGCATGACACATGGAGATAAACTGACTTATAATTGGAAGCACTACTAGAAAGTGGCACAAGCTACACGGAGACTACTGCAGTCCTGGACTTCCTTCAAGGAGAACATCAGTGACTCCAGAAAAAAAGAACAGCCCTGCAAAATGTCAGTGTAAGGCTTTTCCCCTCAAGGATAAAAGGCTGTAAACCCCAATGTTTGCCTAAAAATGGCACTTCAAGACACATTTCCTGCACAAAGGGGGCAGTTTCATAGAGGTGACAGCATTTAATATCAGTACCTTGCTCGTTGGGCTGGAAGTCAACTGTTTCCACAACCACAAAGTCGTGCCAGTCAATCTGGGCATAAGCAACACGCTCCTTCTCCTTCTCCTCCTCTTCCTTCTTTCTCTCTCGCTCCTGGAACTTGGCCCACTCCACTCTGTAATAGACCTGCAGGAGCAGACAGAGCACAAATGAAAGGAAGAACAGCTGGAGCAGTGTCAGGCTGGAGATCAGGGAAAGGTTCTTCCCCCAGAGAATGCTGGGCACAACCCAGGCTCCCCAGGGAATGGGCACAGCCCCGAGGAGTCCCAGGAGCATTTGGACAGCGCTGCCAGGGATGGACAGGGTGGGATTGTTGGGGTGTCTGTGCAGGGACAGGGGTTGGACTTGATGGTGGGATCCTTCCCACTCAGGAAATTCCAGGATTCCACCTTGTAAGCACTTGCAAAAGGGGTTGTGCAGTATCTCTGTGCTGCCTCAAACTACCCCCAATACAAACACCACCTGCAGTTTAAAGCAACTTTGAGCCCCTGTACTTGAGTGACAGCAAATGACACATCCGTTTCATTTTCTATTTGTTGCCAACAAGCCAAAAACATAAAAAGAGAAACAATTTAAAATATAACTAAAACGCTTCAGCTTTTTTGCAAAATTTTTCTGCAATACCTGATCCAGGACTTCCTTGGGATTTTCTGCCTCCTTCTTGAGCTTGAGGAGCAAACCCTTCGGTGGGATCAAGATCTGAAACACATTTTGCATGACAGTTGGTGACAATTCTTTGTGCCAAAGCCTCTTTCTGAGCAATTATTCTCTTTCCACACTGCTAAAAATACCAGCAGACCCCTAGGGCTATATCCCATTTATTCTACTGCAGCACTCTCATTACTTACTGCTCATCCCTGCACTTCAAAACACTCACTTGTGGCCTTCCAATTATTCTCCAGATTAAAAAAACCCGACCTTTACTGAGATTACCGTAGTGTGTGGTACATTTAGGTGACAGCCCACTGTGTTCAGCACAAAATCCACTCTGAAGGGCAGGATTTAAAGGATGGATTCCTGGATCTGTATTTCCAGCCCTCCAAGCTCATTCCTGCTGTGGAAGGAATCACCCTGCCCGGAGTACCTTTGTGTACTGCTCCACCAGCTTGGTGAAGTAGTTGAACAGGCTGTGCTGGGGGCGAAGGAAATCAAACTGGTAATTCCTCTGCTCCTTCTGCATGAGCTGGGTGAGGAACTGCCTCCCGTTGCGGGCCACGAACTGCGCCGTGAGCTTCACCACGTCCAGGTCGAAGGCCGAGATGGACGGAGGGTCCGCGATGAACTCGAACTCGGGCGGGGGCTCCTTGGGAACCACGGTCTCCTGGATCACCTGCGCCTGCACCTGCAGGGACAAGGACACAGGCTCAGGGACTTCCTCACCAAACGCTCAGTCTGCCATCCTGGCAGGTGCAAGGATGAGAAACCATCAGGTATAATTTAATAGTGTTAAAATACTGCTCCAATAGCAAACAAATCTGGGAAATATCAGGACTTTGCTATAGCCCTCCCAGGGCCACCAACACCACAGTGTGGCTGCTGGCCATGCCAAGCATTGAAAAGCCCTGGATTCACTCCATGCCCTTTTCCCACCCAGTATGTTTAAAGGCTGAACAAGGTGAGCAGCATTTTGCACCCCATGTTTTAAGTGGAGTTCATCCTTCTGGCAGGAAAAGTTTCTACAGAATAGAACTCCAGGGGATTCCCAAGGCTTGCCTCTGCCACACCCAGTCCAAGTGATCCTTAGTGTAAGTATTTTGTCAGTCAATAGAGAGCTAAACTTAATTCAAATGGACCAATTAAACTGTATACTGGCAGTTTCTAACAACTTTGAGTTACCAGCACCTGGGAGATGCACACCTGCATCAAAACAAAGCCCCAGACACTCAACTCCAAGCCTTTTACTGCTGGCATTTTGACAAGTGTATAACCAACTGCTCTCTCTTGGCTTTTGAGCTTCCTTCCCTCTCTACCCAAGGCTGTAACACCCCTCCAAAGTGGCCAAATTCTTCCCCAAAGTGATGAAAAGGAACACTCACCTTCTGTGGGAGCTGCTGCTGGGCACTCTGCTGCTGCTGCATGACCTTGGGGATGGCAGCTGAGGGCTCCTGGGCTTTGCCCTCCTTGAACTCGCTGACCTTGTGCCGGTAGTAGGCATGGTAAGGGTCGTTGGGGTTCAAGAAGTTGAACTTGGGGTTATTTATTTCATTCTGACGAATTCGGGCTTCAAATTCTGGACCATTTCTGGGGAGCAACAGGAAAAATTGTTTAGGTCACCAACAAAGTGTAAATGTCTCTTTCAGATGTGTTGAGGCATCAGCCTCTTGGAAGATCATTTTCTCTCACAGGAAGGAGTTTTTCTCAGTAGCTCACACCCAGCTGGACACACACAAGTTAGAGGCAACTGTCACCCTAATTTTGTCTTTAATGTCAATATTAAGAATTCACACTCACAAGTCTTTGACAGTCACATCTGTCTGCACTCAAAGGTCATTTCCACCACTCTTTATGAAACATGAAATTCACATGTTACTTACCACATCAATTTTACCTGGTCTATTAACAATTTTCAAGACTAATTTCAGTTCCAGAATGATCATATAAGGAAAAAAAGCAGGTAACCATCAGCCTGTGCAGGGACTGATCACCCCAGCCAGAGTGCTGCACTTAGGGGCCCCAAGCCAGGTAACATCCCCTCCCTCCACCCAAAAGCATGAGCCAGCTATTCCAAGGCAGTTTGAGAAAATTCCCAGCTGCCACAGGGTGTTCCTGTTCATATTCTCTGGATATCTCCCAGTCTCATTTAAACATTCCACCTCCTCCAAAAGAGGAGGTTTCTATAATCCCAAAGGATAAACACAGTCCCTTCCTTATGCTCAGAAGCAGCCAACACTCCTTGGCAGCACTTTAGAGATGAGTTACACAATAAGGGTTTGACTGGAGCAGCATTTAGTAATTCTCTAAAACCCACCACATTTTAGCACTAAAATACAGCCATGACTCCTGTACCAAGGCTCCCTTTGCACCTGGAATTTGGTTTCCCTTCAGATCATTCACAACAGGCCCTGTTACTCCATTACTGCAGCACCCGTTGCACATCTGAACAATGATTTTATTTATTTACTACCAGTTTCTCTAGGAAAGAGAATATTGTTGCTTCTTTTCCAGTCTCACTGGTACATCCTCAATCCTTAAAAATCCTTCATGCAAAACCACAAAACCAGGACCTGCTTCAGCCTCTGGAGCTGCACTGAACAGCAGAAGCATGAAAATCCCAGGAAAGAGAAACACCAACAGTGTCAATTACCTGGCTACAAAGCTGGCAGTCTTGTCCACAATATTCCTGACCTCTGGAGGAGGGTAAATAATTCCCACCACAGGCTTGGCTGGTGCTGCTTCCTCTTTTGGCTCCTCTTCTGGCTGTAATAAAGATGGTTTCATTTTAAAAAGTGAAGGGGTGTCAGGATTGGGCATTCCAAACACAATGCCAATGGCCCACAGGAACATTTAGCCATCCTCCTCCTCAGCCCATCCATCACTGAACTGGTTGAACAATCTGGATCATCCATCCCACCAATTCCTTGGTTTTTTAGGGTGAAAGACATCCTCCTTCTGCCTCTCAGGGGCAGGGACAGCAGGACAAGGAAACCTCAATGGGAACCAAAACAACTCCCACTATATCAGCTTTGACCCCCAGTATGTCTTTAAATGCTGAGCCTAGACTCTAGTCACATTTTCAGGAATAATCCATCATTCCTCACCAGGTGTGAAAGTTCTGAATGTTTCTAGGGGCCTATAGGATCTGAACTATTAACTCCACATTAAATAAAACACAGCTTTTAATGCCAAGCTGTTTTGAAGAGAAATCTCCAACAGAGTGTTTTTCTAGCTGATGTTACAGGAGGATCCAAACTGAAATTCAGAAACCTCCCTGTGGAAGGCTCTGTGTGTCAGTAAAACCAAAAAATGCTTTTGCAGGATACTAACGATGCTGTTTCTCCTTCCTCACCAAGCAGTTTCCAAGAAAAGGTGTTATAAACCAGGACATATCTGCTAGAAATGTTTATAATCCTAACAGGGACAGTCAGGGGCAACTTAAAATCCAGGTAAAGCTTCCAGCTCTGCCAAATCCATGGAGAATCCAAGCCAGAAAATGTTCTCAAGTCAAACTGATGCCTGGAAGTGTCCAAGGCCAGGCTGGACAAGGCTTGGAGCACACTAGGACAGTGGAAAGTGTCACTGCCAATGGCAGGGGGTGGGATGAAATGGGATTTAAGGTCCCTTCTAATGCAAACCATTCCAGAAAATAGAACCTTAATAAAGTGTGTTAGCAGAAAGGCACCATGAACATTTTTAGTTTTTATTCCCACTCCCTCAGAACATCATCTTGAGGAGCTGAAAGATGAGGCAACACCACACTTGAGATATTTTATTTAACAGTGATGCCGAGTTGCCTTGGTAACATTGGTGCACAAAAGTCACTGGGTTTTTGGGGGAGGAATCACAATTTTCCAAGGTTCTCAGTGAGATCAGCTCCCTGTCAGCTCCAAGAGTGTTGATGTTGCTGTGTCAGAGTCAAGACAGCAGCTCCAGCTCCGTGGGAGCTGCACTCCCATTAGCAGGAAGGCTGTGAAGAACATGAATGTGGCCAAGAGAGAAGGGATTTGGGAGAGTACTGGGATACACAGTATTGCCACACTCCCTCAGACTTTTAATGCTTGCACACATCACTCCTGGAGCCAGGGCAGCTCCCACAGCTCCTGGCAACCTGCCATACTCATTGGAATCACAGCCCTGGGGCACTGCCAGGGAAGGGCTCTGCTCCTGGCCAGCCCCAGCAGGATGCTGCTGTCTCAAAGGAATCCTGCAATGGTTTGGGTGGGAAAGAACCTACAACTCATCTCATCCCACTTCAATGCCATGGGCAGGGACACCTTCCAGGCTCCTAGATTTGAACACTGCCAGGGATCCAGGGCTAGCCACAGTTTCTCCGGGAATTCCATCCCCACCCTCCCACGGAACAATTCCTGCCCAATATCCCACCCAGCCCTGCCCTGGGCAGTGGGAGCCATTCCCTGTGTCCTGTCCCTCCATCCCTTGTCCCCAGTCCCTCTCCAGCTCTCCTGGAGCCCCTTCAGGCCCTGGCAGAGGCTCTGAGCTCTCCCTGGATCCTTCTCCTCTCCAGGTGAGCACCCCCAGCTCTCCCAGCCTGGCTCCAGCCCTTGGAGTGTCTCTGTGGCCTCCTCTGGACTCTCTGCAGCAGCTCCAGGTCCCTCCTGTGCTGGGCACACAGCTCTGCAGGTGGGGTCTCACCTGAGCGGGCACAGGGGTCAATGCCGCACACCTGACAAAACCGCAGCTCCCCCAAGCCCAGCGCAGCCCGGTCCGTGAGGGCCACACTCCCACACCCCGCGGTTCGCGCCATTCCCCGCTCCGCTCCCTCCCTCACCGCCCCCTCCCGGCCCGCACCGGTTTGCTCTCGGCGGGGGGCGCGGGCTGCGCCGGAGGCACAGCCTGCACGGGTCCGGCGGGCATGGCGCCGCTGCGGCCAGGGGCTCCGCGCCGGGCGGGGCCGATCGCAAGGCGGGCGAGGCTCGGTCCGGAACAGACGCGGCGCCGGCACCGACTGGGGCGAAATGGCGGCGGCGGGCGCGGTGCCGCGCGTGCGCGCCGGAAGTGACGCAAGGCTGACGGGAGCGCAGGCGCAGATTGGTGGGAACGGGGTGGGCACTGGGAGCGCTGCGGGATGAACCATTATCGCCCCGCGCGGGGGGGTCCCGAGGCAGGAATGCACCACTGCGGCGCGAGAGGGGCGTGGTTGCCACGGCGACAGGGCCGGGACGCCGAGGCCTAGCACAGGCTCCGGGCCCGCGGCTTCTCCGCGGTTCCCTCGTTCCCCAGCACTCCTGCAGAGCGCCGGGCCCGGGAGTACCGTGCTGGTCCCTTTCCAGCAGCCGGTCCCGGTAGCGCCTTCCCTCCACCCCAGGCTTGGTGGCCGCGTTGTCCCCAGGCCGCGTCCCCCCGCAGCATGGCGCACCTCCTGGGCCACCGCGGCTGCATGGAGAGCCTGCGGGCCGACCTGCGCGACCTGCAGGCCGCCATCGCCGACGTGTGCTCCCGGGCCGGCGCCGTGCGCTTCCCCTCATGGAAGTTCCCCGACAAGGTGTCCTGCGAGCTGGACATCCCGCTGCTGCTGCAGCGCTACAGGCACAGCGACAGCGACCCCGAGTTCAGCCAGCACGCACACGTGGTGCTGCTGGAGCTGCTCATAGACAGGTGAGAGCCCCAGGCACCCGCAGCGGGAAAGGGGAGTTGTGTGTCTGACCTGCTGAGCTTATCCCGGTTTTGGGCACCTCAGCACAGAAAGAACTTAAAGCTGTTAAACACTGTCCAAGTGAAGGCTGAGAGGTGGTGAAGGGCTGAGGGTGAGAGCTCACTGGGGCTGCAGCTCCTGCCCGGGACAGCTCTGATCTCTGTGACCAGGGATGGGATTCAAAGGCATGGCTGGAGCTCTGCCAGGGAGGTTTAGGCTGGATATCAGGACAAGGTTCTGCCCCCAGAAGGTGCTGAGCACTGAAAAGGTTCCCAATGATCGCAGAATCAGCTAGGTTGGAAATGACCTTGGAGATATCAGGTCCAACCTGTGACATAACACCACCTTATCAATTAAACCCTGGCACCAAGTGCCACATCACGGCCCCAAGGCTGCCAGAGCTCCAGGAGCCTTTGGACAATGCTCTGAGGCACAGGGTGGGATTGTTGGGGTGTCTGTGTAGGGCCAGGAGTTGGACTGGATAATCCCTGGATCCCTTCCTGCTCAGGATATCCCATGATTTTTTTAAAGTAGTTTGGATGCTTTGTTGCCCATGTATTTCCATGGTCAACACCCTGGCCTCATGCCCTGCTGAGCTTTAAAACCCAACTCCTTTCCCTGCTTAGAGCTCCCAGCACAAACTGGCCATGAAGAAGCAGAGCCAGACATGCTCCACCCAGGAGCTGTGCTGGAGCAGATGGGACAGGCTTGTTAAACTGCCTCCCAAAATCTTGGAAACACTTGGACACAGCTGTATCCACCGCCCTGGAAGGTCAAAGCCCCTTTTGCAGTCTGGGTGAAATAAATACAGCTCTGGTTGGAAACATGAGCCATTCCCACTGAGCTCTTGGCCCTTAAAGTCAGGATTTGCAGTAGCATGGGTGCCCCAAATCTTAATCACAGCCTCTTGGAAGTGGCAGCTGCATGAAGTGATCCATGCCTGGGGAGCAGCAGTCCCACCTTCCTGCATCACACCGGCTGTGTCCGGGTGATGGGAGGGGCTGCATTCCGGGCTGCCTTGCTCCAAGGCGTGTTTTCCCACCGGGACAGGCTGCTGCTGCTGCTGCAGGGCTTCACGGGGTTCGCAGAGACGCTGCTGAGCGGGCGCAGGGTGCCGCCGGCCCGGCCCCTGGGGCCCTGCATGTCTGCGGGGCTCACGGCCAGGACCTTCTGGAGCACCATGCTGAGACTCGGCGCCTTCTGCCAGCAGCTCCGGGACGAGGTGGGACATCTGGGGACGTCCCCATGAGCTGAGTCACTCCCCTCCCCCCAGGATTTGGATCGTGGTCCTTCTCAGCGCCCTGTGGCCGCACCAGATGTGTGTGCAGCCTTTGAGTGTCACACATCTGTCCCCTCCCAGCCTGAGTCCCTGCCCTCCACCCCACCCCTCCCAGCTGTGCCACTGCATCCATCCTGCTCCAGGATCTTGGGATGAGTGAGCTGGGCTGCCTCTAGAACTTGGAAAATATTCTCCTGCTGCCAAAAGGCTGCAGCTCTGCTGATCCCGCTGTGGATCTGAGCTGCCTCAAAACAGTGAAATAACTGGTGGTAAAAACAACCTCTCCTGCATTTTATTTTCCCCAATATAATCTTTCTCATGGAAAAGTCTCACAACAATCTATGTGGCAAAACCAGGAGGCAGTGCAGGGGGTGGGAAAGAAGGGATGGTGGGGAGTTGGGGTGTAGGTTTTGCTGCTGAGGCTTGCCCTTGGTCACTGTCCCTTGGCTGCATTGCTGTCCTATCTCCACACCTGATTTAGGCTTTTATGGTCATTTCCACTTTGATCTGGGCTCTGGTTTTGTTCTGTGCTCTCTCCCTCAGGAGAAGGATTGCAGGTGGGAGATCCCCACACAGCAATCCATTCCACCCTCTGCTCCCCAAGCTGGGAAATACCAGAAGGATCACCCAAAAAGCTTCTTGCCAGATGTTTTGGAGTCAGGAACTGCCCCAGAGGGTGCCCAGCCCACCTCTGTGTGCCTGTGTCCCAGTGTCCATGTGCTGGGCAGCTCAGGCAGCTCCCAGCCCAGCGCTGGCTCCAGCCGGGCTCGGAGCACCCGCAGTGTCCCCACACAGACCCTGGGGTCACCCCTGGGCTCCTGTGACACCTGCTCCAGCGCCCAGGCCAGCCTCCACGAGGTGGGCAGAGCCATCACCAGCATCTGCCAGAGCCAGAACATCCCTTCAGCTCTCAGCAAATTCCAGGAGGCGCTGGAGGACAGCGCAGTGAGAAGGAACCTCTCTGCAGCAGACATGAGCTACTGGGCCACAGAGCAGAGCAAGGACCTCTCCCGGATCAACAAACACCTCCAGGGGCTGCTGCAGCAGCTGAACCCCGTGAAGGCTGAGCTGGAAAAGATGGGCAAACAGAAGGAGAAGCTGCAGAAACAGGTGGAGGACTTTTCCAGGAAGCTGCAGGCAGAGAAGCACACCCAAGCAGAGCAGCAGAGCAAGGCTGAGCAGAGCCTGAAAGCCAAGGAAAAGGAGCATTCCGAGGCTGTGGCCAGGCTGGAGCAGGACAAGGACGACCTCCGGAGAGGTACAGAGCTGTTCCAGCACCCCCTCCCATGCCCGGGGGCATTTTCAGGAGAAGAACAGAGTCCCTGGGCAAATTCTGGCCCCACCACAACCAGCAGGGTGTTTTGTAGGTGCTGGGGGATTTTCCCTGCTGTGAGGCTAATCCTGGGCAGTGAGAGCTGGTTGTCTGTGTGCTATCACTCATCCCTGGCAGCACAACACGATCACTGGATGAAAACACTTTGGTGTGGCTGTTTGCTGCCCCTTGGTTTAGTTTTTTTTCGAGGAACTGATTAATGAGGGGGTTTTTGTGCTGGTTTAGGAGCTGCTCTGCTGGAGGAGCGACTCTCAGCCCTGAAGGAGGAGCTGGCAGCGAAGCAGGTTGCTGTGCAGGAGCTGGGTAAGGGGCTTACCCAGGGGCTCACCCAGCTCACACATCTCCCCCCTCACCCCAGTGTTTCACACCCATGTAGGCCCTAGCACCCCCACATTGGGCTGTAGAGCTCATGTAGATCTCAGAGGATGGGCCTCTTTCACAGCAGCAACCTAACATCATCCAGTGCCAGAGTGGGCTGATGCTGGTGGAGGTCTGGGGGGTTCACAGGCCTCCTGTCAGACCTGCCTCCCTTTGCCAGGGCCTGTGGAGGGCATGGGGTGCCCCTGAACCACAGAATCATGGACTGGTTTGGATCTGCAGGGATATTAAAGCCCATCCCATTCCACCCTGCCGTGGGCAGGGACACCTTCCACTGTCCCAGGCTGCTCCAAGCCCTGTCCAACCTGGCCTTGGACACTTCAGGGATTCAGGGGCAGCCACAGCTTCTCAGGGCACCCTGTGCCAGGGCCTCAGCACCCTCACAGGGAATAATCTCTTCCCCCTATCCCATCTAACCCTGCCCTCTGGTAGTGGAAAGCCATTCCCCATTGTTTTGTCACTCCAGGCCCTTGTCCCAAGTCCCTCTCCAGCTCTTTTGGAGTGCCTCTAGGCACTGGAAAAGGTTCTTAACTTCTCTCTGGAGCCTTCTCTTCTTCAGGCTGAACACCCCCATCCCTCTCATCACCTCCATGGTGCTCCAGCTTCTCGCCCCTGCCCAGCCTGGGCCATGGTGGCTGTGTCTTCCCAGAGCTCTCCAAGACCACCTTGCTGGAGGAGATGAGGACCACAATGGTGGCCAGGAGCCAGGTGCTGGAGCTGGAGGAGAAGGTGCAGGTGCTCACAGGCCAGAGGGACAGCCTGGAGCAGAAGCTGAGTGCCAGCAGCGTGCAGCTGGAGAAGGAGAAGGTCCGCGTGGAGAGCATGTTCCGGCAGCAGGAGGTACGGCTGAGCTGCTGCCCGGTGCCAGGGCTGTGGGGAGCGGCTGCCACAGCCCCACACGGGCTCACCCCCCACCACAGTCCCTGCAGGCTAAGCAGAGGGCCCTGCTGCAGCAGCTGGACTGCCTGGACCAGGAGAGGGAGGAGCTGCAGGCCAGCCTGGGAGAGGCCGAGGAGGACAAGGCCCGGCTGGCGGAGCAGCTGGAGCAGAGCCAGGAGCAGAGTGGGAAACAGCTCCAGGCACAGCAGGTGAGTGCTGCTACACAGGGCTGTCAGGAGCCACATACTGCCTTGTCCCACACCCACAGCCAGAATTTTCCCAAGAGGGATGCTCTGGGGCCTAGGGTGACATTGCCACATGGCCACGTCCTCATGGGACTCCTGGGGAAGAGCCTTATCCCTCCACCCTGTGCCAGACAAGTCTCTGCTGAGTCAGGGCAGAGGGGAGCAGAAGGAAGGGACATCTTGAGGTGTTTCCACATCTCCAGTGTTCTGTTCTTGGACACCTGGGCACACTCCACACTTCATGGCTGGTGCTCCTGCTTCCAGTACACACAGGGATCTCACAGCTAAAACCCTACACATTGTCACTGTCCATTTCCCAGTCATAGGACATCTTTATCATCAGCTTTCCATGAGGGGCTGAGTCCTCACTCTGCAAACTTCACCTCCTCCCTGCTGTGCCATGCAGGAGCTGCTGGACACGCTGCAGCAGGAGAAGCTGGCACTGGAGCAATCCATCCTGGAGCTGCAGGCAAACACATCCCGGCTGGAGGAACAGGCACAGGAGCTGAGGGAGCGGGAAAGGCTCCTGGTGTTCTTCCCTGATCTCCACGTCCCCACTGAGATGCAGTTTGAGAGTAAGGGAGCAGATGGCAGCACAGTGGGTTTGTGCCTTGGGGTCTCGAGCTCCCAGGGCATCCTATTTGCCCCAGACACTCCCACTGATAATCCAGGAAGGGCTCAGACCCCATGCAAAGCTGTGACCACCCCAACATGCTTCCCTGCATGGGTGCTGTGCATCCCACATTTGGGCCAGGATACACAGCAGGACCAGGGCATGGCAGAGCTTCCTTTGCCTACAGGGTCCCAGCTGCCACTTCCTGGGCTGTGCTGGTGCTCCCTGCCCAGGGCAGGCTCCTGTCCTTGGGAGGCAGGAGGGATGCCCACACCTCTGAGCAGCCAGGCAGCAGCAGCAGGCTGGGCTCTCTTGGATTTTGTTTGCAGGCAGTGGGAACTTGACAGAGGACATGGAGAATCAGCTTCAGGCCAACAGCATCCGGATCCAGGTGCTGCAGCAGGAGAACGTGCAGCTTGAGGCTCTGCTCGCCAAGGTGAAGGCAGCAGCTGAGCAGGGCGTGCTCAAGGTGAGCTGGGTGCCACTGGCTGGGTGCTGTGTACCCCAAAACCACCCCATGGCCCCCAGACATCCTCTGGGCACCCCGGGAGGGCCAAGCCCAGGCTCCTCATGCTGCTGAGAGGTTGCTGTGGTTTAAATGGTGTTGCCTGAGTTACCCGAGGCTGGTTCCAGCTCCTTTCCACCTCTGTGCCACCAGCTGTGGTGGCCATGGGATGTGACTGGAGCTGAAGCTCATGGGGGGAAATTTCACCTCTTCTTCCCTTCCCCAGCTTGTCCCACAGGCCCAGCTGGGGTCTGAGCTCCACGGGGAGGCCAGCAGGCAGAACACTCCTGGGTGAGTAGGAACCCAAAGGGGCTGGGGGTTCCCTGTTCTTCCTCCCCTTTAACTGCTCCCACCCCGCAGGAAGCTCAGCAGTGGAAGCAGCAGGGCCAGCCCAGGGATGCTGGGATGCATTGACAAGGCCTGGCACAGAGCTCCCAGCAGCCAGCACTCCAAGCAGCTCGGGGCAGAGCCCACATTCCAGGCCAAAGCCTGCCTGACGCTCCCAGTGCGACACCTGGGGCTCGGCCTCCCCTCACAGCACACCAGGGCTCACCACAAATAAACACACATCACTCTCAATTTCCTAACTGAGAAGCTGTGTTCCACCAGCTGCCACCTGCCCTGCCCAGGGGACCTCGTTACTGGTTCTTTGTGCATCAGGAAGGCAAATTCCCTCAGGAAACCTGGGCTTTGCTTTGTCCCTTGGGGAGCTGCTCCAGGGACGTTCCTGGGCTCTGGAGCTCAGTTACCCATGGCTACGCTGCTGCTGGAGTCCCCAGAAGAGCCCTGGGGCTGATGCCAGGGCACAGCATGTGCTAGCTCCTGCTAGGAACCATTCCCAAGAGGAGACTGGGATGTGGCCACACTTGAAGAGGAAAGCAGAGCTGCCCTTAGCACAGCCACAACCTGGAAAAGTCGCCCCTCCATGAGCACCCAGAGGGGCTGGGAACCACCAAGTCACTGCCACAGGCTGGCCCTGAACTCTGAGCTGCCTCCCCAGCACTGTGAGCACCATGCAAGACCCACACAAACCACACAGTCAGTCCTTGCTCCATGTTTAATAGGGATGGACATGTGCCACATTGCAGCCTGTGGGGCAGGATCTGGGCAGGGCCCATGGCCTGTCCCCAGACACTATGCTGGCTCTGCAGCCACCTTGTGCCATCCTTTCTAATAACTTATTATAAATAAAGCATCCGACCCCAGCCCTCCCACAGTGAGGGAGTCTCCCCACTGCCCTGCCAGCCCTAGCCCTGGCAGGTCTGTCACCCACCTCCCAGAGGGGCTGGCACGGCAGCCAGGCTCTGCCTACCCTGCCACAGCCACCAGCAAATAGACAAAAAACCCAAGAGTTAGAAAAACTGCCGTGAGCAGGGCAAGAGCGCAGCAGGACCAGGGCTCTCCCTGCCCCAGCCCCCCACCCCGTTACACCCACAGGTGCCCCAAATCTTCCCTCCCCAACACTGCCCATCTGGACCCCCACCCCTCTACTCACACCCGGCAGGAGAGCCCCGAGTCCTTCCCTCTCCAAAGTCTGGGCACTGTGAGGGCACAGCCACACCAACTCTGCTCCTACAGCAAGCACCGCTTGCTGGGCACCCCCTGCCCCCCTCCATGTCCCTGGAGCAGCCGTGGGTCTGTGCCTGCAGCGTGTCCTCAGGCCAGCTAGCTGTCTGTGCAGCAGTTCCCTGCAAGGGAGGACAGACAGCCTTGGCACTCCTGCCCAGCCGGCGCCCCAGGGTCAGCGGGGCTCGGCTGGGTGTCAGGGCGGTTCTCACCCAGGATGTTGCGTTTGCAGAGAGGGCAGGTCTGCTGCAGCAGGAGCCAGGGATCCACGCAGTCCCGGTGGAACTCATGGGAGCAGGGCAGCACCCGCAGCCACTGCCAGCAGGGAAGTGAGGGCACACGTGAGCACAGCTGGGTGCCAGCAGGGACACCCTGGCCCTGGCCAGCGACTGGAGGCTCAGCCTAGGGGGGCTCCAGTCTGCCCAGTCCCACCTGGCTCTTGTGGAACTGGTCCAGGCAGACAGCACAGCTGTCGATCTCGCAGGCCTGGGCCCGGGGCGGCTTCCCGGGATGGTACCGCCGGGTCTTCAGCGCCAGCAGCCGCCGCCGGATGTGCTGCTTCAGGTCCAGCTGCGGGGCAGAGCCGAGGCTCAGAGCCACCCCACTGCCCCAGCACAGCACAGCACAGAGCTGAGACATTCCCACATTCCCACCTCGGGTCAGAGCCACCCCACTGCCCCAGCACAGCACACAGAGCAGACATTCCCACATTGGGTCAGAGCCACCCCACAGCCCCCAGCACAGCACAGAGCTGAGACATTCCCACATTCCCACCTCAGGTCAGAGCCCACCCCACAGCCCACCCCACTGCCCCCAGCATGGCACACACTGCAGACATTCCCACCTGGGGTCAGAGCCCACCCCACTGCCCCCCAGCACGGCACACAGCTGAGACATTCCCACGTTCCCACCTCAGCATCCCGCTCCGACAGGTCCTGCCGGGACTGGCGCTGGGCCTGCACCATGACGCCGGTGCAGAGCAGCAGGGCGATCAGCAGGATGGTGTTCCACAGCTGCTGCAGGTACTTCTGTGGGGACAGTGCAGTGGGGACCCAGCCCCACTCCCAGCCCCACCCAAACCCAGCACCGTACCTGGACCTGCGAGCTGCTCTCCCCAGGGCAGATGACCCCCTGCCACTCCCCGTAGAGGCCCCCTCGGGACAGGCCGCAGGTGGACCACAGTGTGAGGGTCACTCCCTGCAAGGCAGGGCACGGCATTGCTGATGGCCACAGGCAATGCCAGCACACGTGTCCCAGGAGGAGGGACACTGCTGCTGCCAGCTGCCCTGTTCCCATGGGTTCCCTTCCCTTCCCTTCCCTTCCCTTCCCTTCCCTTCCCTTCCCTTCCCTTCCCTTCCCTTCCCTTCCCTTCCCTTCCCTTCCCTTCCCTTCCCTTCCCTTCCCTTCCCTTCCCTTCCCTTCCCTTCCCTTCCCTTCCCTTCCCTTCCCTCTCCAGCTGCTTCCCATGGATCAGGGAAGTTTGGCTGGGCACAGTCATGCCCTGCTCTCCCACTGGCAGGATGAGGAACAGGAGGACAGACAGACATACCAGGTTCTCCAGCAGCACTGCCTGGTATGTGATCTTTGCTGTAGCCCGGAGCCCACTGTGAGCAAAGAGAAAAGTGTCCATTCCATGGACACAGCAGGATCCAGGCACAGCTCCCCAGTGCCAGGGAGCACCCCCTCCCCACAGGGATGGGCAGGGACCCAGGGGGGCCAGAGGAACACACAGGGGAGGTGACAGCAAGACACTTCCTTCCCAGCTGTGCCCAGCCCTCAGTGACCTGCACAGGGCTCCTCCCAACCTCATGCTTCAGTTTCCCCATGTGTTACACCATGGCAGCAGTCCCAATGCCCCACATCAGGAGAATCAACAAGGTCCCACTGCTGCTGGAAGTGAGAACAAGCACCCACAGAGGTTGTGGAAATGCCAGTGCCATGATGAGAACTAACTGGTCTGGATAATTTCTAAAGAGTCATAAAGCTCTTGGCTGAGGCCACCTGCCACCACATGGGGACCTGTGGAAGAGCTCCAGCCTGGGGTGGGGGGGGCTGGATCTAACCCAGATCTCCCCTAGAAATACATCTCAGCCCCAGCTGGCCTTGGCATGATGCAACACCACCCCAACAAACATGATGGGCTGAGTGAGAGACCCCCAGGATGGTCCCTGGGTGTCACAGCCTGCTGGGGGACAAGGCAAGGACAAGGTAGTGACAAGGCGGGTCCAGCCCCTCCCACAGCCCGCCCATACCGCAGCAGTGCTCCCAGCAGCCGGGTGACATTGTCGGAGGACTGGATGACGATGACGGGCTTGGCCAGCAGCTGGGACACGTCCAGCTGCACCGGGAGGGAAAGGAGCCGTCAGGGGGGCACAATCCCCCCCGCCCCACCGCCGGCACTGTCCTACCTCACGGATGGCGTTCTGGTTCAGCGCCAGGATGAGCAGGGCAGAGGCCCCCAGCACCAGGGCTCGCTTCATCTGCAGGGCAGTGGGGACACGGTCAGGGGACAGCAGGGCTGTGTCCCCAACAAGCTCCTGTCCTGCTGCAGGAGGCACTCAGCAAAGGGACCCAAGAGGGGTCAGAACTCCCTGGCTACAGACCAGGAAATCCCCAGATCTAGCCAGGAGACACCCCAGGTGACACCCCTGTGGGTTTGGGACCTGCAAACACCACGGCAGCCCTCAGGCCAGGCAGGGGACAGGCTCAGACAGAGGTTCACCTTGGTGACAACAGCGGTGGTGAAGGACTCCTCCTTGGCGCCCCGGGGACCCTCTGCCGGCTCTTCAATGCCCACGGGCACCACCCCAATCCAGCTGTCAGCAGCGCTCAGGTCCGGCTCCACGTCACCCACCTGGGGACACGGCAAGGAGAGGGAGCTGGGATGGACCCCAAGGTTCAGGGCCCCCCCAAAGCACCCCCATGCCCCCAGGGGAGCTGGGCACTGTGAGGGGAGGGACAGCAGCTGCGCTAACACAGGCACACAGCCCGGCCCTCACTGCGCCCCCGGCTGCATCCCCTCTGTGCTGCTGGCCACACCGAGCAGCGCCTACCTGCCCTGCTCAGGCCCCTAGTGTCTCTGGCCTCCCCACCAAGCCCCCGTGCCTCCCAGTGCCCTTCAGTTCCCACTCCTCCCCTGCCCCATTCCTTTCCCAATGCCCACGGACTCACCCCACAGCCCCCGGCCCACAGTGCCCACTGACCTCCCCTCCGTCCCACACCGACCACTGCCCTGCCAAAGCCCCCTGGCCTCTCAGTACCTCCCAGTCCCCACCGCTTCCCCCAGCACCCAGCCAGGAGCCCCCAATGCCTCCCACTGCCCCCAGTCCCCACTGTTCCCCTCCCTCCCTTACTGCCCCCCAACACCTCCCAGTGCCTTCCCGTTCCCACGTCTCCCCTCCCAGTCCCCCGCCAGTGCCAAGAGCACCCCCAGCCCCACTCTCGGTTTCCCCGCGCTCACCAGCACCAGGCGGCCTTGGATCTCCGTCTGCTCCCGCTCCCCCCGCGGGCCGCCCCGGCCCGGCCCGGCCCGGCCGCCCCCCGCTCCCAGCACGGCCCCGCGCAGCGTGTACGAGCCGCCGCGCTCCGCGCCCGCGCTGCCGGCCCCATCCCCGTCCGGCCCCGCCGCCCCGGGCCCCGACACGGCCACCTCGACCCGCGCGGGGGTGGCGGGCCCCGAGCCGGCCCGGCCGAGCGCCAGCAGCGGGGCGAGCAGCGCCGCCCGCACCGCCGCCATGGCTGCGCGCCCCGCGCCCCGCAGCGCCCCCTGCCGGCCGGGAGGACCCGCCGCGCCACCACCGCCCGCAGGGGGCGCCCGAGAGCCCCGACCGGGACAGGGATCGGGATGGGGACCGGGACAGGGACAAGGGTCGGGATGGGCATGGGGATCGGGATGGGGACCGGGACAGGGACAAGGGTCGGGATAAAGATAGGGGTAGGGATCGGGACAAGGGTCGGGATAAAGTCAGGAACAGCTATCGGCATGGGGACGGGGACAGGGATCGGGATGGGGACCGGGACAGGGACAAGGGTCCTGATAAAGACAGGGACAGGTATCGGGATGGAGACTGGGACAGGGATCGGGATGGGGACCGGGACAGGGACAAGGGTCGGGATAAAGATAGACACAGGGATCGGGACAAGGGTCGAGATAAAGACAGGAACAGGTATCGGGATGGAGACTGGGACAGGTATCGAGACAAGAGTCGGGATAAAGACAGGGACAGGGAAAGGGACAAGGGTCGGGATGAAGATAGGGACAGGGATCGGGATGGGGACCGGGACAGGGACAAGGGTCGGGATAAAGATAGGGACAGGGATCGGGATGGGGACTAGAATAAAGACAAGGATGGGGATGGGGATGGGGATGGGGATGGGGACGGGGACGGGGATGGGGATGGGGATGGGGACGGGGATGCAGACCAGGATGAGGACAGAGAGGAGGAGAGGTACAGTGACAGGGAGCGGGGACCAAGGCTGAGACAGGGACAAGGATCATGACCAAGCTGGACACTGGAGCAGAGCAGAGATGCAAAATAAGGTGATGGGGACAGGGACCAGGATGGGGACCAGGAGAGGGACAGGGACAGCAAATGGGAACCAGGATAAAGATTGAGACAGGGACAAGGGCTGAGACTGGGATGGAAACCACCACTGGGACAAGATGGGGCAGGGAAAAGGACAAGGATGAGACCAGGGTGGGAACGGAAGCAGGAACCAGGTGGAAGACAGGAACAAGGAGAAGCACTGGAAAAACAACAGGGAGTGGGACCAACACAGGGACAAAAGCCAGGACCAGGACCAGGAGGAGGATGGGAATCAGGAGAGAAATGGAAGCAGGGACTGGGAGCAGGAGCAAGACAGGGACAAGGGCTGGAACCAGAATGGGTACTGCCAGCGGCAGCAGGACAGGGACAGGGATGGATGCAGCGACCAGGAAACCAACTGTGACCAAAAGAGTGTCAGGGACAGGAGCAGGCACGGGGACACAGATACCATGTCCACCACATCCCCATGTGGGGATACAGGGACACAAGGGGACATGGGCACCCAGAGCCACGGCACAGGCAGGGACATGGGCACACCTGACTGACATGGGCACACACCAACACCTGAGTACCACAAAACCCAACTGCCCCCTGCACTGGACACCCCTCAACACCCCCAGCCTGGTGGGTGCCAGGCAGCCCCCAGTGCCACATCCTGGCCCCTGGGTGCCCCATCCTGGCCCCACTCTGGCCACGTGTGGCCAGCACATGTGCCTCCAGGGGATTTGCTGGCTGGATTAGCTGCGGCATGGGCCCAGGCTGACCTGCTTTTGGCAGGGGCCATGCCAGGGACGGGACTTGTGGCTGTGGGACCCAGTTCCCATGGCTGCAGGGTGCTGTGGGATGGGTCTGGGTGTGTCCCTGTGTCCCTCATGTCCCCATCAATGTTGTAAGTGTGGGGGTGTAATCACAGGGTGGGCATGGTCCCTCCTCCCACGGCTGCAGCCAGAGCCGGTTTAACCACATGGTGAAACATCCCAATTGCAACGGGTCTGGATGTGCCATAAACAACAGCCAGGAGCATGGCTGGCTCGGCAGCCAGCCTGGAATGGCGAGGACACAGGTGCTGGACTGTGTGGATTTGGGGGGGGACACCAAAATGGGGCCTGGGGGTGGCTGCTGCCAGAGCTGCCCCATGGAGGGGACACGTAAGGGGTGTGAATGGCTCCGTGGAACATCCATAGGTATGTGGGATATGGATGGCTTCCTGGACATCTGCAGCTCCAGGGGACCACAGAACATGGATGGCTCCATGAGACATCTATGGGTCCCAGTTCCAAGGGACACAGACAACTCCATGGCACATAAATGGCTCCTTGGGACATGCACAGATGGGACACAGATGGCTCTGTGGGACATCCACAGCCCCCAGGGACGTGTATGGTTTCATGGGATGTTTCCATGGGCTATCCATGGACATGTATAGCTTCACAGGACACCCATGGGACATCCACAGCTCCATGGGACAAATATGGTTCCATAGCACATGTGGAGCTCTCAGGGACAACCATGTGTCCATGGGGGACATGGGCTCTGTGGGACATCCATGGCTCCATTGCACACACACAGCCCCATGGGCACCCTGCTCCTGATCCAACCACAGCACCTGAGCCCTCAATCTGTCCCTGTCACCATCTCCCATCCATGCCCTGTCCCTTCCATCTGGCACCCTGCCCCAGTCCCTGCCCCACTTTCCATCTCTGTCCCCACCTCCCATCCCTGTCACTGTCCTCATCACTGTCCCCTCCCCCTGACACCTGCCCCATATCACCATCTCTCTTCATACCCCAATGTCCTACCACACCCCCAAACCCCACTGTGCCCCCCAAACACTCATAGGGCTCCCCACCCTCCTGTACACCCCATAACCCCCGCAGCCCCCTACACTCATCTCTCCCTTGCCTCCACAAATCCCTATGCTCCCCACGCCCCCCAAGGCCCCGTGACCCCATACCCCCTGTTCCCCATATTCCCCATGCACCCCTACCCCACATGTCCCCTATAGACCCCAAGTCCCCCTTGCCCCCATATCTCCTACACCCCCACCCAAGTCCCTCATACCCCATATCTTCAGTACCCACATACTCCCCACACCCCCTAAGCCTCCTCATGCCCCCATGCCCCCCATACCCCCCATGCCCCCCATAGCCCCCATGCCCGCTGTGCCCCCGCACCCTCCACCCCGCGGCCGGGGCGCTGACCGGGCGGGCAGGGGTCGGGCAGGGTCCAAGGCCGCGGGGGTGGGCAGGGGGCCGGGCCGGGCGGGGCCGGGGGCGGTCCCGGTCCCGGGGAGGTGCTCGGAGCCATCCCGGCCGCCGGGGCCGTGCAGAGCCGCCCGCAGCGCACCATGAGCGGCCGCGTCGGGGACCTGAGCCCGCGGCAGGCGGAGGTGCTGGCCCAGGTGAGCCGCGGGGACCGGGGGGCTGCGGGGGGACCCGTCCGACGTGCGCCCGCATCCGCCGCGGGACCGGCATCGCCCCCACCCGCACCCCAAACCCACCGGCATCGCCCCCACCCGCACCCCAAACCCACCGGCCGCACTTCTGCTTCCGGCCCCGGGGGACTCCGCGGCCCCCTCCGCACCCCAAACACACCGGCATCACCCCCGCTCCCGGGGCTCCCGCCGCTCCCTCCGGCCCCCCCATCCCTGGCTCCGATCCCACCGGCATCACCCCCGCTCCGGGCTCCGGAGGGCTCCGCACCCCAAACATAGCGCCTTCACCCCGATTCCTGGCCCCGGGGACGTCCCATCGCCTTCAGCCTCCACTCTGCCCCCGAGATCCGGCCCCAGGATGCCTCCATCCCTCATCCCGGACCCCGAACGCACGGGCCGAGCCCCACTGTGGTGCTGCCCACAGGGCAGGGCTGTCCTGGGTGGGTGCTGGGGGTCCCACTGGCTGCACCATCCTCCCCGGGACTCGGGAACCTCCTGCCTCACTGCAGGGCCCTCCATCCCAGCCTGGACCCCACGCCCACGGGCTGAGCCCCCCGTGGTGCTGCCCACCAGGGAAGGACCGTCCCTCATGTCCCAGCAGACTGGCACCGCCGAGCCCCAGATTCTTCTTCCGCCCTTCCCTTGGGACTGGCAAACTTCCTCCCGTCACCGCCGGGATTGCGGGCTCGGGGACACGCAGAGCCCGTGATTGTCACCCCCCACGGCCCCCCTGGTGCTTGGGTGCCAGCCTTTATCGGGGTTCAGCGCACCCCAACCACGAGGGCACCCTCGTGCGTTTATCTTATCGCTGCCTTTCAGACCCAGCCAAATTCCACGGGCGGGCGATGACCCCGCGGGTGCTAGCACGGGGGGCAGGGGCAGGCGTGGGGCACCGAGCCCAAACCGTGCCCGGTGCCAGCCGTGCCCTGGGCGGGCGAGGAGGGCGAGCGGCCGAACCCGTTTGTCCACCACCACCACGGCTTTGTCCCAGGGTGAAGGAGCTAATCCCGGGTTTAATTACCCCTAAATTCAGCGGGAGATAAGCTAATCAGGCTCATTAAGGGGAGGGCCTCGGCTGGTACGGAGATTTGAGCCGTAGCCTGGTTGGGGTGAGCAGGGCCACATGGAGAGGGGACCCTGGGTCCCCCTAACCTCCCAGTCCTGCACCCCAACACCCTCCTGCCTGTGCCAGGGGTGTACTGTGACAGTGACCGCCTTCATCCATCCCAAAGGACCCCCCTGGAGGGGACTGGTTCACCCTGTCCCTGTGGGACACCCCGGGAGGAGTGGGGTGGTGACAGCCCACACTCACACCTTACACAAGGACTTGGGGACACCCAGAGCATGGCAGCTGCCCTGGGGACATTCCCCTGACAGGTGACTGCTGATCCTGGCTGCACGTGGGGCAGGGAGGGGGCACAGGATGACCCTTCTCCCCTGGCAGTGTCCCAGTCCTGGCTGGCATGTTTTTGTGGGGACAAGGAAGGGACAAAGCTCCAGCCTTGAGGTTTTTGGGGAGGATCAGGGACCCCTTCACCAACTGTCCCTCTTGTTTGTCCCTGCAGTTCCGGGAGAAGCTGCAGGACGTGCTGCCCTCCCTACCCTCCCAGGACGACTATTTCCTCCTGAAATGGCTCCGAGGTAAGCCCAAGTGGGGGACAGCCCTGGTGGGGTGGGACCCCCCGGGGGGCTGGCAGGGGGCTGAGCTCTCTGCTCTCTTGCAGCGCGCTCCTTCGACCTGCCCAAGGCAGAGGCGATGCTCCGCAAGGTGAGAGGGGCACCCTGCTTTTGGGGGCACCCTGCTGTGCTGGGACATAGCTGGCCCTGGGACACCAACCCCAGCAAGGGGGACCCACCCCTGGGGTTCACCTTGTCCCAAACCTCACCCTGGCCTGCTCTGCCCCTCTGCAGCACATCGAGGTCCGCAAGCACATGGACGCCGACAACATCCTCGCCTGGGAGCCACCTGAGGTGAGTGTCCCTGGAGGGGACAGACCCCCCGAGTGCCCTGGGCTGTGTGTGAGGTGCCTGAGCCCCCCGTGCTCCCGCAGGTGATCCGGAAGTACATGTCCGGCGGCATGTGCGGCTACGACCGCGAGGGCAGCCCGGTGTGGTACGAGATCATCGGGCCCATGGACGCCAAGGGGCTGCTGTTCTCTGCCTCCAAGCAGGACCTGATCAAGAACAAATTCCGGGACTGTGAGGTGCTCCGGCACGAGTGTGAGCAGCAGACTGAAAAGGTGGGAACCTGCCTGCACTCTGCTGGCCCCAGCAGGCTGTGGGACCGTGTCCCTGCCAGCTCCATGTCCACAGCTGGTCTGCCCTTACCCTTCCCCAGCCCTATAGGTCCCTGTCCCGTCCATTCCTCTCTGTCCATGTCCCTGCCAGCCCCATAAGTCCATGTCCATTCCCACAACTCAAAGTCCTCCCCAGCCCCATATGTCCATCTCTGTTCCATCTCTACCAGACAATGTCCTTGACAGCCCTGTATATTTACAGGTCCATGTCCTGTCCACCCCCCTCAGCCTGTCCTTGCCAGCCCATGTCCTGTCCATCGCCACCACTCAGTGTCCTCCCCAGCCCCATATGTCCATCCTGGTCCATCTCTCCCAGCCAATGTCCTCACTCACCAGCCCTACAGGTCCATGCCCAGTTCCTCTCTGTCAGCCCCACAAGTCCATGTCCTGTCCACCCCACCATGATCCATGGCCCTGCCAACCTCATATGTCCATCTCTGGTTCATCCTCCCACCCCATAACTCTGCATCCTGCCCATCCCCACCACTCCACGTTCCCACTGTCCCTGTATCCCTGTCCCAGCTCCCATGATACCCCTTCTCCCCACATCAACACTAAGAGGAGGCTCTGGCTGGGGGGACCAGCCTCCTGGGGCCACCCCATCCCTGGACCCCCCCGTGGGTTCTGTCTGATTCCCCCGTCCTCCCATCCCAGCTGGGCAAGAAGGTTGAGATGGTGATGATGGTGTACGACTGTGAGGGCCTGGGCCTGAAGCACCTCTGGAAGCCAGCTGTGGACACGTATGGGGAGGTGAGGGCTCCTGCCCACCCCCCTTCCTGCTGGGCTACAGGGCTGATCCCTGGGATGATGCAGGAGCAGGTCCCTGCAGTGCCCTGCATCCCCCAGGGGTCATGGCATGGGTGACCTGAACTCCCCCCATCCTGCAGATCCTGTCCATGTTCGAGGAGAATTACCCTGAGTCCCTCAAGCGCCTCTTTATTGTGAAGGGTGAGTTCAGCCCCAGGCCCTGCTCCCCTTACCCATGTGCTGACACCCCCCTAATGCCCCCCTCTGCCCCCAGCTCCCAAGCTCTTCCCCGTGGCCTACAACCTGGTCAAGCACTTTCTGAGCGAGGACACGCGCAAGAAGGTCGTGGTGCTGGGATGTGAGTCCTGACCCTCTCCGGGGTGTCCCAAATGGGGGTGATACATGCCCCCAGGCTGGATATTCCAACTCACAGCCCCCCCAAACCCACTGTTCTCCCCCCCAGCCAACTGGAAGGAGGTCCTGCAGAAGTACATCGACCCCTCGCAGATCCCGGTGGAGTACGGGGGGGGGACGCTGACAGACCCTGACGGGGACCCCAAGTGCTCCAGCAAGGTAGGAGGAGCCCCTGCTGGCTTCTCTAGGGCTGCTGGGCAGTGCCCCCACCCCACATCCTCCATCTTTCCCAGATAAACTACGGGGGGGACGTGCCCCAGCATTACTACGTGCGGGACCAGCTGGCGCAGAAGTACGAGCACTCGGTGGTGGTGAACCGGGGCTCGTCCCACCAGGTCGAGTACGAGATCCTCTTCCCCGGCTGCGTGCTCAGGTGAGCGCAGGCTCCGTGCCGGCGGGGGGGCGGCGGCAGCAGCGTCCCCACCCGCCACAGCGCCGGCCCTGTGCCCCGCAGGTGGCAGTTCCGCTCCGAGGGCGCCGACATCGGCTTCGGGGTGTACCTGAAAACCAAGGTGGGGGAGCGGCAGCGGGCGGGCGACATGACCGAGGTGCTGCCCAACCAGCGCTACAACGCACACATGGTGCCCGAGGACGGCTCCCTCACCTGCTCCACGCCCGGCATCTGTGAGTGCCCAGCCGTCCCCGGGCCGTCCCCCGTGTCCCCGACCCGCCGTGTCCCTCACACCCCTGTCCCCCCGCAGACGTCCTGCGCTTCGACAACACCTACAGCTTCCTCCACTCCAAGAAGGTGAGCTACAGCGTGGAGGTGCTGCTGCCCGACACCGCCTCAGCCCAGCAGATCCAGGGGGAGTCCCCCAACCACAGCCCCTGAGCCCCCCGGGCTGCACCGCGCCCCCAGGACGGCCCCGCGGGAGGATGGAGCCGGGGCTGAGCCCCGGGGCTGCCGGACTGAGGCGGGGGCCGGACGGGGCCGAGCACCCGCGGCGCCCCCAAACTCTGTGCCTTATGTGGGTCCCGCCCCACCGCTGCTGCTGCCTGGGCTGGGGAGTAAAGGGATGGACTGAGCAGGGTCTGCTCCGCTTTGTGGCTCCCTGCACTCACAACTGCCCCTGCTGCCGCCCCAGCCCCTCACTGCCCCCTCAGACTCATAACTGCCCCCTCAGCCCCACAATTACCCACCCAGTCCCAGAACTGCCCCTGCTGCCGCCCCAGCCCCTCACTGCCCCCTCAGCCCCACAACTGTGCCTCCAGCCCCACAATTACCCACCCAGTCCCAGAACTGCCCCTGCTGCCCCCCCAGTCCCACAATTACCCACCCAGTCCCACAATTTCCCACCCAGTCTCAGAACTGCCCCTACTGCTCCCCCCAGCCCCTAACTGCACCCTCAGACTCATAACTGCTCCCCCAGCCCCACAACTGTGCCCCAGTCCCACAACTGCCCCCTCAGCCCCACGGCTGCCCCCTAGTGCCATAACCACCCCAGCTGCCCCCAGCCACATAACTGTCTCCTCAGTATCACCCTCCCAGTCTCACAGTTGCCCAGCCAGCCTTCTAACTGTTCCTCCGGACCGTGACTGCCCCCAGCCCCATAATTTGTCCCCCCGCCCCACAATTTCTCCCCCAGCCCCACAGCTGCCCCCGTGACCGCGGGTGACGCAAGGCCGCGGGGTCACGTGCTCGAGCAGGCCCCGCCCCCGCCGCCATCGCGCGGCCCCCGGGGGGGGGGGAGGGGCGGGACAGAGACGGACGGAGGGGGCGGGGTTATGCAAATCAACCGTCGAGTGGGCGTGGTTTGGTGACGTACGGGGGCGGGGCATGCGGCGGGAGCGCTGGCGCGCGCCATGGGGCCGGAGGAGCCCGACCTGTACCGGGACACGTGGGTCCGATACCTGGGTGAGCACCGGAACCGGGCACCGGGCACTGACACCGAGCCTGACCCCGGGAACCGGGCGCTGGCATTGCGCACTGACACGGGGAAGCGGTTACCGGCACTGGGCGCTGACATTGAGCGCTGACACCGGGAAACGGGTCACGCGGGACACCGGGCACAGGCACGGGGTCCTGGGCGTTGACATTGGGCACTAAAATCAAATACCACCACCGGGACCTGGCCCTGATATGGGGCACTGCACAAACGGGGCAGTGATACCGGGCACCGGCCCCTGTTACCGGGTACCGGCACCGTGAACTGTCAGTGGCGCTGGGTACTGACCTCGGGAGCTGGGCAGCGGTGTTGGGCACCGAGCACAGCCCTGGCCACTGCTACCGGGTACCGACATCAGGCACCAGGCACTGACACCCCGCAGTGCTTTAGGAACGTGACACCGGACACTGATGCTGAGCGCCGGCACCACGCACCAGGCACTGCACTGCCCCGGGTACTGGGTACCACACGTGGTGCCGGGCACTGACACCCAGCACTGGTTCTACAGAGTGCTCTGGGTCCATAGTACCGGGCACAGGGCACTGACACCCAGCACTGGTTCTACAGAGTGCTCTGGGTCCGTGGTACCGGGCACAGGGCACTGACACCCAGCACTGGTTCTACAGAGTGCTCTGGGTCCGTGGTACCGGGCACAGGGCACTGACACCCAGCACTGGTTCTACAGAGTGCTCTGGGTCCGTGGTACCGGGCACAGGGCACTGACACCCAGCACTGGTTCTACAGAGTGCTCTGGGTCCGTGGTACTGGGCACAGGGCACTGACACCCAGCACTGGTACCACAGAGTGCTCTGGGTCCGTGGTACCGGGCACAGGGCACTGACACCCAGCACTGGTTCTACAGAGTGCTCTGGGTCCGTGGTACCGGGCACAGGGCACTGACACCCAGCACTGGTTCTACAGAGTGCTTTGGGTCCGTGGTACTGGGTACAGGGCACTGACACCCAGCACTGGTTCTACAGAGTGCTCTGGGTCCGTGGTACTGGGCACAGGGCACTGACACCCAGCACTGGTACCACAGAGTGCTCTGGGTCCGTAGTACCGAGCACAGGGCACTGACACCACAGAGTACACCAAGTCCATGGTGCTGGGCACAGGGCACTGATACCCAGCAGCAGGTACTGTGCACTGCACCAGGCACTGATAGGGGGTTCTGGTACTAGATACCAGCAGCACACAGGGCAACAATGCTGCACACCAACACCGGGCACCTGTCACTGTCACCAGCACCGACCCCAGCTAGTGGCATCGTCCACCAGCACCAGGCACGGGCACTGAGCAGAGACCAGAGAGCAGAAGTGGGCACTGTCACTAGCACTGGGCAGCCACAGACACTGGCAGTGGTCACCCCAGCCCTGCTGTGCTGGTGGCACAGGCACCCCAAACCCCCCCTGTGCAAGATCCATCCCATGACATTGGGACACCCTGGAGAGGTGACATGGGGACAGTCGGTCCCTGAGCCTACCATCCCCTCAGGTTATGCCAACGAGGTGGGCGAGTCCTTCCGCCCTCTGGTGCCAGTGCCGGTGGTGTGGGCCAGCTACGGCGTGGCCACCGCCTACGTGACCGCCGACGCCATCGACAAGGGTCGGAAGGCTGCCGCCGTGAGTGCCACCCCCTCCTCACCCCCCAGCCTCTCTGTCCCCGCCCTTCCACTGACCCCTGTGTCCCCCCAGGCCCACCCGCAGGACCCCACGCGCGTGGGGGTGGCCGTGGTGGACACCTTCGTGTGGCAGAGCCTGGCCTCGGTGGCCATCCCCGGCTTCACCATCAACCGGCTCTGCGCTGCCTCGCTGGCGCTGCTGGGCTCCCTCACCCGCTGGCCCCTGCCCGTGCGCCGCTGGACCACCACTGCCCTGGGGCTGGCCGCCATCCCCCTCATCATCACCCCCATCGACAGGTAACGGGGACACCGGGACACCCCTGGGGACGGCGACAGTGGGTGGCACCGCCCCGTCCCCACGGCCGCAGGGATGGAGCGCGTTTGTCTCCTCGGAGACCGGTCCCGGTGTGGGCTGGGAGCAGAGGTGGTGACGGGCTGTCTCCACTCTAAAGGGGCTTTGCTGGGGTCCAGCCAGGGCATGTCCCTGCCAGGACAGGGATTATGTGGAGCTGAGCCGGGATTAGCACAGTGAGGCTGTGCTAAGCCTGGTTGTGGTGGCACTGCTGTCTCAGGGAATATTAAGGGCAGCCCCACCCATCCCACGTCACATGCAGTGCCCCAGAGACCCCCCCGGAGCCCGCTGACCCCCTCTCCTGCCGCAGGACTGTGGATTTCCTGATGGATTCCAGCCTCCGGAAGCTGTACAGGACCCCGGGAGAGCCCCCCACGTCCCACTGAGCACCGCCCCGCGCCCTGGGAAACTGGGGCATGCTGCTGTGACCCACCTACTGTGACCTCTCACTCTGCTGACCCCCAGAGTGGCCACCCTGTCCCACACTGGTCCTAATAAACCATTTCAAACATGACAGCTGATGGGTGATTCTGAGATGCCACCAGGGCCAGGCCATGTCCTCCCCTGGGGGACACATGGGTCTGGGGGGGTTCCCAATCCCTCAGGGGCCTCCAGCTGGGAGAGGGGGTCTCTGCCTGCCCAGAGCAGCCCTGCTGTCACCACCTGGAACCTCTCCACCTCCACAGCCTCATGTACCATCTTGGGGAATGTCCCTGAGGAGCTGCCACCATGTCCATGGTCTTTAGGGACACAAAATTCACCTAGTGAGGAGCCACCATCTCCAGCACCACAGGCTGGGACAGTACCACAACACCTGAAGCCACATCTGCAGGTACCTGGAGGAACTTGGAGATGTGGCTCGCCAGTGTATGGGCTCATCTCCATCCCTTGGTGGCATCCACACGCTACCAACCAGGAGAAGTTTTAGAGAAAGCAAAACCACATTTATTGGTGAGAAAGAGGCTCTGGTCCCATCTGGCCCTGTTTCTCTGTCTCCCTGAGGAGCAGGGCCCCCACCACGCTCTGCAGCTCAGCCTGGAAGGGACACCTGTGCCTCGGTGGCCGCTGTCCCTGCCGGGGTCTGCCCAAGTGCCGGGTGGTCAGGGCCAGCAGCCCCCCCAGCACGGCCACCACCAGCAAGGCACTGCCCACCAGGGCCAGCCCAGCCAGCAGGAGCCTCTTCACTGTCTGGCACAGTGCTGGGAATGGAAAAAACACACCTGGGAGTCAGAGGGGGGCTCAGCACACGGGGTGGGGGTTTTGGGGACCTGGGAGAGGGTTGGGGTGCTCCTCACCTTTGTACCATGGCACCTTCTCCTTCTGCACCAGCACTGGTCCAACTGTCTCCCAGTGGAGTGTCCCCTCTCCTGGGAATGCTATGGGAGGATATATCCAGTGCAGTCCAGCCCAGGTCTAGGAGCCCTCCCAAGAGCCCAGAATAACATGGGGCCACCCTGTCCCACCCCAGTACCTGGCTCATCTCCACGGAGGGTGTCAGCAGCGGGACAGCCACTGTCACAGCAGTGGCATGGGGTGCTCTGGCCAGGCTCCTCTGCATTGTGCCAGCTGGGAGAGAGCAGGGGACAGAATGGGAAGGGGTGGGGCACGACTCTGGGGGTCCCCAGACTCCACCACAGGGCTCACATGGTGCCACCCCAGAGGAGATGTCTCCAAGCACCTCCCCAACACATCTGCAGCATGAGGGAGCTGGGCCTGTGGCAATGCCACCAGCTGCCATCGGATAAGAGGGGACATCCAGACCACAGTCTGGTCATCCCAGAGTGGGTTCTGCCCCCAGCACACCCACGGGGTGCTCATGGTCCCAGCGTACCTGGCTGTGGTGTGGCTGTAGAAGCAGGACCTGGTGGCACGTCCTTGTCCCCATGCCATCAGCAGGCAGTGCACGTAGACCTGCTGAGACACCACCTCCTTCCTCAGGGGCCCTGCTCTCCTTCCACATCACCTCGTGGGGCTGAGCCCACCCCAGCAGGAGCACTGCCTCAGGATGGACAGTGTTTGGGGACACCCAGGCCACCCCCCTCCCACCACCAAGGGCATCGTCCCCACCTCACCTGCTCTTCCTGGGGCTCACCCTCCAGTGTGGGGGCCAGGATGGAGAGCTGGAGGACAGACCCCCCTCTCTGGTGCTGGACAGACACATTCCCCAGCTTCCCCCCGTGCAGGCATCTGTGGCAGGAGAGTGACACAGGACATTCCAGGGCTGTCTCCAGGCTCTGCACATCCCTTTCCATCACGAGGTCCTGCAGGACCCCAGGGTGGCTGGAGAAGGAGCCCCAGCTTCCTGCCCCACCAGCACTGACCCACGGCTGTTCACCACCATGAAGATCCTCCTGGGGTGTCCTGGCTGCTCCATGGTGGTCCCATAGCACTGATCCACGTGGATCCTCATGGAGATGCTGGGGCTGAAGTGGACACTGGCTTCCAGGTGCATCATAGAGCCAGGGCTGAGCACTGGCAGCTTCTCTGGAGTGGCACTGGAGTTCTCTGAGATGTGTGGGTTCAGTGTGACACCCCCAAACCTGTCCCACCAGAGATGGGGGCACCAGACACATCCCAGACCACCCTCCACCACGGTCTTGCTGCCCATCCTTACAGCTTCCCCCTTTCAGGGCCCACCCCCCGTCCTGGCTCTGCCCCCCAGAGTCCAGCACCTTCCTGGACACCTCATGAAGCAGGGACAGAGCTGACCCCAAACCCCAATGTGGTATCAGGCATAGGACTGGGAACATCTCAAAGCCCTACACCCTCCACAAGGACAGGGGGAGTTCCTGCAGGGACAGTTCCTGGTGGTCCTAGTGCTGGGTACAGCCAGGAGAAGGCTCTGACTGCTGCTGGTTGAGCTCGAGGATCTTGGCTGGCCCCATCCCATGGTCTCACCCCCCAGCATTTTCCTGCAGCACCCCCAGAGCACTCACCATGCAGGAGCCTCAAGGTGAAGGTCAGGATGGGCTCCTCAGAGTGGGGGTGAGCAGGAGCCCTCCCTGTCCCTGAGGACATCGCTGGAGCTGTCACCCTGTGACCAGGGGGCTCTGAGGCAACTGGAGCCATGGTGGTCCCTGCAAGGGGAGGGCTGAGCCAGCACTAGCATGTCCCTGACACAGCAGGGACATCCAGGTCCCCAGGACTTGTTGGGGACAGGTGGCAGCAGCACAAAGGCAGGGAGAGCACCCAGGAGCACATCAGGGGCTCCTCTGCCCCCAACCCCACCCCAGCAGGAGCTCACCTGCACTAGAGGAATAAATACAGACCAGGAGCTGCTCATGACCAGTCAGCAGCCACAGACCCCACCAGTGCCTCTGATTCCCCACCCTCAAAAGGTCCCACCAGCCCTGCTGGGACTTTGGAGGAGCCCCTGGCAGCCTCTTGCCCCGACCCTCAGAGCTTTGAATTATTTTAGGAAGGTTCTTCTACCCCAGGACAGCCCCCAGATGACCATCAGGAACCAGCACTGGGCAAAGTAAGGGGCACCCACCACCCACCTCCCCCAGTACAACAGACTGAAGGTGGCCCCCAGCCCCACTCACCTGCCACCCCCAGCGCAGCCCCACACACCAGCACCAACAAGCACAGCTCCATCCTCAGTGAGCAGCATCCCCACCCCACCAGCTGGGGGTCTTTAAGGACTTGGGGCTGGGTGTCAGGGGGTCCCAGCTGGCACTGATGGGGTTGGGGGTTCTGCTTGGTCTCTGCAGCCATTGGCAGACCACACCTGGGGCTGGTCCCACCTCTCACACATTCCCATTCCCACCACAAGGGCCTGTGCCCATCTTGCAGTCCCCATCCCATCCCACAGTCCCAGTGCCACCACTGAGACCGCTCCTGCAGGTGGTCCTGAGCCCACACCCACCAGTCAGTCCTGGTCCCATACTCACCAACCAGTGCTGTTCCTAGGTGTGATGTTGGGCCTCCCATGTCACTGTTGTGGTCCTGGCCCTCAGCAAGTTGCAGATCCCACCACAAGGTCCCATTCCCACCAGTTAGTCCTGGTCCTGTGCATGGTGCTGCTCCCACTATGTCCTTTTACTCCTGCACATGGTCCTGACCCAACCAGTTTGCCTTGATCCCAGTTCACCACATGGCCTGGTCCCATCACTCAGCCTTGGTCCCTTGGATGTCCCTAGTCCCACCTCATGGTTCCTAAGCCCACAACAGTTTTGATCCCACCCTTGCCATGATCCCGTGGCTGATCCTGCTCCCACCAGAGTCCCAGTACCCCTCCTTGTCCCATCATAGCTCTGCTTCCAGCTCTGCTGGAGAGGAAAAGCACCTGGGAGCAGCAGCCTGGTCACAGCCAGGGACCTGGTGAAGTGCCTGTGTTCCTGGGTCCTTCCTGTCTCAGGTGTCCCCATCACAGTCCCAACACCTCACCCAGTCCTCTGAGTGGGGACAGTGGTGGCAGGACCCTGGGGAGCTCCCAGAAGGAGCAGGGACTGCCTGAGGATCCTGCTGTGGCTGTAAGGACATCCTCACCCCATCCATCCCATGCTGGAGAAGAAGGAGATGTCTGCAGACCAGCTGGACCATCCTTATATCAAAAACTACCAAATATACAATTATATTACAAAAGTAAATAGCTTTTTTATTTCTGGTTTTTACAGAAGGAGCTGAACACAGGTGGGGGGACAAGGGGGTCCCTTTGCTGGGGGGGGTGGCTCAGCCACAGGTGCCACCTCTGTGCCCAGCCAGGGCTACTGTCAGTGGGACGCAGTGTCACCAGTGTCATCCAGCCCAGCTGGGACGCACGAGGTTTGTCCCCAGGGCAGGGTGGGCACTGGGGATGGCCCTGCCCTCAGCATCCCCACCGTGCCTGGGATGGCATCACTGGGACACTCCCACTGCACCCACTCCCATCTCCTGCCCACGCCAGTTGTCACCAGACCCTGCTGGCCTTTTGGGATGTCCCCTGTGGGGACCAGAGCCATGGGTCCCTCTAACTGGGATGATGGGGGGCAGGGAGGGGGTGTCCTTTGCCACGGGGACCTGTTCATAAAGGCCGGGGCTTTTGGGGCGGGTTTTCCAATCTCCAAATAGCTCCGGGTGGCTCCGGGTCACAGCCCGGCATGGAGTGATGGCTGTGGATGGGCTGAGAACATACTGCACTCATCCCACCCATGGGCTGAGCCAGTGCAGCAGGTTCTGACATTCCCACACCCCAAAACAGGGCTCAGCAGGGTGATTTGAGGAGCCCTTGGAGTGTTGGGTTCGCTGTGGGCATCTCTGCCCACCCCGGGCAAGGGAGACCCTCTACCACTGCTGTCCCAGCACATCCCTGCCTGCACCCAGCAACCTGGGGATCACTCAGCAACCCGCTGGGACAAGGCCACATCCTTCACAAACCCCTCCTCCAGCTTTTCCATGCGGAAGGAAGAAGTGGATCCTGCAGGAAAACTCCACCCCTGAGCCCCCAGTCCATGACCCCGCTGACAGAGGCAGAGTCTCCGCTCTCCTGCCCAAGCTGGGGCTCTGCAGGAAGGTGATGGAGGAACCCCCCAAAAGTTCCCGGGCTCCAGAGCCTCCAGCCAGTTCCAAACCAAGAGAACCATGAGTAACAAAAACGAAAGCACCTGGTTCTTCCCCAGGGGAGCGGGGCACCTGCCAGCCCCTACCACTTGAGGAAGTCCCGCACGTAGCTCCACAGCTTGGTGATCCAGAGGTTGGCCCCCAGGTCAGTCAGGTACTGGATTTCGGGCGTCAGCATCTTGCGGCACAGCTTCTGGTGCTTCTTGCTGATCTTCTTCTTCAAGTTGTACCCCAGGATGGTCTTCTCCCCCAGGGGCTGCCAGGGCTGCATGGAGGACTCCTGGATGGCGCTGGCGTCCACGGCGTGTCCCCCATCGATGCAGATGCTGGTCATCTTCTCATTCTCCCTCTGCAGCTCGGCCACGTCCCGGGCCATCCTCTCCCTCCCGTAGGCCTCCACCTTGCGCCAGAAGGTGGCATTGAAGTAGCGGTAGAGCTTGGCGTCGATGAGGTTCCAGGCAGTGGCCTGCTCGTACAGCTCAGGGGTCAGCCGGGACACCGTGGAGCCCTTGCGGGCGTTGAGCTTGAAGTAGAGGACGTCCTCCAGCTGCCAGCACAGCAGGTCCTTGAGCAGCACCAGCGACTCATCGAAGTACTCGAGCAACATGACGAGGTGGAAGCGGCGGTCGATCTCCTGGATGTGCTCCTGCACCAGCGGGCTGTTGGCGTCCATGCTGCTGTCGTAGCCGAAGTCAAAGAACAGCAGGTTTTGGAGGTAGTGAGCGTTGAACCCGTTGGGGTCGTAGTAGTGCTGGGGGTCCCGGAGGAACTGGTCCAGCTTATCCTCCCCCGTGATCTTCCACGTGAGGGGGATGACGGGCCCGAAGTAGTGGAAGGAGGACTCGAAGAGGTAGGCGGGGTCCCGCAGCACGGTGACGAAGGTGGTGTCGGGCGGCAGGAGCTTGCGCACCTCCTCGTAGTGGAAGCGCATGTGGTTGCAGATGATGTTGAAGCACACCCCGGGCCGGTAGTGCTGCACCTGGCTGCGCTCGAAGAAGGACGGGTAGTAGAAGTCGTTGCGGCCGTTGGGGAAGGCGAATTTCAGGCCGTGCTTCTCCCCGAAGCGGAAGAGGATGTTGAGGATGGTGCTGCTGGCGGTCTTGTGGGTCTTCATGAACATGACGTTGAGCTTGGGCCGGCAGCCCCACCCCGAGGCGCTGCCCGTGCCGTTGGATGGCGACGGAGCCTGGACAGGGGACAGGTGGGAGGAGCAGGAGACAGGGATGGGGATCCTGGGCAGAGAAGAGGTGGAGCACCATGGTGAGAGTGGTATTGGCACTTTGAAGGCTTAGGGATATTCTGTGCTGGACAAGCTGGTTCTGGGCATGAGTTGTGGAACTGGGAATAGGAGCTGGGCCTTGGGAATATATGCTGAACCTGGGAACGGGTGTTGGACCTGGGGACAGATGCTAGACCTGGGAATAGGAGCTGGAAATGGAAATAGAGCAGGGGGTCTTCATGGGCATGGCCATGGTGGTCCTGGTGGAGGTGATGCCATAGAGTGCATTAAGGGGAGCTCTCCATGGCCACAACTCCCTGGAGAGGAGCTGATAACATTTTTATGGGATATGAGACCTCTCAACTCCTTGTAGGATCCATGGGGGGGGGCCAGGGAGCTCTCCTCCCTTTGTAGGATCCATGGGAGGAGGCCAAGGACCTCTCAACCCCTTATAGGATTAATGAACTCCTCATGGGATCCATGGAAGAGGTCTAGGAGCTCTCAACCCTTTGTAGGAGTCACAAACGCCTCACGGGATCTGTGGAGGTCTGGGACCTCTCAACACCTTGTGGGATCCATGAAGGATCCTACCCCCAGCAAAGAGGGAGATAATTCCAGAGCCTGGCCCCACAGATGAGTTCATGGGTCCTGGAGGAGCACATGTTGACACATGGGACATTACTGCCTGGGGCAGCAAGCAAAGCCCACAGTCGAGTGACTTTGGACACCTGTAACGAATCTGCCAAACTGATCCTTGATAAGGATCCCATCCAACAGCACCAGGTTGTTGTAAGGCACGTGGACTTTGTTTGCAAGCTTGGAGGTTAATTTGATAATAGGTGGCACAGCTGGGAGCTGAGTGCTGCTGAGCACCACAAGTGAAAGTGGCCGGGACTCGAGTCCTCTCCTCTCCTCTCCCACCCAGGAGCAGTGAATGCCCCAGGGTGTGTCCCCAGCCCTGCAGGGAGTTGGGGGCCACTTCCCCCCGGCTGTGGGAAGGGTGCAGCCTCCAGCAGGAAGGGCACATCTTGCGGTGAGCCCTCCAGGGTCTGGAAAGCCCCAGGGCCATCTCCATGTCCCCACCTCCAGCTGGGGGCTCCTGGTGTGGAGCAGGGAGGCTGAGCTGTGGGAGGGACACGCGGGGGACCCAGACTCACTCAGTGACGCTGACTTGCAGCGGGGGCACGGCGTAGGAGTAGAGCAGCAACATGAAGCTGGTCAGGAGGGTCCCCAGCACCAGCCCCTTGCACATGGACCTCCAGGGCTTCCCATGCCGCAGCATCCTGGTCACCTGCAGCAGAGAAGAGAGATGTTGGTGCCAGGGACACAGGGACTAGGGGGTGTGTGGCTCACAGCAGGCACGAGGCACGTGTACATTTCACGGGCACGGCAATTCCCAGGCAAGCATCCCGCTGGCGCCTGGCGTGACCCAGCCACGGGCACAGCCGTGCTCAGCCCCAGCAGCGCTGCCTGCCCAGCCAACCTTTGCCCGCCCTGGGAAAACGGGTGACTCCCAGGGCGGGAGAGGCTGCAGGGCTGCGATTAGGGGAAGGGGGAGCTGGGCCACGGACAGCCCAGGACCAGAGTGGGCAACTGAGGGACACAGTGGCCATTCTCCACTGGGACACCACCAGCACCGGCAGGAGGGCACCGGGATCCGTTTTGCCAGGAAAGTCTGCAGGCTGGAGCAGGAGCTGCAGCAGCTCGGGATGGTTTGGGTGCTGCAGTACCCTCTCAGTGCAGCCTCTCCAGGCCTTGGGGGGCCCCTCTGGCAGCTCGGGCTGGCCCAGGGTGGGGGCCAGGGACACACAACACACAAAACACACACACACGCACAGTGCACACACAGACACCCCTGTCCCCTCGTGTGCTGGTGTGTGCACCACATCAATGCATGTTCATATATACATACGTGCACGCATAAAATGTGCACGCACAAAATATGAACATCAGTCGTGTTGATACACACGCAGAAATAGACACACACAGACACACACAGACACACACAGAAATAGACACACACACTCACAGAGCCCCAGTTCCTGCTGCCCCCTCCCCAGCGCTCCCCCCGTGGCCCCCATCCCTGTGCCCTTCCTCCTCCCGGGACACAGCGGGCACCCTCACTGTGGCACCGCATTGCAGCAGGCGTGTCCCCTGCGGCAGGATACGGGGACACGGGGACACGGGACGCGCCACCCGTGACCACAGCCCTCCACAGCAGAGCTCCCCGCCCGGGAGCCCCCCCGATCTGGGGGCTGAGCCCCCCCGGCCCCGCACCCCCATTCAGCGGTTGGAGCAGCATCACCTGCCTGCCCCAGCTCCCCCTGCTCCACATCCTCCGGAGCCCTTCGGCCGAGGATGGCGGCACTCCCACTGAGCAACACCCCCAAAAATAACCCCCGGTCCCTCCTGGCATCACCCCCTCAGCGCCGCAGACCCCCCGCGGATATTGCGGCGGGATGACATCCCGCTGGGCCGTGGGTCCCAGCCCGGCACATCCACCCCGAGCCCCGAGCAGAGCCGCCCCGGTTCCCCGTTCCCCGCTCACCCCCCGCGCCGCCGTTCCTCCGAGCCCGGGGTGCCGCTGCTGCCGCCGCTCCCCAGCTCCGGCCCCCCCGGCTCGGATCGCCTCGTGCTGCCGAGATTTGCAGCTCGATGAATAATGAATGGAAAATGCAACCGGAGCCCCGGGCTGCGGCCGGGTGCTGGGCACAGCGCCGCGGACAGCGGGGGAGCTGGCAGAGGGGCACCTGCGGCACCCGAAAAGCTCATCCAAGTGCCCCCCGCTTCCCCTGGAGCCGGGACCACTGGATCAGGCAGGGCTGGTGCATCCAGCCTCTTCCCGAGGGGTTTTCTTGTGCATGGGGGGGGTACACGGTGTCACCGCGGAGGGACTGTATCCCAAAACCACCGTATGGGTGGGAATGCCAAAGGGTTCCATGTGCCCAGGGGCAGCTGCAGTTCGGTTTTACACAGTGGCTGTGATTCCATCACAGTCACACCTGGAAAAGCCACTGGAGAGGGCTGGGGAGCCACCCACTTTTGTGGGTGCTGCCAGGCAGGAGCGGAGCTGGCACCAACTCAGGAGTGGGTGAAATGGTACCATGAACCCCTCTGATGTGTCCCAATGGATCCCAGTGAGCCCAGATGGGTCCCAACGGATCTGTGGGATCCCACTAGGCCCCCAGGACCACTCAACACCCCATTCTGGAGCTCTGGGATGCCAAGGGGATGCTTCGCTGCACCCTTTCTGCCTCCCTGGGGTGGTTCTGGCAAACACGTCCCAGCCAAATACTCTATTGACTTTGCCTTGAGTGAGCAGCTTAATTATTAATCGTTCGTTAGGAGAAGCCTGGAGCGCTGCGTTCTCCTGGGGCTCCCACGGGTGGGGGCTGGCTGCGGCGCCAGCCGGCTGAGATGCCCAGCTGGAGAACACGGCTGCACCCCCCATTTCCTCAGGAGTTACCCCCAGGCCACGCAGCTCCGTGTCCCAGCAGCTCCCCGTCTCCCTGGGGACATCCCAGATGCTGCTTCTGGGTTTTCCCCACGGGATCAATTTTTTAGGGCCGAGTCCCTGCCATGCACCTGCTTGCTCTTGATCCCACAAATCCATGGACACACTGTTTTCCACAGGCCCCATCCCACACAGGCACGGTGCTTCCTACCCCCCTGTCCCCTCTGTGCCCCATGGGTGTGAAACTCCCCCATCATCCTGCCCCACAGAGCTGCTTCCTGAACATCCCACTGCCACCCCAGCATCCCAACACCCTTCAAGCATCCCACTACCTCCTTATCATCCTGCTGCCCCCCTCGCATCCCACTGCGTCCCAAGCAATCCAACAAGCATCCTGCCGCCCTCCAAGCACCCCACCATCTCCCCCAAGCATCTCGACCCCCCCACTCGCCCAGCACCCATCACCTTTTCCTCTGCCTGCACCGCTGGCGCTGGGCCGTGCCTCTGCTCTCCTGTGCTGACCGGGCTGCCAGGGGAGCGGGCGGCACGGGGCGGGGGTGCCGATGCTGCTCCGACATGGAATAAGCTCTTCCCGGGCAGCTCCCCGCAAATGCCGGCTTTTCCAAAGCCTCCCCACTGCACCGCGGTGTTTATGGCATCACCGGGACCGCCGGCCTGGCAAGGGGGAACGGGACAGGAGTGGGAGCGGCTGGCGGGGGGACGCGGGGCTGCGGCCGGGCACTGCCCGGCTCCCCGGGGCCGGCCCCGGGTGCCTGCGGCCACCCCGAGCCGCCCGGCCCCCACCCACAGCCGGGCACAGAGGAGCCATTCAGCCCGCGCCGGGAACAACGGCGACGTTTGTCTCCATCTGTGACCGCGGCCTCAACGGGGACATTGTCCCCGCGGGCCCCGCTGGCCGGCCCCTCGGCTCCCCGCCACCAGCCCGGCTTGGCCCCGCAGCCCTGGGTACCATGGCTGTCCCTGGGCCGTGGCACCCACCTTTGGCCAGCCGCCGCCCTCCTCCCGCAGCCGGAGCTCACCTGGCTTTGGGGAGCTCGCTCCGTCCACGCACGGTCAGCTCTTCATTCTCCCGAAGCTTCCCCGCCCTCCTTGCTCCCTCCCTCCCACTATGTTTCCATGGATTTATGGCCTTTATGACAGCAATATTCTGGCATCTCTAACCTTGGTGTGACAACTGTGTCACAGTACCACCAGCCTTTCCACTCTCCCCTAATCACAGCAGCCAACTGCTCTGTCCACACCAGAAGGGCTCAGCTGGTCCATCACCCTGAACGTGGCAGGGTGAAAAAGGGGTTCTTGTGCTCCTGGATCCAGCCCTGGCTCTTCCTGCTGCCCTCAGATGCGGGGCTCTGTCACTAAGGGGGTGCTGTCAGCGTTGGGTCCCCAAGCAAGGTCCCCGAGTTTGGCCGTGCCTGGGACTTACCGCCCCTCTCGGAGGTGTTTGGGGTTCAGAGCTTGTCCCTACAGGATGTATGGGCTTCACCTTGCAGTGAGCTGGCAGATCTTGCCTTACCCCTGACAGCTGCCCCTCCTGCCTGACCTCATCAGGACACACAGGGTAACCTGCACAACCCTCCGGGATCAGGAAAAGCCAGAACATCTCAGTTTTCATCATCATCATCATCATCACCATCATCATTGCAACAGAGGGGTGAAGACAGGTGATTACAGTCACAGTATTTCCTGTGAATTTGGTGGTGTGGGAGCAAGGAGCTGCCCCACTCCTTCTCCTGACTCCAGGTTTCTCCCTCTTTTTTGGAATGGGGGACAAAAGGATTCCAGGTTTCCCCTTTTATGGGGGTGAGTTATGAAGAGATTCCAGGCTTCCCCCTTGTTTTTTGTGGGGGGGATGGATTGTGAATGGTTTCCAGATTTCCCCTTGTGTTTTTTGGAATGGGTCACAAAGCGTTTCCAGGTTTCCTGTATTTTGGGGAATGGGTTGTAAAGGGTTCCAGGCAGAAGCAAGCTGCAGTGGCCGGTATGTGGCAGCTCAGCCATGGAACGCTGACAGCCTGGGGACAGCTGTGACAGAACCAGGAAGCCACAACACCACATTTCTCACATTTCCCACATCCACTATGTCCCAATCCCACGGGGGGTGACCAGGAGGGCTCCACCACCTCACCCCCCCCCCAAGATTTGGGTGTACAAAGCAGCACTCACTGATAGCTGTGATGGCCGGAACGGTGGATCCTGAGGGAGCTGTGGATCCTGAGGGGCTGTGTGAGGAGGTGGCAGCACTGAGGGGTCACACTTGGCTGGACACACACCTTGATCGGCCCCAGGGGCTCTGGGTGGCCAGACCGGTCTGTGGCCACCAGCAGCGGCCTGCGGCCACCACAGCGGCCCTGCCCGGCCGGGCCAGGCCTGCGCCCCGCGCTGTGAGGGAGGCCTGGGCCGGGCTTTGTTTGGAACTGGGGTTTGATGAACCAGGATTTGCTGGTTGGGAGCCGGGGTTTTTGGGAGCTGGGGTTTGTTTGGAGCTGGAGTTGGTTTGTTTGGAGCCAGGGTTTGTTGTTGGCTCCCAGGGGTTGAGGCCCTGCTCGGGGCCTCCTGCTCTGAGGGGAGCCCCGGCCCTGGGGCTGCACCAGGGGGCACCTGCTCTGAGGGGGAGAGGAGAAATGAAAAAAAAAAAGAGGAAAAAAACAAAAAAAAGGGAGGGAAAAATGGGGGGAATGAGTGAAGGGGAAAAATAAAATGAAAAAAAAAAGGAAACAAGAAATAAAAATGGAGAAGGGAAAAAAAGGAAAAGGGGAAAAAAAAAAAAAAGGAAAAGGGGAAAAAAAAAAAGGAAAAGGGGAAAAAAAAAAAGGAAAATGGGGAAAAAAAAAAAGGAAAAGGGAAAAAAAAAAGGAAAAGGGAAAAAAAAAGGAAAAGGGGAAAAAAAAAAGGAAAAGGGGAAAAAAAAAAGGAAAAGGGGAAAAAAAAAGCAGAAAAGGGGAAAAAAAGCAGAAAAGGGGAAAAAAAGCAGAAAAGGGGAAAAAAAGCAGAAAAGGGGAAAAAAAGCAGAAAAGGGGAAAAAAAAGCAGAAAAGGGGAAAAATCTAGGAAAAAAATGGAAAAGGGGGAAAATGGAAACAGTAACAAGAAAAAAAGCAAAAAAAGGAAAAAAAAAAAAAGATCTAGGAAAAGAAAGTAAATCTGCAAGGCCTTTGAGCTGTGTGCTCCCAGCTGTTCCCTGTCTGAGCTCACTCCCTTCCAGGGGCTGTCACACCCCAGATTCTCTCTGTGTCCCCACAGCAGTGCCAGGGCTATCCTCCAAAAATTCCTCAACGTGAGACAGAGCCTTCACCACATTTGGGGGCAAAGGTGTGTCCATAAACCCCATGAGACACCTTGTCTCAGCTGTGGTGTCTCCGAGGTGTTTTTGGGGGAAAACCCAGCACTGACAGATAACTGCTGATGCCAGGAACACATCCAGCAGGATCAGCAGCCCTGGATCTCCACATCACCTCCTGAGGAGCCTCCCCCAGTCCAGGCAGATGGAGCAGAAACAACCACCAGCAGGAAAACATCACCTTTAATTAAAAAAAAAAAAAAAATACAAGGAAATATGGTTTTCTTGTGGATACTGGGAAGCAGCTCCAGGCTCTGCACTCCTCTGCCCCAGGGAGCTCCTGGGAGCCAGGCTCCAGCAGCCAGGGCTGTGCAAATCCACACGGACTGATCCCAGAGCTCTCCTCAGCCTCTCCTTCCTCACACAGAGGTGGCAGCAGCACTGAGGACCGTCCTTGTAACACCAATTCCGCAGAGGGGACCAGGGGAAAGCAGAGCAGCAGGTGTATTTACAGATGGGAGATGTTTCAAATACAGCATTTCTGTCCCAAAGGTTTTCCACCCAAAAGCAACAGTGGAAATCCATCCAGGAGCCACCGGGCCCGTCACGCCTGTTTTGCCTTCTTGCTCTTCTTCTTCTGCTCCTTGAGGGCTGCATCATGGGCTTTCCTCTTCTCAGCCAGTTTGTTGGCCTGAGGAGAGACCCTCAGTCAGAGCAGGACAGGGGCTGCAACCCCTCAGTGCCAGCCAAGCTCCAGGTGCACGTGGAGGTGGGACCCAGGGCACCAGGATCAGGGGTAGGATAGAGAGAGCCACAGCCCTGAGGGGGCACTGGGAGCTCTGCCCCGCCATGGGGCAGACTGGGGACACTGCGAGGGACCTCAACACCCTCCCCAGGGACAGGGAGGAGTGGAAGGAGAGAGTGGGTTTGGGAAGAGCCCGTCCCAGGATGCAGGTGAGGGCCTCAGTCTCCTTACCTCACGGATTTTACGCTTCTTCCCAAACATGATCTTCTTGTAGAGGTACTTCTCCCTCTTCTTCATCATCATGATGGCCAAGCGCTTCTCCTCACTCTGCTGCTCCTGCTCCAGGCGCTGCTTGTCCTCCACCCGCACCTTGCCCGCTGTCACCTTCACAGGAAGGGCCTGTGGGGAGCCAGGGAGCTCAGGATCCTGGGAAACCACCCTCCTTCCACAGGGACAGAGGCACTTCCAGCCCTTTCACTGCAGGCCAGGGGGAGCCACAGCTCCAGGCCCTGACAGGGATGGGAGCTGCAGCTCCTCATGTGGGGCCAGGAGCACCCCTGGAAGTGCCCAAGGCCAGGCTGGACAGGGCTTGGAGCAGCCTGGGACATGGGAGGTGTCCCTGCCTTAAGGCCCCTCCCAACCCAAACCACTCCATGACTGTTTTAATTTTCCACTGGTCCAAGGACATGAGCACCCCTCACAGGGACAGTGACACTGGAGCTGCCTTCATGGGCTCCCACCTTGTTGCTTTGAGTGCTCTGAGTCTTCTGCTCTTCCATCTTCTGTAATTTCATCTCCTCTTCTTTTTCAGACTCGTCTTCCTCTTCCTCCTCTTCTTTGTCATTGTCACCTTCCTCATCTTCCTCCTCCTCTTCCTCCTCCTCCTCTTCACTCTCTTCATCTACAAGGAGACACCACGGTTACCCTTGGGATGCTCTGGAGCAGGCACAGCCCAGCTCCCAAGCCCCTCCAAGGGCTCCCAGCACCTGGATTCTCTCCCCTCTGCAGGGCCAGCAGCTTCAGCTTCTCGGGAGGAACGTAGTCACCCTCCTTCTCCGTCACGAAGGGCGAAAGGTGCGGGGGCAGCAGGACCCCAGGGAAATAATCGGCCACGGGCAGGCACAGCTTGGCGTTGACCGAGTCAAAAACCCACTGGGGCTGCAGGTAGTACCTGGGCGAGGCACAGGGGTCCCAGCTCAGGCTCTGGGACAGCTCTGGGATGGCTGCTCTGGGGAGGGCCCCCCTGCCTCACCCACCTGCCAACCACCTGCTTGTCCAGGCGGGGCCGGTCGATGATGTGGTGGGTGATGGACGGGTCGGCCGCGTCGTAGGTGGCACCGATGCACAGGGACTTGTCCCAGGACACCTGGCCACCAAAGCACCTGTGGGCAATGCCACCGAGGGGTCAGGCGGGCAGGGGGGACCCTCAGGGTCACCTCACCCACAGGATATTGGGTGGGGTGACCCCAAAAGTGCTGCCAGAGGGGGAGGCCAGGGCGGCCGAGGCGCTCCTGCCCACCGGATGACGAAGGCCAGCGGCTCCCGGGGCACCTCCCTGTTGAGGAAGAAGCGCAACCCCTCGAAGAGCTTCTTGTGCTTCTCCAGATCCTCCTGCTCCTTCTTCTTGGCATCCATCAGCTCTGCTGTCTCCTGCTCAGAGCAAAGCCCTCAGCCTCCTCCCCACACACAGCTCTTGCCAAGCCCCCCGTGGCAAAGGAGGGTCTCAGGAGCTGTCCCCAAACCTGGGCACAGGACAGGATCCCCTAAGGATCCTGAGGATGAGCCCCACAACCAGGGTCTTACCCCCTCCACAGGGAATTCATCCATCTCCACCTCATCCTCATGGTTTGGAGCCACAGCCCGGGCCAGGCTGGCGCTCAGACCTGAGAGCTTCTGCAGGCAGAGAGCACAGAGTCACATCCAGGGGTGGGAAAAGGGGCAGCCCCCATGGGGAAGGGGATTTCTCAGAGCAAGAGGCCAGAAGAAACAAGGGCCTGGACAGAATTCAGCCTCCTCCAGGCACTCCTCCCTCAGCATGGGACTCTGGCCACGCAGGGGGAGGTTAGTGGTGCACAAGGCCAAGCCTTACAGGAACAGGAGTTTGGGATCAGCCCCCTCCACCCTGCAGGGATCTGGTTCTGTCCTTTGGTGCCACACCACGAGGGCTGTGGGCAGGACACGAAGGCCACAGTGTCCCCATGGGTCACAATGCCAGCAGTGCCCCTCACCTCCAGGTAGCTCTCTGAATCCATGGCGTACTCCTTGCCCTCTGCAGGCTTCAGCTCATCCTCAGCCTGGCTGTCGATCTGGGAAGGAAAAGGGGGGTGGAGGCAGCTCCCATAAACAGCCATCCCAAAAATCCCTCATTCCCACCCTCCCTCCCAGCAGTCTGGGCTGTCAGCACCCCGGGTGGCCTCACCTTGGGGGGGTACACCAGGTTGAGGGACTGGTAGAGGCGGAAGTTGACGAAGCCCAGCAGAGTGGTGTAGAACTCGGTGAAGGTGGCCATGACCCGGTAATCCACATCTGTGGGGTGCTGCCAGCACACAGGATGGGGGGACAGAGATAAATAAACCCCTCCACAGGGGCCCATCCCACCCCCAGGGAGGAGGATCACATCATATCCCCATTTAGGAAAGGACCCACAGGATCACCCAATACAAGCCCTGGCCCTGCACAGACAACACTCCCACCCTGTCCATCCCTGTCCAAATGCTCCTGGAGCTCTGGCAGCCTCGGGGCCATGAAGAACCTTTTCCTAAAATCCAACCTAAACATGCCCCAATCACAGAGATGTCACAGCCACCACCAGTGCCTGAGCAGGGAGGACTCTGCAGGTTTCCCCCAGGGCCCTGCTGCCACCCCTCCATGCCTGGGTACATGGAACACTTCACCCCATCATAGATGGGGACCTTAGAGTTTGGTCCAGGGATTCCAACTCTTCAAGGTGAAGAGTGCAGGATATGGCAGAGATGGGCAAAAGCAGGACAAGGACAAGGAGCAATGGCTTCCCCCTGACAGATGGCAGGGTTGGGTGAGATACTGGGAAGGAATTCCTCCCTGTGAGGGTGGGGAGGCCCTGGCACAAGGAAGCTGTGGCTGCCCCATCCCTGAAGTGTCCAAGGCCAGGCTGGATGGGGCTTGGAGCCACCTGGTACAGTGAAGGTGTCCTTGCCCATGGCAGGGGTGGAATGGGATGGGCTTTAAGGTCTTTTCCAACTTGAAACATTCTGATGCAGAACCATAAAACCATAAAGCCTCAATCCGACTGTGCCCAGCCCTGGAAATCCCAGGAGTGAATGGAGAGGGCCCTGTTGTGCCTGTGACCTCCTGCAAAGGCTCAGGGGAAGCTGTCCCAGCACAGTGGGGATCTACCCTTGCCCTGCTGTCTGAGGTACACAGCAGAATCCTCTTGGGGAGGCAGCAGACTCTGACTCATCCCTTCCCTTCACCAGCCTCACTCCCACAGGTTAATCTTTAATGGCTGATAAAGGAGCACATTAATGATTGAGGATATGAGGGACTGGGGAGACTGGTACAGGCAGCCCCAGGGGATTCTGAGGTGACAGACAGCAGTGTCCCCACGTGCCTCTGCAGCCAGGCCCTGCTGTCTCTCCACAGGCTGGGCACAGCCTCATCTGCCCTAGGATGGCTCCTCAGCCCTTCCCTGGTGATTGCCCAGGCTCTTCCCAGGTACTCACATCGTGGGCGAAGGCGTAGGGGGTGATCCAGGTGATGGGCTGGCCCTGCACCTCTGCCTGGTAGTAGATGCCTTTGATGGAGAGGAACACCTGGCAGGACAGAGCAAAGGCTCAGTGGGAGGAAGGCTGCTGTGTCCCTGTCACTGTCACCCTCCTCCTGGCAGGAGGCTCCTCAGGGAGTGCCAGACCCCAGTGGGATCCATGATGTGTCATCCCAGTGTCTCCAACAGCCCCAGGCAGGGTGCTGGCCCTGCCCTGCCCCACCATCCCAGTGGCTCCCAGTGCCCAAGCCCCCCATCCCAGAGCCCCAGGCAGCCCCACCTTGCGCAGGGAGCGGGAGGCAATGACGTAGTTCTGGAACTCCACGGCCAGGCGCCGGCACAGCTGGATGGTCTGCACGTGGCACTTGCCCGTGCGGGGGAAGGTGGAGAACAGGAAGCACATGGACAGGGCATCGTCCAGGTCCCGCAGGGCGTCGATGAACGTGGGGTACCTGGCACAGGTGGGGGACAAGGGGGGTCACAGCCAGCCACACAGTCCTGCAAAAGCTGCTGGAGCTGGGGGAGACCCCAGGTGAGAATCCATCTCCACATTCCAGCGGAGCTGGTCAGGGAATGATGGAATATCCTGGTTTAGGAAGGGACCCACAAAGATTATGGGGTTTGCTCTCTCTTGTGTCCTCCTCCTTGCTCACTGTCACCAAACCCACCAAAGCCTTGGCAGCATTAATCCCTCACCAGCTCTCTGAGGAAAACACCCCACAGGAGAGCAGGAGAGTTCCCTGTGCTCTCCTGGTGCTACCCAGGATGGCCAGGCATTCCCTGCTCCCATTCCTTCTTCTCCAGCCCAGAAACAGAAAATTCCACCAATATCTCCAGAAATGATACACGAAGTGGACTCCCAGAGAGGAACAGATGTGGTGAAAGATCAGAGAATCCCAGGATGGTTTGGGTTGGCAGGGACCTTAAAGCTCATCCAGTGCAATCCCCTGTCATGGGCAGGGACACCTCCCACTATCCCCGGCTGCTCCAAGCCCCAATGTCCAGCCTGGTCTGGGACACTGGCAGGGATCCAGGGGCAGCCACAGCTTCTCTGGGCACCGTGTGCCAGGGAACAATTCCTGCCCAATATCCCACCCAGCCCTGCCCTCTGGCAGTGGGAGCCATTCCCTGTGTCCTGTCCCTCCATCCCTTATCCCCAGTCCCTCCCCAGCTCTCCTGGAGCCCCTTCAGGCCCTGGCAGGGGCTCTGAGCTCTCCCTGGATCCTTCTCCTCTCCAGGTGAGCACCCCCAGCTCTCCCAGCCTGGCTCCAGCCCTGGGAGTGTCTCTGTGGCCTCCTCTGGACTCTCTCCAGCAGCTCCAGGTCATTCCTGTGCTGGAACCCCAGAGATGGATGCTCCAGGAAGCTGAGCCAGGGCTGCCTCACCTCTCCTTGACGATGTGGTCGAGTTTGTAGGTGGGTTTGTTGTCCTTCAGCCTCTCCACGGTGCCCCACTCGCTCTTCCCGTACGCCTTCCGCAGCTTCCGCACGAACACCTGGGCGGGACGGGAGCAGGGAGTGGGGGCTCTGCGGCACAGCACGACCCCAGGGGCCCCCGGAGGGCACAGTCACCTTGTACTCCCGGAATTTGTTGACAATGGGCTCATGGAGCAGGAATTTGATGTCCTTGAGCAGGTAGAAGGTCCTGGGGGCGGTGGAGCCCTTGTTCACCTTCTTCTTGTGCTTGGGCTCGTGGGGGTAAATCCCCTTGAGGATGCAGAGGCGCCTGGGGATGGGGACAGGGCTGGGACGGGGGGGCCACAGCACCTCTGTGTCCCCTGGCACACCCCAGGCCCTTCCCTTGCAGGGAGAACCCCAAACTTGGCAGTGAAATCCAGGACACACATGGCAGTGCTCCATGACCCCGAGGGTAACTCCAGCCTTGGAGAGGAGCTCAGGGTGCCCCACGCATCCCCCAGCACTGAGCTCAGTCCCTCGGCTCCCCCAAGGGGGTTCTGGGGTCCCAGGGGGCTGAGGGGGTGATCAGTGAATGGACAGAGTTCAGGGGTTTTGGGGCGCCTCGGGAGAGGCAGGAGGGCTGTGGGGTCCGAGGGTAGTTCACGGGTCCCATGGGGGGTCCATGGGGATGGGGAGCAGGGATGGGGTGTTTAGGCTGTCCCGGGGGATCGGTTTAGGGAGGCGCAGGGCCACCCCACAGACCAACCACGGGATCCATCTCCACTGCTCCCCTGGGTGGGTCCCGGGGAGTTCAAGGGGAGCGGAGTTCACGGTGTAGGGACACCTGAAGGGGGAGGGGGTTTCGGGGGGGTCCCGGGCGCACCTGAAGTCGGGCAGGCTCAGCTGCAGCTTTTTCCGCGCCCGGTTCCGGGTGATGTAGTTGGTGGCGGCTCCGCGCTCGTACTGGGGAGAGAGGGGAGCGTTGGGGGGAGCTCGGGGGTGCTGAGGGGACCCCACACCCGCCCCGGAGCCACCGGGACTCCTGGAAGTGAAGGAGAAGGAGAAACGGGAGCCGGGGGATGGAAGGGGACACCAGGCACGGCCAGCGCGGGGGGCAGGAGCGGGTTCAGGCACCGGGAGAGAGGGCGAGCACCACTACCGGAGAGGGCTGCAGGGGCACGACACGGCCAGAGGGCAGTCACCGGAACGGGGGAACAGGCACGGACCGACACCGGGAGAGGGCAGGGAGGGGGGGGGAACGGGGGGAGGACACCGGGCGGCAGGCACAGTGCTCAGGAAGGTGACCCCGGCCGAAAGGAGCGGCCGGGAAGGGCCCGGTACCTTCTTCTTCTCCAGCCCACCCATGGCTGCTCCGCCGCCGCCGCCACGTGCCCCGCTCAACGCAGGACCCCGCGCTGCCCGCGCTCCGCCTGCGCCCGCGGCCGGGCCTGCGCACACCGCAGCGGCCCCGCACTGGGCAGGAGGGCAGCGCGGACACCGAGAACAACGCGGGCAGAACGAGCGGTGCGGGCAGAGCGAGGGACGCGGACCGGCTAGGGCAGGCGGCAGGAGGAGACTCAGTCAGGCGCGCCGCAGGCAGCCCAGAGCCCTGGCAGGAGGGGTCCTGAGACGCAGAGCACACTGGGATTTTGCGGTGCCCCGTAGGGCATACCGGGATATAGCGAGGCGGGATTGGCGCGAAGCACGCTGGGATATACCGAGGCCATTAGCATGGAATATACCGGGGCGGGGCTCGCAGGGCATGCCGGGCCATAATGAAGCAGTGGTGGCGCGGAGCACGCCGGGATATAGCGAGGCAGAGATGGCGCGGAGCGCGCAGCGGTCACCCTGGCGGGGTTGCGCGGGGCATGCCGGGATATAGCGAGGCAGGAGGGGCGGGCCGGGGCCGGTCACAGTCACGGTCGCAGTCACAGTCACGGTCACAGTCACATAGCGGAGTCGCTGTCGCGGCTCCTGCTGCCCTCCTGTGATCCCTGGCGCCGCAGCACCGACCGCAGGCACCGGCCTGGGGGTGCCCACAGCCGGCGGGTGTTTGGGGAACGCCCGGGCACGGGGGGGTCTCGGCGGGCGGGGATGCCCCAGGCCCGCCCCCGTGCTCGGGCGTCCCCAGCTGAGAGGAGCTGAGCCCCAGCGCTGCCCCGGGATCCCCTCCTGCGCTCGGGGGATCCGCGTCTGTGGTTCCTCGTCCCTCCCGGCACGGGGGGATTTACCCCTTGGGGCGCAGGACCCCCACGCCCCCCGGCTTTAGGGATATTTTTGGAGGGGTCCGTGCCCCCTCTCCGCGTGTTCCTCGGCTCCCGGGTGGGGCTGATCGATCTTCATTTTCTCAATTAAACTATAGTCGAGGCGAGCGAGGGAATTCTCGTTTGCAAAGGGGCGGGTTTGGCCGGGTTTCACCTGTGTCACTTTCGGGCAGTGACCCAGCAGGGCAGCTCGGGCCGGGCTGTCCCGGGCGGGTGTCCCGGGCTGGCCGCGGGTGCAAAGCCCTCGGCCGAAGTTCTGCCCCGTTTGTGCTGACTCGGCCCGGCCTGCGGAAGCGGCCTCTCGCCACACCTTCCTTCCCGTGCTGTCCCCGCTCCCCGGCTCATCCTGCCGCTCCCGGCTGTCGGGCGGGGCTGTGCCGAGCCGTGTCCCCGCCGTGTCCCCCCCGTGTCCCCGCCGTGTCCCCCCCGTCCCGCTCCAGCATGCGGCTGCCGCTCGTCCTGCTGCTGTTGCTGCCCGCGGTCCTGCCCGCCCGGTGCTGCGGTGAGTGCGGCCCCGGCCCCCAAACCTGCCCGGGGGGTCCCCGAGGAGCGGGGCTGGGAGTGATGAGCCCCATCTCCAGACCCTCGGACGGTGACTCGGTGACAAATTCTCCGGGGCTCAGATCCCCCCACCCCAACCCCTGCCCGGAGCCATTCCGTGCCCCCCTCCCCTCCATGCCTCCCTAGGGACAGGGGTGACACCCCAGCCCCCTGCCACCCCCTGGGGTTCTCTGTGCTCCTGCTCCGTGTCACGTCTCTTTGTTTGTTCCTCATTGTTTCGATGGAGGTTATGGGATTCGGGCGGGACGGAGGGGTGGGCTCTGGGGGGCTGTGGGGCCGTGCCTGGGGGTGTCCCGGCCCTCTGGTGCCCCTGACCTGCGCTGCCTGTCCCGGCCGGGGCAGGGGTCCCGGAGGGCTCGGCGGGCGCCGTGCGGGCGCTGGGTGCGCGGCTGCTGGGGCTGGCGGGGGACCCCACGCGGGATCCCGACCCCGCCGTGTACCTGGCCCTGCGCCTGGCCCGCGAGCACGACCCGCGGCTGGAGCAGCGCTACCTGGAGCGGCTGCAGGACGCCTTCCGGCACCCCTACGGCAGGTGGGTCCCCCGAGGTTCCCCCACGGGCCTTTGGGGCCGCCCCTGTCCCCCGTGCTGACGCCCTGTCCCCGCAGGAGCCTGCAGGCCCACGGCCACTCCCGGTGGGACGCTGAGCACAGCACGTACGTGTGGGTGTCGCGGGGTGCCCCGAGGGCGGGTGGCAGCTCGGGCAGTGTCCTGGGAGGTGACCGGTGCCTTGCAGGAGCGCGGCAGAGCCCCCGCAGACGGGGAGGCTGGCACTGTACCTGCTGGGGCTGCGGGCCGCCTGTCGCCCGCCCCGTTCCCATCGCACGCTGGTGACGTGGCTCAAGCACTACCTGGAGGAGGACTGGATAGGTGAGCTGTCCCTGCGGGGTGAGTGCCCCCCTGGACCTGCACGTCCAGCTGTGAGGCAGCGGTGACACCACGCGTTGTCCCCAGGCTCCTGGCAGGACGGCCACCCCCTCACCAGTTACTACCAGTACGGGCTGGGCGTGCTGGCGCTGTGTGTGCACCACAAGCGGCTGCGGGAGGGGGTGATCCGCCGGCTGCTCACGGCCCAGAACTACGGAAGGCTGGGGCACCATGGCAGTCTTGTGGGTAAGCGCCCGTGGGCACAGGCGGTGGCACCCTGGCGCGTGTGTGACTCCAGGGTGACACCGGGGCGTCCCTGCAGACACCGGGGCCGTGGTGGCGCTGGCCTTCACCTGCCTGGAGCAGAGGAAGTTGGTGGGGACCGACCTGGCGGCCGAGCTCCGGGCGGCTGCACACGGTGTCAGCAGGGGCATGGCCGAGCTCCAGGGCTCCGACGGCATCGTCGGCAACATCTACAGCACCCCGTGGGCCCTGCAGGTGGGTGCCACCTGAGGGGACATCTGGACTGGGCTGGGAGTGGGCATGGCAGAAAGTGGGTGCAGATGTGGGTGCCCAGGCAGGGGCGGCTGCCTCGGGGCAAGTGGTGCTCAGCAGTGCAGTGCCCAGGTGCCCAACCCTCCTCCCTCTTCCCACCGCCTCCATCCCTCTCTGTCCCAGGTGTTCCTGGCCACAGGTACATGCCAGGAGTCGGAGTTCAGCCGGGGCATGGCTGCACTGCTGGAGAACCTGGAAGCCTTCGGCACTGCCGCCACCATGGCCCAGGTGCTGCCGGTGCTGCACGGCCGCTCCTACCTGGACATCGCGTCCATGCAGTGCCGGGAGGAGCCAGGTAGGAGCGGGGTAACAGCACTGGGGTCAGCGCTGGTGTCACCGCAGCGGCTGCGTGCCACCAGCGCCGTGGTGGCCTCTCGTAGACACGCTGACACCCCTGGACACGGAGCCCCCGGCTGAGGTGCCGGGGAACAAGACGGTGCAGCTGGTGGTGGAGTGTCCCCTGCCCTGGTGCTACGAGCTCCGGCTCTACGACCGCCCCGTGCCCGTGCCCGCCTCCGCCTCCGTGCTGGGCGTGCTGCAGGCGGCTGCTGCGCTGGAGCCACACGTCTTCAAGTACGTGGGGGTCACCCTGTGGTGGCCTGTGCCCTGTGCCGGGCTCACTCCAGTTCCCAGCGCACAGCTCCCTTGGGAGCAGCTCTGTACCGGTGCGGCAGTGTGGAGGCCAGACGCTCACCCCCTGACCCCGCTGTCCCACCCGCAGGTTCCACGCCCAGGACACGCCCCACGGCCCCTTCCTGACCCAGGTGCTGGGGCTGGAGGCCCGGCGGGAGAAGCGGAACTACTGGCGGCTCCTGCGTGCGCCCGACACCCCCCTGCAGATGGGTGAGCGGGGGTGGGGGTCCCTGGGCAGCTGGCAGGGGTCCCCATGGCTGCTGTCTCACCCCAAACCGTTGTCCCTCTCTCTACAGGTATTGCTGACTACAGACCCGAAGATGGGGAGACCCTCATTCTGCGCCTCAGCGAGTGGTAGAGGGTGGGGGGTGATGGCAATGAAACCCCGACTGCGGGCACAGGACCTGCCGGCTCTCTGCCTCCTGCTTTCCGTGGGCCAGCACTCCAAATCTGCCAGGGGCAGGAGGAGAGGACATACACCACGCCCTTTGTCCTGCAGGTGCAGTGGGGCGGGAGAGCCAAATCCAGCAGCTCCTCCAGTCCTGGTCTCACTCGGGAATGGGGCAGATGGCCGCTGGGAACAGCCGTTTTTGGGGATGTCCAAAGCATTTTTGTGACGGCCAAAGATTTGGGGAGTCCGAGTCAGTGCTGTTCATCCTCAGCAAGGGGTCAGCTGGAATCCTTCTCCCCTGTAACCCCCTGGGGTACTGAGCCCCATTGTCCTGGGGCTGGGGGACCGCGGTGCGTGCCCAAATCCCGGTTCCCCCGGGAGTTTAATCCAGCCCCCAAAATCACTGGGGCAGCGCGGTTTGGGCTCGGGGGCGGTGGCAGCGGGGCCCGGGCGGGGTCTTGGAGGCGGCTCCGCGGTCAGCACGGACCCCGCCCGGCGACAGGGCCGGGTGCCCGCGGCACCGCGGGTGTGTCCCGGTGTCCCGGTGTCCCCGCCCGCCCGGCAGTGACGCGCTGCCTTGGCAGGGAGGAGCCTCCGCCCTCCCTCCCGCCATCGCCAAACTTTCCCGGGGCTCCGCCGCCGCCGCCTCCCCGGCGCTGAGCCCCGGAGCACCCGCGGCCGAGCCAGGGAGCGGGGACAGCGCGGCCGCACCGCCCAGCGCCGCTGTCACCGCCGTGCCGCCGCCGTGTCGCCGCGGCCATCGCGGGGCTCTCGGGAGGACGGGGCAGAGCGGCGAGGGGCGGCCGCAGGCGGCGGAGCCGGCGCCCATGTGCCCGCGGTCGCGGCGGGGCGATGAAGCCGCGATGAGCGCGGCGGGCGGGGGCGGCCTGCGGCCCTGGAAGCCGGACCCGGGGCAGGCGGGCGGGGGGCGGCCCGGGCCGGGCCCGCGGCTGCCGCTGACCCTCAGCGTGCTGGCCTGGCTGGGCACCGGCACCACCATGGCCGGCCTCAACAAGTGGATCTTCGCGGCGCACGGGTTCCGCTACCCGCTGCTGCTCTCGGCGCTGCACATGCTGTCCGGCGCGGCCGTGGGGTACCCGCTGGGCTGGGCGCGGCCGCCGGGCCCGCGGCCCCGCGCCAGGATCTACCTGCTCAGCCTCACCTTCTGCACCAGCGTGGCCCTGGGCAACCTGGGCCTGAGCTACGTGCAGCTGGACGTGGCCCAGGCCGTGGCCACCACCACGCCGCTGGTGACGCTGGTGCTGGGGCTGCTGTGGGGCCGGCGGCCGCGCCCGCTGCAGTTCTGGGCCATGGGGCCGGTGTGTGCCGGGGCCGCCTGCAGCATCGCCGGCGGCCTCTGCTTCTCCCAGCCCGGCTGCGGCTTCCTGCTGGCCGCCACCGTGCTCCGCGCCCTCAAGTCCATCCAGCAGAGTAAGTGCCACCTGTCCCTGTCCCTGTCCTGCATGTCCGCCTGCCCCTGGTGTCACCTCGGTGCCGCCGCCGGTGCTGGGGGTTCTCCCTGCTCGCCCTGCCACCCACTGTGCACCCTGGTGTCACCCCTGTCCGATCACTGGTGTCACCCCAGTGCCACCTTTGTGCCGGTGACACTCCCTGGCCATGGTTCACCCCAGCCATGGTGGCACTTGGGCTCCCAGTTTCACCCCAGCCCTGGTGCCACCCCTTACCCACTCTGTTCCTTTTGCCACCCTTGCCCTTCTCAGGGCTGTGTCGTGCTTGTGGCCCTGAGGTGACGTGACTTTAGTTTGTCAGTGATGACACCGTTAGTGTCCCTGTGGTGTACTTGGTCCATGGGGGGTAGAAGTGCCCTGGCTTGGCACAGGGTCACCCAGCCTGTCCCATCCTTGTGGCTGCTGGATCCCTGTGGGTCCCCCATTGCTGGGGACTTGAGTGGCCCTGGTACCACCTGGGCCGTGGTGTCCTTGGCAAGTGGCAGCGAGGAGCCAGCTGGAATGGTTCTGGAAGGAAGCATTTCCTCTGGAGCCTGTGGGGCACCCTGGGGATGGGCTCTGGCATGGGGCCCTGTGCCCACCCCAAGGTCTCCAGGCTGTACTGGGGTGCTGTGACCCCTCAAGGGACACCACTGGTTATCGTGCCACTGCCCTGTCACCTTTCCAGCCCCAGTGGGACATGGACCCTGGCCCTGAGGAGGGTAGAGGCTTGTCTGTGTGTGGCAGCTGTGCCTGCCATCCCCACTGTCCTCAGATGACCTGGAGGGGGGGACAGCTGGGAGGAATGCCCTGTCCAACTCTCCCTGTGGCACTCTGACCCCAAACACAGGCACCCTTGAAAGCGGACACCCTCTGAATCAGGGCATCCCCAGAGTGGGATAATACCCCGTGAGCCAGGGCACCCTTAAACCAAGGAATCCCAGTAATGAACTCCTGAATTCCTTCAATTCCTATCCAAACCAGGGAGCCTCTCAGCTGGGACTCCCCCAGACCAGGGCACCCCAGCCCATGGAAGGAGCTGCCCCCTCATTTTCCCCTTCCCAGTGACGCTTGCTGTGGTGTTGGTGGGTGTCTCCTGTGGGTGCTGGGTGTGGCAGGCGGGTGTTCCCGTGGGATGTCCCACTGACTGTCCCCTGTCCCCCCAGGTGTGCTGCTGCAGGAGGACGGTCTGGACGCGCTGTCCCTGCTGGGCCTGACGTCGCTGCCCAGCTTCGTGCTGCTGTTCGGGGCGGCCGTGGCGCTGGAGCTGGGCCCGGCGTGGCAGGGCGTGCTGCGCCCCGACGCCGCGCTCTGGGGCTGCGTCCTGCTCAGCTGCCTGGGCTCCGTGCTCTACAACCTGGCCACCTCCTGCCTGCTGTCCCTCACCTCGGCGCTCACGCTGCACCTGCTGGGCAGCCTCACCGTGGTGGGCAACCTGCTGCTGTCGCGGCTGCTGTTCGGCACGCGGCTGGGCGCGCTGGGCTACGCGGGCGTGGCGCTGACGCTGGCCGGGATGGTGCTGTACCACCAGCCCCGGCTCCTGGCCGCCTGCCGGGGGCTGCGGGGGCTGCGGCGGCACCAGTAGGGACTGGGGAGGGAGTCAGGGCCAGGAGGGTCTGGGGGAGCCAGGTGTGTCTGTACATGCACTGTCTGTGTGTGTGAGTCTGCACATGCAGTGCCAGGTGTGTGTGAGTCTGCACATGCAGTGCCAGGTGTGTCTGCACATGCAGTGCCAGGTGTGTCTGCACATGCACTGTCTGTGTGTGTGAGTCTGCACATGCAGTGCCTGTGTGTGTGAGTCTGCACATGCAGTGTCTGTGTGTGTGAGTCTGCACATGCAGTGCCAGGTGTGTCTGCACATGCACTGTCTGTGTGTGTGAGTCTGCACATGCAGTGCCAGGTGTGTCTGCACATGCTGTGCCAGGTGTGTCTGCACATGCAGTGCCTGTGTGTGTGAGTCTGCACATGCAGTGCCTGTGTGTGTGAGTCTGCACATGCTGTGCCAGGTGTGTGTGTGTCTGCACATGCTGTGCCTGTGTGTGAGAGTCTGCACATGCTGTGCCAGGTGTGTGTGAGTCTGCACATGCTGTGCCTGTGTGTGTGAGTCTGCACATGCTGTGCCAGGTGTGTCTGCACATGCAGTGTCTGTGTGTGTGAGTCTGCACATGCAGTGTCTGTGTGTGTGAGTCTGCACATGCAGTGCCAGGTGTGTCTGCACATGCTGTGCCTGTGTGTGTCTGCACATGCTGTGCCTGTGTGTGAGAGTCTGCACATGCACTGTCTGTGTGTGTGAGTCTGCACATGCAGTGCCAGGTGTGTCTGCACATGCAGTGTCTGTGTGTGTGAGTCTGCACATGCTGTGCCAGGTGTGTCTGCACATGCAGTGCCAGGTGTGTGTGAGTCTGCACATGCAGTGCCTGTGTGTGTGAGTCTGCACATGCAGTGCCAGGTGTGTCTGCACATGCAGTGTCTGTGTGTGTGAGTCTGCACATGCTGTGCCAGGTGTGTCTGTACATGCAGTGTCTGTGTGTGTGAGTCTGCACATGCAGTGCCAGGTGTGTGTGAGTCTGCACATGCTGTGCCAGGTGTGTCTGCACATGCAGTGTCTGTGTGTGTGAGTCTGCACATGCAGTGCCAGGTGTGTGTGAGTCTGCACATGCACTGTCTGTGTGTGTGAGTCTGCACATGCAGTGCCAGGTGTGTCTGCACATGCAGTGTCTGTGTGTGTGAGTCTGCACATGCAGTGCCAGGTGTGTCTGCACATGCAGTGCCAGGTGTGTGTGAGTCTGCACATGCTGTGCCAGGTGTGTCTGCACATGCAGTGTCTGTGTGTGTGAGTCTGCACATGCTGTGCCAGGTGTGTCTGCACATGCTGTGTCAGGTGTGAGTCTGCACATGCTGTGCCTGTGGCTGTGACTCTGTGTGTGTGTGTGTCAGTGTGCATGGCTCTGTGTGCACACAGGAGCACACACGTGTCAGTGTGCATGGCTGTGTGCACACAGGTGCTGAGGAGCACACACGTGTCAGTGTGCACAGCTCTGTGTGCACGTGTGGTTTCTGGTGTGCCCAGATGTGAGTGTACACGTCCTGCTTTGCACAGTGTACGTGTGCTGGTGTGCACAGCCCTGTGCACGTGGATGTGCTGATGTGCACACGTGCTGTGTGCACAGCTGTGTGCATGTGTGTTGGATTGCACATGGTGTGAGTGGGTCTGTGGGTATGCAGAGGCTCTGCCAGTGTGGGCCTGGCTCTGTGTGGACATACATGCGTGTGTTGATGTGTATGACGCTGCACACATTGGTGTGCACAGCTCTGTATGCACCTTGGTGTGCACAGGTTCTAGCTGCAGGCAGGTCAGTGCTCGTGGGCACGTGTGCATCGGTACAGACTGTCCATAGGTGAGTGTCTGTGTGGCACAGGTGTGCGCAGCTCTGTGTGTGTGCTGCTGACAGGTACTGTAACCAGGGCTCTGTGCAGGTGAGCAGTACCTGTGTGTGTGCACTGGCTCTGCACGTGGCACACCCAGGGACGTGGCTCTGGATACACAGCTCTGTGCATCCAGCTGCTGTCCCACCTGGGAAAACAGCTGTCTGTCTGTCTGTCTGTGTGTCACTATGAGCTCTGCTGGCTGGAGTGGCCCCTGGCTCTCTGTGTACACTCTGTTCTCGTGGATGACCTGAACGCCCAGGACAGGGCGGGCACATGTCCCCTCTCCTGTCCCCGTCCCCACCGTGTCATGACAATCCCAGGGGCTGCTGGTGGTGCTGCCAGTGTTGTCTTTGTCCCCACATGCCCCTCAGCCCCCACAGCTGTCCCCACCCCTCCCAGCTCTGCAGACTGGCATCCGTGGCAGAGATGGTGCGAGCCCAGCCGAGGGGACGGGAGCAGCCCGGAGCAGCTGCCGTCGCTCCAGGGCAGGGCTGGGCCGTGACACGGGACAGTGCTGGGCTGTGACACAGCACATGCTCACCACGGCAAAGGGACAGCCGGTGTGTGTGCCTGGCACCTCTGCTGGGGTCCGGGGTGGCCGTTGCCACACTTGTATCTCCACGCCAGGGCCGAAGGACCCAGCTCTGATTGCACTTGTCCCAAAATAAAGCTCTATTTTTGTTGTACTCCACCCTCGGCTCCCAGTGATCTCCTGGCCAAGAAGGAAGGAAGGGAGGAGCAGCCAGCGCAGGGATAGGAAACTGAGGCACAGAAATGCCTCAGGATGTTCCAGCTCCTGGGAGGCTGTGTCCAGCATGTCCAGCTGCGGTTTGGGACACCCCACACACACGGGAGGGATGCAGTGACACGGAGAGCAGTCACTGACCACAATTGTCTGGAGAAGGGCTGGGAGCTTTGCCCTGCCCTGGGGTGGCATGTCGCTGGAGCTTCCTGTGCCTTGACTCATGGAATCATGGAATATCCTGGGTTGGAATGGACCCACAAGGATCATCGAGTCCAGCTCCTTGCCCTGCCCCAAAATTCACACCGTGTGTTGCTTGTTCCATCCCTCTCCAGCCTGGTGACTCACTTGAACACACTTCCCCTGGAAAATCCCCGCTGGTTCCCGCCCTCTTTCCCAAACAGCGATTTTTCCCCACTGCCAGGGCAGTGATTGGAGGCTGCTTCCAGCAGCACCTGAGGAGCAGCTCCCTCCCAGCCCAGGTGAGGGGCGGGCAGCTCCCGGGCTGTGCCAGGTGCGGCTGGAGCCGTGCCCGTCGCAGAAAGGACACAAAGGACCCGCAGTTACCAGCCCACAGCCCCTGCTCCGGCCGGGAGCCTGTTTGCTTTCTGGGCTCACATTCCAGAGGCTTTTTCATAGCGGGGAATGTTGGAAGGGAGGAGTGAGACCTGCAAACTGCCACCTGCAGCAGAGCTGGCCCGGGAGCCCTGCCCGGGGCTCCCAGCCTGTCCCAGCCCCTGACTGGTTTGCTGGCTCCAGGCTCTGTCCGTGGCTTTGCCTTTTCCTTGGATTCAGAGCCCTGCAGCTCCCGTGTCCTGTGCAGTGGGGACAGCAGCTGGGCTGGCCGTGGGCTCCCGAGGGCAGCACTCCTGTGGGATTTGGGCTTGTGCTGCCCGTGGGAGGGGGGGCTGGGTGTGGCGACCCTCTCTCCGGGTATTCCAGGCCATGATCTCAGCCGGGTGTTATCCCTCTGCCCTGGCCCCAGCAAGGATTTGGTTTCCCACCCCACTGACAGCTGCCCATGTGCTGAGTCCAGTGCTGCTCCAGCCAAGCTGGAGGAGGGAAAGGCATCCCAGCCCTGGGGGTGTTTGGAAGGGGAGAAGATGGGACACCCTCCTGGAGAGCAGCCCCTGGCACAGGGCAGGACAGCCCAGCTGGAGCAGGGATGAACAGGCACAGCCCTCCTGTGGGCATGGCCCCTTGTGAGGGATGGGCAGCATATCCACGTGCTTGGAGGTGCTGGCTGACAAAGAATCATGGAATCACAAGATGGTTTGGGTGAGAAGGGAACCTTAGGGTCATCTCATCCCACCCCCTGCCATGGGCAGGGACACCTTCCACCATCCCAGGCTGCTCCCAGCCCTGTCCAGCCTGGCCTTGGGCACTGCCAGGGATCCAGGGGCAGCCACAGCTGCTCTGGGCACCCTGTGCCAGGGAACAATTCCTTCCCAACATCCCATCCAGCCCTGCCCTCTGGCAGTGGGAGCCATTCCCTGTCCTTGCTCCAAGTCCCTCTCCATCAGGGAGCTCCAGGTGAAGTGTGGAAGTCCAAGGTGGGGGAAATGAGCCCGTGTCCAGTGGGACAGTGCAGTTATGACATCAGGCCAGGCAGTTTTCCTGGATCTGCAGCTGAAGAGGTGATGGAACGTGCTGGGATGGAGCTGCAGCAGGAGCAGCAGGGGAGAGGAAATCCAGGCTGGATTTACTGTGTGCCTGGGAGCACAGGGTGGAAATGATCTCTGTTTCAGGACAGGGATTAAGTGCTGCCCTGGGGCCTGTCAGGAGCTCACTGCACTGGCACAGTGGCATTTGGGATCTGCCACAGGGACAAATACTTGCTAGGCTGGGGAGCCTGAGCCAGGAAATTAGATCCTTCCAGGATATGCTGGGCTGTGCTAGCAAACCTACCACATCCCAGTCCTCAAGCAGTGTCAGGGACTGTCCTGGGCAAGGAGCTGGAATTATGGCAAAGCTGTTTTTAGGGTAGATGTAGGAAGACTGCATATTTCCTTGTAGGACAGCCTAGCCCAGAGAGCTGAGGGCATTTGAAGGGGCCAGGAGATGGACAGGATAACCCCTTCTAGCCCCACAACCTCTGCTCCAGCACCCAAAAATCCCCCCAGGCTTTGTCCTTAACCATTTGGTGGCTTCACTGCTGGTTCCACTGCTGCTCTCTGTGTCACAGGCTCCTGCCCTGTGCTGTGCAGGCTCTTGGCTGAGTAGCTGAGTTTCTAAAAGATGAAATCACAGGAGCTTAAAGACATATTAAAAGTCTTAGAATCAGAAAAAGATGGAGTGGTTAAGGTTGGATATGCTCTTTAAGTTCACCAAGTCCAACTGTTCCCCCAGCACTGTCAAGGTCAGCACTATGTCCCCAAGTGCCACATACTTACATTTTTTTAGCATTTACAGGGATGGAGACTTCACCACAGCCTTGGGCAGCCTGTTCCAATGCCTTACCATCCTTTCTGTGAAGAATGTTTCCCTAATATCCAACCTAAACCTCCCTTGGTGCAATTTGAGACTATCTCCCTTGTCCTGTCTCTCATTCCCTGGAAAAAGAGCCTGATCCCCACCTGGCTCCAACCCCTCACATCTCCTGGGGCTCTGGAACCCACCAAGGAATGAGGTTCTTCATGATCAAGGAGCAGCTTGCTCAAATCATAAGATATGGAATGATTTGGGTTGGAAGGGACCTTAAAGTTCATCTCATTCCAGCACCCTGCCATGGGCAGGGACAATAACCACAGATCTCCCAGGAAAACTCCTGGGAAAGAGTTGTGGCAACCAGGTGGGGGAAGAAAAAGGGTTGTGACATCTCTGGGTCTCTCCCAGCCAGAGATGCTGGAGCCTGTGCTCTTCCTTCCCTCTCTGGAAGGCAGCAGATGAGTTGCTGTCTCAAAACCCAAAGCAGTATCCCAGTCAGGAAAAACAAGTGTCAGTGACATTCCAAGTCTTGTGACTCACAGCAAGTTGCTGTCCTGCCTCAGCAGCACATTTTGTGCTGGGATAAAACAACACTCTCTGAGCACGTGGTGGTTTGGAGTCCCTGTCAAAGGCTGGTACAAATGAGATGTGAGAACTGTGCTGATTTTATTAACAGTAAAATTCACTACTAGCTGGGGTATCTCAAACCCTCTGTACTTTCAGCAGCACAGACTTCATACTCCAGCTCCTCAGATGTGAGGTTATTTTCAGTGCTCCAGCATGGATCTGGAAGATCTGCTGCTGGCTTTCCCTGGATTTCTTGCCAAGAGGTCACAACAGCTGGTTTGTACTGGAGGCAGCAATGTTTCTCCTGCTTGTTTCCATAAACATGGGGCATCACCCTGCCTGGAGAGCTGAGCATCTGCATCTGTTGGTGCTGGGCTCTCCACTGGCCTGACCCTGCTGCCAGGAGCTGTGGGTGGGTTCTGTGCTGGGACTGCAGGATCTGACCATGGAAAAAGCCACTGTGTGCTGGGCTGATCCCAGCATGGGCAGCAGGGGAGGGGGGATCTGCACCTCTGCCAACACAGGGGAGACCCCACCAGCCCTGGGGCCCAGCACAGGCAGGACCTGGAGCTGCTGGAGCAAGCCCAGAGGAGGCACCAAGATGATCAGAGGGATGGAGCAGGAGGAAAGGCTGAGAGAATTGGGATAGCTTGGCCTGAAGAATAAAAGGCTTTAGGGTCACCTAATTACAGCCTTCCAGTACCTGAAGGGAGCCAACAAGGAAGATGGAGAGAGACTGAGGATAAGGGTGTGAAGGGACAAGATGAAGAAGAATGGCTTCAAACTGAAGGAGAGTAGGTTTAGACTATGTATTTTGAAGAAATGTTCCCTGTGAGTGTGTGGCACAAGCTGCCCAGAGAAGCTGTGGCTGCCCCATGCCTGGAAGTGTCCAAGGCCAGGTTGGGGCTTGGAGCACCCTGGGATAGTGGAAGGTGTCCCTGCCCATGGCAGAGGGTGGAATAAGATGAGCTTTAAGGCTGCTTTCAATCCAAACCATTCCATGATTCCATGATTCCATGATTCCATGATTCCATGGTTCCCTTATTCCATGATTCCATCATTCCATGACTCCATGATTCCTCGATTCCATGACTCCATGATTCCATGACTCCATCATTCCATGATTCCATCATTCCATCATTCCATCATTCCATGATTCCATGATTCCATGATTCCATGGTTCCCTTATTCCATGATTCCATGACTCCATGACTCCATGACTCCATGACTCCATGACTCCATGACTCCATGAGTCCATCATTCTATTCCCATAGGAGACATGGAATGGTGCCCCACCAGGCCAGGTGGCCAGTGGGGACTGACCCATCCCAGTGTGTCCCTGGCTGTCCCTGAGCAGCAGGAGGTGCAGGCAGGGGGTGTCCATCATGGGGACACCCAGTGCTCCATGCCAGGACACAGCCCGGCCACACTCCGGGCAGAATGGTAGGGGAAGGGCAGGAGAAGCTGTTGGGAGCCCTGTGTCACTGAGCAGCGTTTGGAGGTGTCACGGTCACCGTGACAACCGGCCAGCACAGCAGAGGCGGGGCCATGGAGGAGCACGGCCAAGCACGGCCCGGTGTCACCATCTTCCCACCACCCCAGAGCCGGCAGAGCGGCACGCCCCGGTGCAGGGCTGGGACATCAGCTGGGCTGGGACATCAGCTGGGCTGGGCTGGGGACATCAACTGGGCTGGGACATCAGCTGGGCTGGGGAACATCAACTGGGCTGGGGAACATCAACTGGGCTGGGGACATCAACTGGGCTGGCCTGGGGACATCACACTGGGCTGGGGACATCACACTGGGCTGGGGACACCACACTGCCCTGGGCTGGGGACATCACACTGGGCTGGGGACATCAGCTGGGCTGGGGACATCAACTGGGCTGGGGAACATCACACTGGGCTGGGGAACATCACACTGCCCTGGGCAGGGGACATCACACTGGGCTGAGCTGGAGATATCACACTGGGACTGGGGACATCACACTGGGCTGGGGACATCAGCTGGGCTGGGGACATCAACTGGGCTGGGGAACATCACACTGCCCTGGGCAGGGGACATCACACTGGGCTGGGCTGGGGATATCACACTAGGACTGGGGACATCACATTGAGCTGGGGATATCACACTGGGCTGGGGAACATCACACTGGGCTGGGTACATCAACTGGGCTGGGGACATCACACTGGGCTAGGCTGGGGCTGGGGATATCACACTGGGCTGGGGAACATCACACTGGGCTGGGGACATCAGCTGGGCTGGGGACATCAACTGGGCTGGGGACATCACACTGGGCTGGGGACATCAACTGGGCTGGGGATATCACACTGCCCTGGGCTGGGGACAGCACTCTGGGCTGGGGAACATCACACTGGGCTGGGGACATCACACTAGGCTGGGGAACATCACACTGCCCTGGGCTGGGGACATCAACTGGGCTGGGGAACATCACACTGGGACTGGGAACATCACACTGCCCTGGGGAACCCTCACACTGCCCTGGAGAACCCTCACACTGCCCTGGAGGCCCCTCACTCTCCAGGAGCAGCTCCTTGGGCTCTGACACGAAGCCCTTTCTCCCAGAGCAGCCCTGCAGATTGGGACCGTGACTTGGACTATCCCCTGCCCACCTCCAGCGGCCTCAGCAGTGCCCAGGAGCTGCAGCTCCTGGAGGAGAAGGTGAGGGCTCCTCTTCCCTGGCACAGAGCTCATGGCTCCCTCCTTTAGGCCTGCCAAGGCTCTCCCCAGTGATGGGAGAGGCCGCTGTTGGATCTGGGCCACCCTTGACACGAGTGGCTGTGCCTCCATCCTAACCTCAGGACACAGCTGTCACAGCCTGTCTCCAGCCTGTGCCCTGGAATGAGATTCAGGCACCATGGCCATGGGCTTCACCTGGGCTCAGACGTTGTTCCAATGATACCCTGGAAGAGAATACATTTACATTGGGTATTGGGAAGAGATTCTTCCCTGTGAGGGTGGGGAGGCCCTGGCACAGAGTGCCCAGAGCTGTGGCTGCCCCTGGATTCCTGGAAGTGTTCCAGGCCAGGCTGGATGGGACTTGGAGCCATTTGGTCTGGTGGATTGAAGCAAGATGAGCTTCCAGCCCTGCCAGCCCAAACCATTCTGAGATTCTGTGATTCTGTGATTCTGTGATTCTGTCATTCTGTCATTCTGTGATTGATTCTGTGATTCTGTGATTCTGTCGTTCTGTGATTCTGTCAGTCTGTCAGTCTGTCATTCTGTGATTGTGATTCTGTGATTCTGTCATTCTGTGGTTCCATGATTCCGTGATTCTGTGATTTTATGATTCTGTGATTCTGTCGTTCTGTGATTTTGTGATTCTGTGATTCCGTGATTCTGTGATTCTGTCATTCTATGATTCTGTCATTCTGTGATTGATTCTGTGATTCTGCATACTGGAGCTTTGCTCAGAGATCACCTTGGCCATAGTGAGGGATGTGGTGGGATCTGTCTCTTCCTGAAGACAAGCACCACTCTGGGGTTCTTTATTTCATGCTAGGAGACTGGCAATAAGATCTTATGTTTGCTCTCCCGAAGATAAAAAGCTTTGATGCGGCCAAAAAGAAAATCCGTCGTGTGCACAAACAATTACAGCAGCAGTTTTTGAAAGAGCAGGAGAGAAAGACGATGTTGAGAAAGAAGAAGGCCGAACAGTTTGAAAAGACCCTGGAAGCGTTCGATCGCAGGAATGCCAAGGTGCTCGGTCCCAGCGCTCCCCTGCCCGCGGACCAGGCGGAGCCCGAGGAACCGGCAGCAGATGCTGACAGAAAAAACAACCAAGAGGCGCGTCCAGAGAGCTCCTCCTGCTGTCCGAGCCCGGCTCCGGCCACGGCTTAACACACACTGAGACTGCAGGAGTCAGCGCTGCTTTTCCAGCAATAAACCAGGGCAAGAAACCCTCTGGTGGCGCTGCCTTGAAATAGATGGGAATGGGCTCGTTGGAGAGCCTGGGCTGAAGGGAGCAGTGAGGGAGTGAGGGAGTGAAACACCCGCCAGGAAAATTAATCCATAAACACCAGAGGTTTGTGTCCACAAAGGAGACAGAGGAGTCCTTTTTGCTTAATTCAAATAAAGGGAGGGGCCATGGGGCATTCCCCTGGGATCTCTCAAATTTTTGGAGGATGCAGCCTCCTTTTCATCCCAATTTCCCTGACACATTTCCCTTTCTCTTTCCCCATTGACTGAGGTACTTGAGAGGTCCAGACTTCCCAGAACACCTGATACCTGAGATTCCCCTCTAATGCACAACACTCCCTTTTAATTTTTAATTCTTATGGAATTCATGGGTTTTCCTCGTTGCTTCTTTCATCTTCCAATATCCAGTTTCATTTAGCAGCAAACCTGCAGTTTGTTTGTAAAGGCAAATCTCTTTTCCATCCATCAATCAGTGGAATCAATCCCATTGTTTCTTTATCTCTTAGTGCTGGTTTTATCTACCAGCAGATCTACAGCTCGTTTGTAAAGACAAATCTGTCATTCCTCTCCCATCTCTTCAAGGGACTGCTTTCCTGTAAGGGAGTGGGAGAGTGATGTGAAAGTGGAGCTTTTTCCTTGGCTTGTGTCTTGGGGGTGGCTGGGCACTGCCCAGCTCAGGCTGGAGCTCAGGGAAAGGTTCTTCCCTCCCCCAGAGGTGCTGGCACTGCCCAGCTCAGGCTGGAGCTCAGGGAAAGGTTCTTCCCTCCCCCAGAGGTGCTGGCACTGCCCAGGCTCAGGCTGGAGCTCAGGGAAAGGTTCTTCCCTCCCCCAGAGGTGCTGGCACTGCCCAGGCTCCCCAGGGAATGGGCACAGCCCCGAGGCTGCCAGAGCTCCAGGAGCTTGAAAATGAAGCTGCTTATTTTTTATGCTTCCCAGTGACCTTGAGGGAATAATTGGACCTTGGAAGAGATCTTCCATGTCCTCAATCATGTCATGTCCTCAGTCAAGTGTTTCCTTCCACTGGATTAAAAAATGCTCAGCACCTTCAAGCTGTGGCCCTCAGCTGGGATTTCTGTTGGGAATTCTCAAAACTGATGGGACAGTCATAGCTCAGGCAGCAGGACAGCACAGGCAAGTCACACCTCAGTGCTCAAAAATCAGGAGCCATCAGGCCTTGGCAATAAATTCTCTATTTACTGTTAAAACTGTTATTTAAAGAAGCACAAAACTTTCCCCTAACCTCTCCATAGATATAACTCAGGTGCTGCAAGGCTGTAGAGACACTGCCTGGAAAATCAGGGTTTGGCATCTGAATTGGCTTCAAAGCATTTCTATCAGTTCTTGCTTTTCCAAAGTATTTAAGGGAGGTTCCTGTCTTTTCTCCTCCCACTTGTGATAAATCTGCTTTCAATCCTTTCCTCTCCATGGACAGGCCCTCTGAGAACATCAAGTCCAACCATTCCCCAGCAGTGCCAAGGCCACCACTGCCCCATGTCCCCAAGTGCCACATCCCCATGGCTGTTAAACCCCTCCAGGGATGGGAACTCCAGCACTGCCCTGGGCAGCTGTGCCAATGCCTGACCACTCTTTCCATGAAGAAATTTTCCCAATACTCACCCTGAGCCACCCTGGCCCACCCTCTCCTCCTGTCCCTGTTCCTGTTCCCACAGCCCGATCCCCCCGGCTGTCCCCTCCTGGCAGGGAGTTGTGCAGAGCCACAAGGGCCCCTGAGCCTCCTTTTCTCCAGGCTGAGCCCCTTCCCAGCTCCCTCAGCCTCTGCTGGGGCTCAGCCCCTTCCCCAGCTCTGTCCCTGCCCTGGACACGCTGCAGCCCCTCCAGGGCTCTGCTGTCAGGAGGGGCCCAGAGCTGGACACAGGATTTGAGGTTTGGTCTCAGCAGACAGTTGGGACCAAACTCACCCACTCTGGTCTCAGTGCCCTGACAGCTCCAGGAACATTTTCCTGTGCCACAGCTGGCTGTGTCCCTCTGCCTTCCTGCTCCTGCCACCCAGCTCCAGCCTGGTGCTGTCAGAGCCAACCCAGCACCTCCAGCCCTCCCATTTTCCCTGCTGGGTCCTTTACCTCAGAGCTTACACCATCCTCACTACATTCATTCCTTTAGCAAACTCTGCAGGGACTCCCTGGTTTCTCTGTGCCCAGCCTGGGCCTTCCTGACAGGCTCTGGGGACCAGGGAAGTACAAACCCCTTCCCACCTGTTCAGGATATGGATGCTGTCATCCCACTGACAGCATGACATGGGAATGAGGGAACAGCAGCCAAAGCTGCAGGAGGGATGTGGTCAGGGATCAGTTGGCCCTGTGGAGCCCTCCAGGGCTTGGTGTGGTGCCAGAGCTCCATGTTCCCAGCAGGGCACAATGTAAGGCTACAGCCAAAGGGCTGTGGCAGGAGCAGACTGTCCCTGCAGTGACAAGGTGGGTGCTGCTGCCTGCAGCAAGGCTTCATTGTGTGCTTCAGCTCTTTCACACCATTTCATAACCAGTTCCAATCATCCCCCTCCTTGATGTCCCTTCCTAGGTCCCACACAGGGTGGGTGGTAGCAGGAACAGGGCAATTATTTGGGCAAGCCAGGCTGGGGTGAGTGATGGTTTTCCAAGCAGATCAGTCAGCCAGCTCCCATGCACTGAGCTGTGCTTCCCCTGGCTGCAGAGGAGCAGGATTCAGCACCTGGAGAGGGGTTTGGTGGTGGGTGAAGCCAGCTGGGGCCAGGGAAATCTGTGGCCTTCAGGTACCTGTCACAGAGTCCTGCTGCTGGAGCACAGCTGGGCTCACACTGTGGGGGACGGTGTGCCCAGGCTGTACCAGGGGCTCCTGGCTCTCCTTCCCTGCTTGGACATGCCCCACATACTTTGGATTCTTGGGCACCTCTGGCTCAGGCAGTGATGCAGTCTGGTGGGTTTGGGTGCAGAGAATTGTTTGAGGATAGATCTGAGGCTTTTCTACATCCTGGATGAGGTGGGATTGACGCAGGTTCGGGGATGTTTCATCCAGCTCTCAAAGTGACTTTTGCTCCTGGCTGAAGAGCTGCTGGCCTGGAGCAGTGTGTGGAGCTGCAGGACGAGTCAGGGCTGCTCTGGACATGTGTCATCACCCCCATCTCCTCCTGCAAGATGGGAATGTCTGTAATTACCCAGATCCAGGAGGGAGCAGCAGTGATCCACAGTCTTCCCTGCTCTAGAGGAGGTGTGGATGTGACCCACCCCTTTCCTTCCTCTTTCCCTGGGTGTTACAAGGACTTGCTGTCCCTTCACGCAGGCTGTGCACACCAGGACACAGGGGACTCTGTGACAGTCACTGGCCCGTTGATGCCATCTCCAGGTCATGGCTGTCAGGAAGTCCAAGTCTGCACTTCTTGGAGAGCAGTGACACATTCCAAACAAAGCAATCAGGACACTCCTCAATTTTTGGAAAGACATTCTTTTCCTGATGGATTTAATTCCAAAATATCTGCAGGGCATGTGGCAGCCTTTCAGAGGGGTCAGGGATCCCTTCTGGAGTCCTTGTCAAGAAAAGCAGTTCTCCACGTCTCAGGGCTGTTCTCTGTTATGTGATGAGCTCCATGAGGACACATCCAACTGGCAGCACACCTCTCTGGAGCCTCAAATCACAGTCTGCTGTGCTCTCAGCCATAGTGCAGCCAGGAAATCCAGAAGATTTAGATGCAGTGTGATCCCATTTGCCAAATCAAAGCCTGAGAAAGTGTTCCTGGGCAGGTCAGTGCTTTCCTGGAGGTTACAGGGCAGCCTGGCCCAGACTGGCAGTTCCAGCTGCCACTTCTGTGGCTGGGCATGTGCAAACCCAGACTCACTGTCACACTCAATCCCATTCTTGATTTGAACCAGTCCTTTGGCTGAGCCACATGGAGGGCACTGCTCCAGGTGAGGAGCCTGGAGGAAAATGCCTTGGGGTGTTAGGGAAGGTATCAGAATTGCCCAGGCGGGCAGGAAGGCCAAGTGTCCCCTCATCCATCCTCACCAGTGCCACAGCAGAGCCCAGCACTGCTGATCCCACTACATCTCCCACCAGCAGCTTTGTGTAGGAAGCAGTTGGGACTGCAGATTTATTCACAGCCTTGGACAATCCCTGCACAGCAATAAAGCAGCTGCTCAGGCCAGCTAAGGCTGGGATCCAGGACAAGGCTGCCCGTGAGGGCACAGCCACTCCATCACTGTGTGTGCAGCTCTGTGAGGGACGGAGCTTCACTGTGAGCACGGCCTGGAATTCAGCATTTTCCATGTTTCCTGCTGGAAACCAAATCCTGCTTTCCTGAGGGCATCCATGGCACTGCCTGGGCAGAGGGTGATGGCACTGCTGCTGTGCAGCATTCAAGGGCCTGCATGTTCTTTGTCATCAGCTCACAAGTAATCAATTAACTCAGCCTGCACAACAGCAGCATCTTCATCAGCTGAGGTTCACTATCGCTTTTATGGCCCCGTAAAACCAGTCACGCTAACAGCGCGGCTTAGGAGAACTGCCTCGTGTTCTGATGTTTCTAAACAGCCCCCTCGGGGCTCCGGACACCCACTGGGCTGAGCCGCGCCTGGCAGATGTGAGCTTGGGGGAATAAAGTTTATTCTTCAGGTGACTTGTCGTGCTTTCAGGAATACAGCCCAGAAGAGACCCCATCTCCCTCACCCCATCTCCCTCACCCCTCACAGTCCCCGCGGGCGCCATGAGGGACCCCGGCCCAGGGACTCCTCATTGGACAGCAGCGCTGCCAATCAAGCCATGGGGCGGGGCCAGCACTCTTGCTATAAATTACCGAGAAGGCCCCGCCCCCTCTGGTTGCCTGGCAACAGGAGGCGCTACCGGCCGGATCGGGATCGGGACCGGGACCGGGATCAGGACCGGGATCAGGACCGGGACAAGGGTTGGAACTGAGTGCGCTGCACGGGGTGGAGGCCGCCTGGGGCCGGCATCCCCCAGTTACGACTCCCGAGACACCCCCGCAGAGCCCCTGGACCCGCCCGCACCGGCCCGGGCCGCCCGCCCCTCACACGGGCTCCTCCCCACCCGCAATCACCTCGGCCCCTGGGGTCCCCCTGCTGTCCCAGACCCGCAGCCGAGGGGACCCTGTCGGCCCAGCCGCCTCTCCTTTCCCCGGTCCCTGCCAGACCCCTCTCCCACCTCCTCCCTGACAGGGACAGGCACAGGTTTTTCCATAGAGGTTTCCCACTGGGAACCTTGCCCTCCCTCCAGGGTGGCCCCCGGGCTCTCCAAACCCCTCTCCAACACCTCCCTGGGGACTGCAGAACTGCAGCTTGTGCTGCTCTACCTCAGCTCCTACTCAGAAGCTGTTGGGAGCTTTCTCCCCACCACCCCTCAAAGCCAGGAATCCATCATCCCCTTCCCATGGGTGTTTGGCAGCTCCTCTGGGACAGAGATCAGCTCTAATCCACAGCCCCATGTCCTGACCCCCTGCCCAGACTGAGAGGGAACTGCGGGGTAATCTCGGACTCTAGTGTTTTCCCAAATTATATTGTTTCTCCAATCCTGTCACCATGTTTTCCTCTTAGAGAGAAAATCCAGGAAGGGAGATTACGTGACAGCAGCAGCACAGGGACGTCGATTTTCTTCCAGAGTCTCATCTTGTGTAAGAGCTGCCGTGTCCTCTCTAGAACCTCAAACCCCCCAGGCCACTGGTGTTTAACTGAATCCATGGCAACAGGGGATCCATCTGCATCCCAAGCATCCTCATGAAGAAAAGAACCTTGGTGAACAGGGCATGGCAACTCCAAGGAAAGAAGAGATCCCATTAGGTGCCATGAAGGCGTTAGATCCACGCCAGTTAAAGCCTGACAGCACAGAGACAGAAAGAATCCTGACTGTCTTGGATGAGACCATTGTTAAGCTGGAGATCACCAGGCTGATCCTACGGATTATTGGCTCCCTGGAGAGGTATGCTAAGATGCTGGGACCTGAGATCACAGGCAGCCTTCTGGAGCATCAGAAGCTTTCAATGGAAGTACAGCAGCTGCTGTCCAGCCCTGGAGATGAGAAGAGCAGGATAGCTGTGGAGCAACGCCTGAAACGTTCCCTGAGAAACATCCTGAGGCTCTTCCTGGCCAACCCCTTGCTTTACCATGGACTGAAATACCAAGTTCTGCTGAGAGAGTCCCCAGCTGATGTGTTTATCAAAGCCTTTGTGCAGTTCCGGGATTTCACGCTCGAGAGGCTCCTGACCAGTCCTGAGGAAGAGAAGGAAAAGATTCGATTCATGGAGGACATTTCCCTCCAGGTGGAGAAAAACACAGAAATGATCTCAGCTCTACAGGAAGAGCTCGCAGCAGCCATCCAGACTCGAGATGAGGAGGTATGATCCTGTGGGAATGTGTTTTCCAAACAAGTGTTACTGGAGCAAAACCTTGGGAGCTACAAACTGATCCCTTTATTGCAGTTCCTAAAGAGCAAGTTCCAGAAATCCTTTCTAAACCAGATCTAAAACTTAAAAATATTTTTATTGTAAAATATAATGAAAAATGCTTATTGCATGCTTGATTTTATTTTTTTTTTTAACTTGAATTTGGCTTGTTTTGAACCTGTCATCACCAGCCAACTTAAACAATGTAAGTCCCTGAGTTCCAGAGGAGTGGCAGGACAGGCACAAACTGCTGTGGTGGTATCCTGGCAGTGACAGTGCCAGCTGCATCATTCCCTGCTGCTGAAAGAATGAAAAATCATTACAGGGAGAGATTGCTCTGATTAAAATCCATTTTTAATATCTGCTCTGTCTTCACTCTTGTTAAAATGAACATTTCAGTGAATCCCAACAGCTGCCTTGGAGCATTTGTGATTAATCAGTGATTATACAAATTACATGAATCTTTAATTTTTTCTGCAGCTGAGGTGCAGATAATTGACTGGGCACTTCCCAGGCACTTTCCCAGCCTGTGTGCCAATCCCAGAGCTCCTGACAACAATCCTTTGTTTTCTACCTGTGCTTCTCTTTCTCCTCCCTACAACAAGGGCTGGCTGAGAAGGTTTTGCCCTGTGCTTACTGCTGGCAGAGCCAAGGGTGTGCTTTCCCCTTTCCCTCTGCTTTGTGGAGTTCTGGGAATGGAGATTTTTATGTGCAATTTGGCAGCTTGTCTGAGACATGGTATATAAATAAATAAATCAATCTGTTTCACTGATCCCTGCTGGGGATTCCCCTCTCTGAGCTGTGTCCCCCAGACAGTCACTCAGAGCCTCATCCAGCCCTTGAGGAGCCACAGAGCTACTCCAGGGAATCTGTTTTTACTGCTCCTCAGGTGGCAGTGCCAGTGGGGCTTGGGATGGTTTGTTCACTCTGTGCCTTTACTGACAGGTTCCCAGAGGAGCCAGGGGAAGGCTTCCAAAGCTCCTGTGTAAGTGTAACTCCTCCCTCAGCCGGCAGTGGCAGGTCCTTGGTGCTCCCTGAGCCAGCCCCTGAGACTCTCTTCTTGGATCTCCTCCATCTTTGCAGTGTTTTTTCTTCTCCTGCCCACCATCCTTATGCCTCAGGGGCATTTCCCAAAGGTATTCCTCTTGTTTTTTTGCTCTAGGTTAAGAGGAAGGACGAAACAATCGAAAACCTCAAAACCACCATAGAAAATCTGGCCAAGGGCTGCAAGGCTGACATCCAGCAGATCATGATGGAAACGGAAAATCAGCAAAAAGAGGATGAGAAAGCCTCCCGGGGCAGGTGTGCCAGGCTGCAGCGGGACATCCAGCGGCTGAGAGCGCACTACAATGCACTGGTGCTGAAGCATCGGGCCTCAGAGCTGGTTCTCAGGAAGGTAAAGGGCTCTGGGACAGGAGGTTTAACCTGTTTGCAGAGCTGTCAGCTCTGCCTGCTGCAGGGAGCTCCTTTTCCCTGCTGGATCCTGGCAGGATGCACACGGTGTTTGTCAGGGCACACCCACCCTGTCCTCATGCTCTGCTGATTGCAGTGAAAGCAGCCCTGCAGTGACAGCCACAGGTCCTGCTCCTCAGCTCTGGGAACACCCTCACACTGTGCTGTGACACTGGGCAGAGCTCAGGCAGCAAGGCTGGAGCAGGACAGCTGTGGGATAGTGAGAAACCAGGGATCTGCAGCAGGGGGAGCAGAACAAACAATACTGGTTTGGTAGAAGGCATCTTTTAGAACTGATTTAGTGTTCAAGGTGGAAGGGGGCTGGTGCTGAGGGCTCAGCAGGTCCTGCTCTGCCCAGCTTGGCAGAACAGAAAAGCCAAGGAGTCAGGCTGGGCTGCATCAGGGGGAAATGTGATTTCATAGAATCATCCCAAGAGTTTGGGTGGGAAGGAACCTTAAAGCTCATCCAGTCCAAACCTCCTGCTATGGGCAGGGACACCTTCCACTGTCCCAGGCTGCTCCAAGCCCAATGTCCAGCCTGGCCTTGGGCACTGCCAGGGATCCAGGGGCAGCCACAGCTGCTCTGGGCACCCTGTGCCAGGGCCTGCCCACCCTCCCAGGGAACAATTCCTTCCCAATATCCCATCCAGCCCTGCCCTCTGGCAGTGGGAGCCATTCCCTGTGTCCTGTCCCTCCATCCCTTGTCCCCAGTCCCTCTCCAGCTCTCCTGGAGCCCCTTCAGGCCCTGCCAGGGGCTCTGAGCTCTCCCTGGATCCTTCTCCTCTCCAGGTGAGCACCCCCAGCTCTCCCAGCCTGGCTCCAGCCCTTGGAGTGTCTCTGTGGCCTCCTCTGGACTCTCTGCAGCAGCTCCAGGTCCCTCCTGTGCTGGGCTCAGGGCTGGGGCAGCTCTGCAGGTGGGGCAGAGGGGCAGAATCCCCCCCTCCCCTGCTGCTCACACTGGGGGCTCAGCCCAGGGCAGGGGGGGTTTCAGGGTGAGGCAGGTGCAGCCCTCACCCACCTGCACCCCAAATCCTTCTCCCAGGGCTGAGCAGGTACAGGAGGAGGAACAGAAGCAGCAGGCAGGCTCAGGCCCCTGCAGCAACAGCCCTGCCCTGAGCAGAATACACTGGTGACACAGAGAATGGAGAACTGGAAAAAGGGCATTTTCCTTCTCATTTTGCTCACTGTGGATATCCTCTCCAAACCAGCACAGCTCCCCATGGCAGGAAGGCCACATGGGGATGGGGCATGTCACTCTTGCATTGGGATGTGCAGCATGAAGGGCTGGGCACTGCCAAAACATCAAACCCAAGTCAGAGCTGCAGTACAACCCCCACAACCTTTGGCAGAGTGGCTGTGTCAGGCAGCTCCTGCTGCAGTTCCTGCCACAGCAGGGCTGCTTGTGGAGAGCTCAGCTCATTCCAGCTCCCCAGCAGATGCATTTACTGACCACAGAGGCCTCCTTTCCTCAGCAAGTACAAGTTGTACTTGTGGTCTAAATGACTCAGGTGGGACCTCGTGATGGCCTGGGAGCCCTTGGGACATCCTGGGGCAGTGCCACACAGGAAATGGAGCAGCAGTGATTGCACAGAGCACACATCCAGGTAAACTGCCCCAGGCTGTACAGCAGTACACTGCTAAAATGTTTTACAGCCAGAAATACCTCCTTATTTGAAAAGGCACCATCTTCTGAGTACTTTCTGCCCCACATTCATGTTTTGCAGTTCTCTCTTGCTACAGTTTTAGGCTGGTTGCCTCAGTTTGTGGATGACTTGCCACATTCCATCAGACACGTTCATTTCCTCCTGCAGAAAGCAACTTCCAGGTGCTGTTCAGCCTCCCAGCTCCATGCTGTAAAGCAAATAAAGCCCTTTGGGAATGTCTCAGGAGAATCTTCAAACCAGGGCAAACCACATATGTGTCAGCTGAAAGAAGCTTGTCACAGGGAGGAGGTGAAATACTCCTCCCTGATATAATACAAAGACATAATAATGATGTTGTGGCTCAAAGTTTCCCTGTTTTCTTACTCAGGATACTTCTTACCAGGCCTCAGATGTCTGCAAGGATCTGATCATGTTTTGTGTTTCAGGAAAAGTGCAAAACAGAGAAGGAAATTCAGAAATGGGTCCAGAAATACGACACAGACATGTCAGAAAAACAGGTATTGGTTTTATGTGCTTTGCTCTGCCATGAGGTGGTTTGCTCAGGTAGATTCCTGTCCAAAGGGACACATGGCTCTTACCCAGGAGGTTATGGAAGTGAGAGGCAGTTCTGCATTCAGGTGAACTACAGGAAAGGGATCTTTGTCCTGCCTTGTGTCCAGGAGTCCTCTGCTGCTTTGGCTTTAGAAAAGTTACATCCACTGCTAAATCCCACAGTATCTGGAGGCAAATGGGTCACCATGTTCTGTCTGGGATGCCCACCTGATGCCAGGAAACAGGTTTTTCAGTTTTGCTCCAATCCTCAATTCTCATGGCCCTACTTGGTGTCCAAATCCTGCTCCTGTTCCTGCTGAATCCTTGGGGGTTGTGGTGGGTGTTAGGAAACCCAACAGCCTGCACCCAGCTGAACCACAACAGGCTGAGGGTCACATCAGCATCCCCAAAACTTGCCTCTGGAAAGGCTTTCCTGTTCTTGCAGTATTTATGGGGGTTGGATAAAAGCTACTGGATTCCTTACAGAGCAAAATGCAGGGAGGGGCCTGAAAGCTGCTATTAACTGTAAGGAATGATCACCCTGTCAGATATTTAATAATGGGATTATTTTGGTTTCCTGTCCATGGAGAGGCAGGAGCCCCATGTTTGGGGCAGAATTTGTCAAGGCAGACCCACCTCCACACTGCTGGTTCTCCAAATCTTCCATTGTGGGAGCATTTTCCAGGGGAGTATCAAAGGACCCACATCTCATGAAATTCCCTGAGTACTGGGCACATGCCTTCCTTTTGACTCCCTTTGGAAAGGCTCCAAGCAGCTGAGGCTCTGTGAGTTTGTGATGGGTTTCAGGAGCCTCAGGAGGGGCTGTGAGGAGCTGCTGACCCTGCTGTCCTGCAGGCTGCCCTCGAGGAGCTGCAGGCTGCCTACAAGCAGGAGAAGGAGCAGCTGGCGGTGCTGATGGAGAAGCACGCGCTGCTGCTGCCGGAGTACACCGAGATCGAGGAGGAGCGCCGGCTGCTGAAGGAGAAGGAGGAGGAGGCTGCCCGGCTGGAGGCCAGGAGGAACGAGGCTGCCACCTGCATCCAGGCCTACTGGAAAGGCTACTTGGTGCGCTCCATCTACAGGTCAAAACTGAAAAAGGCCAAGGGCAAGGGCAAAGGCAAGGGCAAGAAATAAAGCCCCAGATCTCTCCTCTCTCCTTGGAAAGATGCTGTGTCTGAGCTCTTCCAGGTAAAGGCATTGAATTGTTAAGGTTCAAAAAGGCTTATAAGATCATCAAGTCAAGCCAGTACTACCATGTTCACCACTAACCCACGTGCCACATCCACATGTTTTATGAGTACTTCCCCAAGACTTTAAGACCCTCTCAATGAAAAAAAGTTTTGTTAATATTTAATATAAACATCCTCTGGCACAACTTAAGGCCATTTCCCCTCATCCTGTCATGTCCTGCTTGTGTGGATTTGACTTTAGGGCCCTTCCTTGCAGCCTCCCTTCCCAGGAGGGCACTGGTGAGGCCCCTCTCCTCAGACATGGCCAAGGAAGGTGTGTTCCCTTCTTGGCAACCATAAGAGATACTAGGATCCATGAGAACTTGAGAAGTTGGTACCCATGTGGATAGTTTACATCAAGGACATTCCCTGTCCAGATAGGCTTCAGTTCCCAAACACCAACAAGCTCCAGGGAGACCTAAGCCCTTTCCAATGCCTAAAGGGGCTCCAGGAGAGTGGGAGAGGGACTGGGGACAGGGGGAATGGCTTCCCCACTGCCAGAGGGCAGGGCTGGATGGGATATTGGGAAGGAATTGTTCCCTGGGAGGGTGGGCAGGCCCTGGCACAGGGTGCCCAGAGCAGCTGTGGCTACCCCTGGATCCCTGGCAGTGCCCAAGGCCAGGCTGGACATTGGGGTTGGAGCAGCCTGAGAGAGTGGAAGGTGTCCCTGCCCAGGGCAGTGAGTAGAACTGGGATGGGCTTTAAGGTCCCTTCCACCCCAAGCCATTCCATGGCTCTCTGAAAAGCAGCCTTTGGAGTCCAAAGCACTTTCAGGCTGTTGTGGGCCCAGGAGTGGCCCCACAGAGTGCCAGGTCCGTGGTGCTGCTGGCTGAAGCACTCCCCAGGGAGGGATCACTCACCCAGCTGCAGAGGGCAGCTCAGCCTGGGGCAGCGCATGGAGCATCCCGTGGGACTGCCCAGCCCAGATCCCGAGGCTCTGAGCCCAGGGCCCTCTCAGAGAATTCCCAGGGCTGGGGGAGCCCCCTGAGCCCCTGGCAAGGCTGGGACGGTGTGTGAAGGTGATGGGTGAGGATAATGGGATCAGGGGGATCAGAGTGGATCAGGCGGATGAGTGAGATGTGATCTATGATGGGGAGGGAGGGGAATAAAGGGGGAAGAAGGAAGGGGAAAGGGAACAAGGAAGGGGGAAAAAAGGCTGGGAGGAGAAAGTGGGATGGGGAAAGGGAAGACCCCTCAGCAGACATGGGGACACCTGGCCAGGCAGGAGCTGCCACGCTGCCCTGCGGGCAGGCACCTCCTCAGGCACAGAACCCAGCCCAGGAGGGAGCGGCTCAGCGGGACAGCAGGATGGGGCTTCTCCTCCAAGCAAAGCAGGCGGCACGCAGGAGGATTTTCTATTTTCCGACCTCCCCCCGGCACGAAATGGCGGCAGGGGGCCAAAATGGCGGGGGAGGGGAGGGGGTGAGGGCGGGGGCGGCGCGCGCTGTTCCCGCCCCGCCGCCGCCCCGCCGCCGGGGGGCGCGCGCCGCCCCCGCCCTCACCCCCCCGGGGCGGTCACGTGGCGGCGGCGCCGCCCCCGGTCGGTGCGGACGGGCCGGGGCCGCCCCGGGAGCGGCGGAGCCTCGGCCGGGCCCCGCGGGGTCTATGGGGAAGGCAGCCGCGCTCTGCGCCGGCGGCACCCGCGGGCTGGTCTCGCTCCTCAGCGCCGTCCCCTGCCTGGCTTGCCACGAGCTGCCGGCCATGAACGCCGATCCGGGTGGCCGCGGCGGCGGGGGCCCGGCGGGGGGGCCGCCCGCCGCTCCCCCGGGCTCCGACACCTACAAGGGGTGGCTCTTCAAGTGGACCAACTACCTGAAGGGCTACCAGCGCCGCTGGTTCGTGCTCAGCAATGGGCTGCTCAGCTACTACAGGTACCGGGGCTGGGGGGCCGGGCAGGGCCGCCGGGAGGGGGGACACGCAGTGCAGATCGCCTCGTGTTGCTTAGTTCGGGCTTGTTTTCCTCGTTTAAAGCCAGACTGGGATTTTGATCCTGCAGAGCCGCTGCGGGGCCCCGGGATGATGGAGCGCCCTGCATCTCCCGTCCTTGTTTCTCTCCATCCCTCCGCTCCTGCTGCAGCGGCTGCTACAGCTGCCCAAATCGCAGCCAGACAGCCCAAACCCTCCTCCTCCCTCAGCTGGCTCACCTGCCCTGCCAGAGCCGGGAATCCTTCCCCCGGCAGCGGCCTGGGATGCTGAATGCCGGGCCGGGCTGGGGCTGTGCTGCTGGGGCTCCCTGCGCACTGCAGACCGGCTGTGGGCTCGGACACGGGGCTGCGTCCGAAGCGGTGTCACCCTCTGTAGCTCCTCTCGTGCTGCTGGTGAGAATACAAACATGGGTGTTGGTGTCCCTCTGTATGGCAGGGGTCTGGAACCTGAGGAGCTTTAATGTCCCTTCCCACCCAGACCTGTGATTTGGATCGTGTTTATTCTTGTCACTTGGAGCACAAGTGTTCTGTCACCCTCAGATGTTGGCCGTACTTCAGGACACAGAAACAATCCTGGTTATTAGAGGTGATTGGGCTTTATAAAATAATAAGTCTTTAAAGTGCCAAATCCCTTGAGACAGGAATTCTCTGTAAAGGTTATATGCCAAAGCTGTTTTTCCTCCCGACATAAAGTTCATCAGCTGATTTCCTCTCAGCTCCAGCTGCTGACATGTAGCCTGAAGCAGATCGCAGAACTCTAGCTCCCTGTCAGGTGGGAATATAAACTCTTCCAGCTCTAGGAGAGACCTGGAACCTGGGTCCTGGGGTAGGACCACAGCAGGTAGCAGTGCAGAAAGTAAATGATGCGTTTATCTACTTGGTGGTGTTGAAAACCCTCAAAGAACTTAAGCCAAACAACCTCCCCCCAAAAAATGTAATTACCTCTCAGTAATTCACCTAATTTACTGTAATCCTGTCTGGAATGCCTTAACTCTGCTCAAAAATGCTGTTGGAGTTTAACACCCCGCTTGTAACCATGTCAGAATATAATTTTTGTGTGTTGATGCAGAGTCTGTCGTGATCGAATGAGCTGTTTTCTTCAGCAATTATTTTGGATGGGAACAACCAGCTTTATTTTAAGACCATTTGATCTGTTTTAGGCTGAAACAACAAACAGAAACACCCAAGGAAATTATTCTGAGCGGCATGTGAAGGAGTTGAAAGTTTTTGAAGCTTTCAGGCGGGGCAGACCTTCAGCAGCTGCTTGGGGAAAGGGATGCTGGAGGGTTTTGTGCTTCTTTTCATCACTGGGCTTGATGACAACTGAATTAATTTGGTTGTGAGTCAGGAGTACAAAAATACAGTGCAGAACACGTGGTGAAATGTTTCTTAAATGGAGAAAAGCCTCCATGATACTCTGCAAAACCAGCACTCTGAAATAGTGGCTGTGTCAGCTTGAGTTGCTCATCTGGGAGCACTCCTTGGAGACAGTCTGGGGTAAAAACTGGCAGTTCTGTTTTGGAATGAGTTCTAGCTCCATGACAGGAGCCAGGCAGGTGTCAGGCTGCTGCCTGTTCACTGATAAAGAGCAGGTATCTATATTTGTCTCTATTCTGTAGAGGTCTGTGGCATTCTGAGAGTCACGGGTCTTGCTTTCTGCTGTCTCTGTGCTCATCCCAGCTCAGCAGCTCCACATCTGAGGTCTCCTTTCCTGCCCTTGCAGGTGAGCTGCTGTGCTCTCCTTGTGTTGTCACAGCACCCTTGATTTAGCTGTGGCTGCTCAGGAGTAGGAACTTCTTTGTAGAAACTTCATTTTGCTTGTGTGCTGAAATCACCTAAACTGGGAAAGCTGTCCCCTGGTGCCCAAGCTGCCTCCATGTGTGGATTGATTTCGTTCCAGGTTGAGGCTTTTTGTTGCATTTGGATTTCCTGCTGCTGGCTCTTTAGCTTTAAACCCCAGGCTGTCACGTTGCCTGGGAGGATTTTGGTTTGCAGAGTTGAGCTGCTGAAATCACGGGTGTCCCCTTGGTGTCCCTGGTGGTGCTGGTGTGTGGGTGGGTGCTGTGCCATCTTTTGGAGCTGTTCTGAGGGGTTTGCTCCAGCAGCCAAATCCAGTGCCTGTTTGCTGCCCAGTTGGTTTCACAGGGACAGTTTGCTGAATGAAAGCTTCTAATTACAGCATTTTCCCCAAATGGAACATTTAAAGCCTCCTGTGTCTTGGCTACGTCGATGAAGACATCAAGTGTTGCTGCCAGGGAAACTTCATGTGCCTTTGCTTTGTATTCCCTGCTCTGAACCTGTGAAAAATAACAACTGCTGAGGAATTCTTGAGGAGTTCCTGTGTAGTACTCTCCTCTGGAGTGAGGTGTGTGGGTTTGGGAAGTTCCTAAATCCACAGCAATATGGTTGGACCATTTTACTTGCCCTTGATTGTTATTCCTAGGTTGTTTTTTGACCAAGTTTTTTGGCTGATTCAGTGATGCTGGCGTGGGAAGGCAGTTTGGGGATGCAGGACTAGTCTGCTTGACTTGCTAATGATCCAAACTCTCTGAACTCCTCTTGCAGGCTGCCACTCAGATTAATCATTATCTATAATTAGCAGCTCTGTATGGGAGAATCTAATCACCTTGAACAGATAAGTGTTTTCAAGGAGATTAGAGAGGATCTTCAGGTGAGTATTAATTCATGGAAGATTGGCCTTGGCTCATGTGACCATGGATGCTCCAAGAGTGTTGTGTTCTCCCAGCAGCTTGCTGACCTTTCTTAAGGGCTCTGGGCTGTTGGCTCCTCTGTGGGATGGGTACCTGTGGGTTGGATGTCTGGAGAGCCTTCAGCAGTGCTTTGTGTGGCACAGGGTCTAAGAGTGAAAGCAATGACAAGTGGAGAGGGGAAAACCATGTCATTGTTGGGCAGGGAAAGGCTTTTCCATCAGGCAGCATTAACTCCTCTCTTAGAGCAGTGATGGGTGCCTGGGGCACTTTAGCTGTCTTGTCTGGGTCATCCTGCAGCTCATTTCCCTGGAAAAGCTTCCTTTCACAGAGCAGCATTCTTCACCAGCTCTGTTTATCCAGCATTAACTCTTGGTTGGCATCATAAGGGCTTGACCACAACCCAGAGTTTTTTTCCTGTTTCTTGTGCTGAGACTCCATTGAAAGCTGAGGAGGGGACTTCAGGAAGGAACTTGAAAACATCTACTGATGGTAGAGATGTGGGGGGATTGAGGGGGCCCAGGGGAGACCTCTGGGAGCTTCTGATCCAGCAATTCCCCCAGCACTGCCAAGGCCACCACTGCCCCATGTCCCCAGGTGCCACATCCACGTGGCTGTTAAATCCCTCTGGGGATGGGGACTCCATCACAGCCCTGGGCAGTTGTGCCACCCTCACCACTCTTTCCATGAAGAAATTTTCCCAATATCCAACCTGAGCCTCCCCTGTCCCTGTTCCCTGGGAGCAGAGGTTGACCCCCCCCTCCTGGCTGTCCCCTCCTGTCAGGGAGTTGTGCAGAGCCACAAGGTCTCCTCCAGATCCCTCAGCTGCTCCTCATCTCACTTGTGCTCCAGCCCCTGAAATCTCCAAGGTATGAGCTTGCAGAGCCTCTCCAGGCCCCTCTTCCAGTGTTGGACCACCCTTGGAGGGGAAAACTTTCCCTTCCATTTAGTTTGTACATGACAGAATGTGACACCCTGTCCCTCTGCTGACAAGTCTGGAGTGTTTGGGTTCTGAAGCACACAGGTTTCCAGGAGAGCTCTGCAGCTCTCCTGACTTTCAGCTACTTGTTTTTAAACAGTGATGAGTAATTGGTGTTCCCAGTCAGCTTGTTTGCCCATGGCACTCTCTGCATCCATATGGTGCTTTGCTGTTGTTCCTTGTAATTTGCCCATTCTGGAGGCAGCTCCTCGCTGTGCTTTGTTGCTGGGGACACGGTGCTGCCACAGCTCTGTGAGGACACTTCATGTCCACATGGCACTTGAGGGGTGCTGTGGGGGTGGGTGTGATGCTCTTTGGGCTGCTGGTTCCAGGCTGGGTTGCTCTGTTCCCAGCTGAGTGCTGTGGAGGAGGTCGGGCTCACTTGAGTCCAAGCAGCAACTGCTGCTGACTCTGCAGGGGGGTGTGAGACACTGATCTTATCCTTGAGGATGTTTCCCTCGTGGCTTGGGTGAGGGGATTTACAGCTGTGTCTGATTCTGCTTGATGGTTGCAAACTGTGACAAGAGCCATGGCCCATCTTTCTGCTTTATTTCTATCCATATCATCTTCATTTGGCTAGATGGGATTGGTGCCATCCCTCATCCCATCCCTGCAAGTTCCAGGCTGAGTTGGACTGGGCTTGGAGCAGCCTGGTCTTGTGGAAGATGTCCCTGCCCTGCTCAAAAGGGGAGCTTTTGAGATCCCTTCCCACCCAAACCATTCCATGATTCTATACTGGCCAAATACTCAATTTGATGTAATTGTCAAAGAAATAACTGGTTTGTCTTGTGCAGAGCTAAACTTTGAGGGGGCAGAGCACTCTGGATTTGTGTGGGAGCACAGCAGCCTGTGCTGCTGTCTCGATGCTGGTCACAGTTTTCACTCCTGGAGCTGTTTGCAGGGTGTTTATGGGCTCAGCTGCCTGGGTCCTTACCTGTTACCCCTTTCTGGTGTGCCCTGGTCCAGCTTCCATTGCTGGAGCACACACTGGTGTAGTTCTGCTTTGCTGTCCCAGGCAAGGGCAGGGGGTCACTGTCCAGCCCTGCATCTCTCCCACATGGTGCTGGAGCTCCCTCAGCTCACGGGCTGTGCTGACCTTTAGGAGCAGAGGTGGTTGTGGACTGGCTCCTGCTCCAGGACATCATCCATTTATCCATGGAAAACCCTTACCAGCCCTTGATCTTTCTGCTGTCATGTTGCTGCAGGAGCAGGATGGCTGTCCTTTGCCTACAGAGGTGACTGGCATCACCTGCCTCTTCCTGCAGCTCCCCTGCCTGTCTTTTTCCAGGGAAATACGTATTCAGCTCTGACTTGGCTTGCTCCAATTACAGGTTTAAGTTGGTGCTTGTGTGGCCTGTCATCCTCTGTACCCACAGTGAGTCACGGGGAAGGAGCTGATCCTTCTTGTCAGGAGTATTGTGAGGAACCTGCTGTGCTTTTCCATGCAGTATCCCTTGTGTCCTGCCTCATTTTCCCCTGAAAAGGGGTTTCCAGTCAGTGCAGTGTGCTCTGAACGATGGTGACATTCATTATCTGTAGGTTGAGTTATGCTGTAGCAGGTCAGACTACTGAGTTTGTTTGTATTTTGTGCTTGCATATCAATAGTTGTAGCTGGGTAACTCAGCCTGGTAATTTTAGGTGCCTGAACTGTTATCAGTGATATCAGAGCCCTCTGCTCCCTGTAGGTCTGTTCAGCTGATGACCAGCAGCTCAGGTTGTCTCCCTGAAATGTGAGTTGTCTTAGCGTGCTGTCAGGAGGGCAGGCAGCATCCTAAATAAAGATGGTGCTTCCAAACCTGAGCTAACTGGAGGTGTTAAATATCCCTCCTGGTCCTCATTATACTGTTTAATTATTGTAGTAGTTCCTGCAGCACCGTGGCAGGGATCTTTCTGCAGTTTGGTTTCGATCAAAAAGCTTGTTTAATAATGAATGACATAATATTCCCGTGTCTGCTGGCTGGGCAGGCAGAGCTGAAGCTGGAGGGAAGCAGAGCTGGGTGTGTGTGTGGTGCTGGGGCAGTGGTGCTGACTCACAGCCGTGTGTGCAGAGCCTGGGGCTGCCAGCGGATCAGCGCTGGAACAGAGATGCAGATGGGAGCGTGGGACTGCAGCAGCACAGCTCTGCCACGGAGCAGAGCAAATGGCAGCACATCTCCTCTCTGGGCCCCTTCCAGGCCTTTGGGATTGGCTTTCCCTCTGCAGGCAGGGCTGTACCTGGCCTGGGATGCTGCTCCCTGCTGTGACATGGCTGTGGGGCAGGAGCTGCTCACAGGTCACTTTGTGACAGGAGCACTGGTAGAGCTGCTGCTGTGTCAGCACTGTTGACTGTGGCCAAACCCGTTGTCACCTCTGTTTTCCCTGCCCTTCCTTTCACACCAAGCTGTGTTAGTATCGGCTTTCCTGACTTTTTTTTTTTCAGTTTTATTTTTATCTAACTCTTCAAGGCTATTTCTGCTTTGAATCACGACCGGATAGATATATGTGCCTGCAGTGACTCGGGGGGAGGTGCTTCATTCCCTAAAAATAGTCTTAATTCTCCAAATCTTTCTGGATGAGAGCACTGTCTGGGCACGTGTGGCTGTTTAAAGCATCTTCTGCAATGCATGTGGGGGTAAATATGGTGAAGTGGGAGTCAGAGCCTTTCTCTTTTCCTTCTTTAACACAAAGCAGTGACACTCATATCTGTTATTAATAGCTAGAGCAGATTTCTTCTAGGAACTTTTTAAGAAACATAGAGCAGGAAAGTGTTGTCCTTGGGGCTTGCTGGTTGTGCATTGCTGTTGTGAGTAAGTTGCTCTCACTTCAGGATGGTTGGCTGGCACAGACATCTAAACACTGTGCCTGGGTGGGCTCTCAAAGAACAGTGAATTCTCCTTCCCATGGCACAGCCATGGGTGTGACCGCAGGGCTGGGTAGCCTGGATGGGAGCAAAGCTCCTTTGGGGACTCACTTGGCCTCCTGGTGCTGGTGATGTTCAGGTGCAGGGCTTGGTTTCCTCAGGGATGCTCCCAGAGACGTGGGGCTGTGTGTGCTGTGTTCCAGCCCTGCTGTGTTGCTGTTCCCAGCTGACTTGGTGCTTTGTGCCTGTCACTCACCCCAGCATGGAATTAGAGTATTTGTCACAGCAGCAAATATCCATGGCAACTAATTCCCCAGCTCTGGAAATCTTCATGATTTTTGAAGTTTCTCTTTTCCTGTGAAATGCACAGGGGTGGTTCCACAAACTTTTTTTTTCAGGTCTTCTGCAACTGTCAGGAGTGGTGGCTCTTCTTGGAAGCGCTTGAAAAATACACCGGTCCCAGTTTGGAAGATGGGGTGAGTTTGGGTGGACTTGGCTGGAGCATGGACATGGGTGACTGGGATGTGCTCATGGCAGTAGGACACAGATATACCCCTCCTCTCCAGGACTAGCAGGAGTGCAGACCACAAGATTAAAGAAGCAGATTTTTGTCTCTGAGGTGTGGAGGTGCTGCGCAGCAGGTGAGGGTGGCAGCTGTGCCCACAGCTCGTGAGGAGTCAATCAAGTTGTGTCAGAGGAGGTTTAGGTTGGATTTTAGGAAAAATAAAGCACCAGGGTGTGCTGGGCACTGCCCAGGCTCCCCAGGGAATGGGCACAGCCTCAAGGCTGCCAGAGCTCCAGGATGGACAGGCTGGGATTTTGGGGTGTCTGGGCAGGGCCAGGAGTGGGACTGGATGATCCTGTGAGTCCCTCCCTACTCAGGAGATTCCATGATCCTGTGATTCTGTGCTCAGTTTCAGCCTTTGGTTTGAAGCCCTTTTTGGCAGGCTCTGTCCAGGAGTACTTGGGTGGTGCCTGGTGTCAGGGCTGTGCTCCAGCAGCCCCATGCCTTGTTCTTGGAAGGCTGAGACCTTCCATCCTTCCTGTGACTGATGCTGCATGCTGTTCATCTGCTGTTTATTATTCCCAAGTTGCCACTGTGGTGTTTCCCAGCAGGGCTTGTGGAGCAGAAGGTGCTGCAGGTTTATAGTGTGTGGTCAGGTGGAACTACTCCATGGCTTCATTTCACCCCAGCAGTGTTTTCCATTCCTTGTCAGTTGTGTCTCTGTGGTCTGTGCTGGGGAGAATCTGCTTAAGTCTCCCTGGCTTTCCATCACTGATGGAATTTTTATATAAGCAGGAGGAAGGGAGTGTTCAAACTAATTGTGCTGGTACAATGGTGACAGTCATCTTAATACCTCATGATTTACATTTGGCTCACATGACACACTATCAGCTCCCACTTGGAATTGTACACAGTGTACAATCTCCCTTTGGGAGCTGTGGTGGTGGTGGTGCTCCAGTTAGCTGTATCCTCTCAGGCATTGATTAGAGCACATATCATTTGATTGGTTTTTGGTAGCTGTGATAAGATCACAGTTCATTAGTTGCAGTATTTGCTGTGTAATGTTGTTATTAATGGGTGAGTGCCACTGCAGCTCAGCTGTGGGTGATGCCAAGTGAGCAGAGAGGTCACAGCTCTGGGTTTCAGATGGACCTGACAGGCTGGAGCAGCAGGGTGATGGCAGCCCTGGGATGTTCAGCCCTGCCCTGGGGCTGCTGCTTGAAGCAGCTTTGCAGAGGAGCCCCTGGGGACAAACAGGTGGCCAGGAGAGACCAGAGGTCACTGGTGGCTTTGGCTGTGTTGGCAGAAGTGTTGAGAGAAGGGACTGTCCCCTCTGCTCAGCAGAGGAGGGCCCTGCCTGGGCCATCAGTCTGCTTTGGGGCCTGCCAGGATGAGGCTGGAGCAGGGATGAGAGAGGGGACACAGCCTGGCAGGGTGAGGCACAGGGCTGGGAGAACCCCTGGGAAATCCTGCATGGACACATGGAAGCATGCTGACTTGGGAGTGAGCACTGACTACTGGGATAGGGGTCTGCAGAGGAAATTCATGGCTGTTGCAGCTGTGGATAGGCAAGGTCATGGGCAGCCTTGTCTGGATGCAGATGCTCAGAGCAGGGGGCTGGACCTGAGGTGTCTTCCAGACACATTTCATGGACCATTCTAGGGTTATTTCTGATACTTTTTGTGAATTTGCCTTCAACTCTCTGGGTGCTGATGGGGGATGAGGAAAAGCCTTGTCCTGTCAGTGCTGGGGGAGTCCTGGTGTTTCACAGACCATCCCCCACGTCCATGGCACTCTGAGTTGATGGGGGACCTGCCTGGCACTGGGACAGCCTGAGGATTGGCAAGCCAAATTTATGGGATTTACTTCTCTATCAGGCTTTTATCTGTAAAAGCTTATTTTAAGTACAGTGTTTTGCTGGAACACTTGGGAGGCAAAGACCAGTGGTATTTCTGATCCTTTTAGGAGTGGGATTGGCTTAGGAGCTGATGGTCAGGAATTTTCCTATTTTTTTACCTGTGCAGTCTCTGGGATGTCCCAGCTGAGTGCTGCCCTGGAACTGTTTTCCCAGGAACCTGCAATTTTTGTGGATAAACACTGACTATGTGCTGGGTGAGGCATCTGCCTCTCCCTCTCTGTCCTCTTCATTTTCACCTCAAGGAAGGAAGTAAAAATTTCTGCTTCAAAGTGTAAAAACCTATGGATGCAAGCTCCTTAAAAATTTAATTTTACATTTGAAAGTTGACTTGTAAAGGTCTGGAAATTTGTGCTTTGTTGCTCTGTAACAAGCCCATTTTTTCCTCCTTACAGTTGCAGACATCCAGGCTGGAATTGTTCCTTGTAAGTACCTTGAGAGGCTGCAGCTCTGTATCCCAGCACTGATAAGGTCTGTAATTGCTGGATTGGATTGAGTTCTGCTGCACAATTGCAGCCTTAAGGTGCCTTTGCAGTGCAGGAATGAAACCTCTGGCTGCCCATAGCTGGTATTCCCTATTTTTGGAATGTTGTAGGTTAACTGAAGCACAAAGCACAGGCAGTGAGAGCAGGATTGATCCCATCAAGATTTGTACAATTGATTTCCAAGTGCACAATACCTGAGCAGGTTTAATGGTTGTGAGAGTCAGGTTCTGCAGGCAGTGGAGGCTGAGAGCTGCAGGAAGGAATCTGTGGATGCTGCAGGGAGGCAGTGATGTGTTTGTGGGAAGCATTGGGGTTGTGGATGGAGCTGGAGCCTCTCTCTGTCACAGGGCTGTGGTGTCAGGCCTGGTGTGTCACAGGGTCAGACTTGGGGGGGAACAAAATCTTTAATCATGGAATCATGGAATGGCCTGGGTGGGAAACCCATCCAGTCCCACCCTGGGCAGGGACACTCTCCAGCATCCCAGGCTGCTCCAAGCCCCATCCAGCCTGGCCTTGGGCACTGCCAGGGATCCAGGGGCAGCCACAGCTGCTCTGGGCACCCTGTGCCAGGGAACAATTCCTTCCCAATATCCCACCCAGCCCTGCCCTCTGGCAGTGGGAGCCATTCCCTGTGTCCTGTCCCTCCATCCCTTGTCCCCAGTCCCTCTCCAGCTCTCCTGGAGCCCCTTCAGGCCCTGGCAGGGGCTCTGAGCTCTCCCTGGATCCTTCTCTCCTCCAGGCTGAACAATCCTAATTCTTGCAGCTTTAATATAGTGAGGGTAATGTTGGCAATTTAGTCCAAAGTGTTTCCATGAAGATTTACAATTTCTAGGGTTTTAGGAAGGATGAATTCGTAAAGTAACTAAACATCAATATGAAGAAGTCAGGCATTACCCTGAAGTGAGGCATCCTCATGTGGGTACAGAGAGAATTAGAGTTTTGTTTGACATTCAAGATACCATCCTCCAAATATTTCTGCTGTTTCCATTTGCCTTGTAAAGGAAGTAAGTGAGCCCTTTGTCCCAGGGGACAGATACATGAACTCCACTATTAGCATTAGGTGTGGCTTTGATTTCCAAATTCAAAATGTATCATTGCCATTCTGCCATATAATAGACCATTATACCATTAGGTGTAGTTTTAATTTACAAATTGGTTTATTTCTTATCCCAGTGAGGGATTAGTGCAGTCCTGTGCTGGCAGTTTGTGGGGACACATCCTGCTGCTTCACCTTTATCCCTTCACACAACCCCATGAGAAGTGTTTGTGCCATGCCAGTCTCTATAAAAAGAATCTGCTCCCATGTGGAAGTGTTGGAGTCAGGACAGCTTAGCTTAAGTGAGCCTGGATGTGATGTGATCCTGCTCCCACACTTGGGAAAAGGGCACTGTGCTGCTTTTCACTGCTCTGTGCTCCTTAATACCAGAGAGTCATGGAATATCCTGAGTTGGAAGGGACCCACAAGGATCATTGAAGGCTAACTCCTGCAATATGTTCCTGTGGGAGAATTCCCTGCAGTGGCCTGGCTTCTGTCCCCTCTTACACCATTTTTAAAAATCTCTGGTAACATAAAAAGAGATACAAAATTGAATGTTTAAACCTGCTTTTCTTCCTGCAGAAGAGTAAAGAAATAAAAATGGGTAGAGAAGGTTAAAAAAAAAAGTTTTCAAGCAGTTTGGTGGATCCTGGGAAGAAAGGAGGAGGATGGTCACAGGTTTATTTGTCCTCTGCTTGCAGTCCTGCTTGGAAGAACCAGCTGAGCACAGGGCTCTGTTCCTCTGCAGCTCAGCTGGCCTCTTCCTTCTCTCCTTCCTATGTCCTCCCTTGTGTGCTTTGGGCTCATTTGGTGGAATCCTTCCAGCTGCTGAACCTGCCAGGGTGAGACCCCCAGGGCCATGAGCCACTTCTTGCAGTCATTCAGGGAGCACATGGATGCAGAGAGTGGCTTCCAGGCCAAGCTTGGCCTTTTGTCTGTTTAAAAATTTTTATAAATAGGTGCTCTTTACCACGTGGGAGTTTAAAACTGGGAGATTCATCTCCCTGCTGTTGGCTGGAGAAGATGAACAGCTCTGGAGAGCTGGATTGCCTGTGGTGCTGGCTGCACTTGTGGTGTGTGTTTGCTGTCTCACACCTCACTGGGAGCGTGGATCACTGCTCAGATCCTGCTGGGACACATGGCAAGTGTCTCTCTGCTTCTCCCATTTCCTGTTTTCCTGCACTGGCAAAGCACCCAGGCTGTGTGTGGGATCTCTCTGCTTCCTTCCTCAGGTGGGGTTTGTCCTCAAGAGCAGCCAGAGCCCTGCATTCTCTCTGGTTTTGCAGTTGTTGCTGAGGCAGGGAGGTGTCTGTGGAAGGGAGCATTGCCTTCTGCCCCTGTGGAAATGAAAGGTGCTGTGGGATAAAAATAAGTCATTCCCAGCCCTGTCCCTGTGACAGGAACTGCTCCAGGGGATGGAGGCTTTCAGTGTCCTCCGTGAAGCACCAGGGCCTGGGCTGCAGTGGGATTTTGGGACAATCCTGCTGCTTCCCAGCAGTCTGAGCAGCTGAGGGGGCTGTGGTGTTGTCTGGCCAAGCAATGTGTCAAATTGGGGTTTTTCTCATGAAGAAACAACAGCTAAAGGGGCTCCAAAAGAGCTGGAGAGGGGGTTCAGACAAGGCTCTGGAGGGACAGGACAAGGTTTAAAGCTGAAAGAGGATTGATTTAGATTGGCTATTAAAAGGAAGTTGTTCCCTGTGAAGATGGGGAAACCCTGGCACAGGGTGCCCAGAGAAGCTGTGGCTGCCCCTGGATCCCTGGCAGTGCCCAAGGCCAGGTTGGATGGAGCTTGGAGCAAGCTGGGATAGTGAAGATGACCCTGTCCATGGCAGGGGGTGGAACTGGATGAGCTTTCAGGTCCCTTCTGACCCATTCCATGATTCTGTGGATTCCTTGGTTGCCTTTGTGTGTACAGCAGGGCTGTGGAAGCCCCTTGTCTAGAATGGGAAGGAGTGCCTTTGGGTGAAGTGCTGGTGCTGTTTTGTGGATGTGGAGCAGAGGGGTGGGTTGGTAGCTGATGCTGTGGGAGGTGTGAAGGAGCCCTGTGCAGGGAGATGATGGCCAGGCCTGGCTGCAGCCAGGGGAGCACAGAGGGGTGAGAGTGAAGGGCAGGACTCAGATCGTGCTGAAACCTCTGAAACGTTTCTGCATTAAACCCTCTGAGCATTTATTGCACCACACAAGTTGTCTTGCAACACAAAGCACTGAAATGACACAGGGAGTCTGGTCTGAGCAGTTGGGAAATTCACTCTTGTCTGTGTGTGAGAGCCATCCCTCCTGAAGGTCAATGACTTTGCCTTCCCTCTTGGCTGTTCCTGGTAACCCTCAGTCAATATCTGTAGGGTGTTTGCAGAAAATGTGCAGCCCTGAACACTGATCCCAGAGCATCTTGGATTACAGATTCATGGAATGATTTGGATTGGAAGGGAATTGAAATAGCATTTTGTCCAGCCCTGCCATGGGCAGGGACACCTTCCACTGTCCCAGGCTGCTCCAACCCCAGTGTCCAGCCTTCCTTGGGCACTGCCAGGGATCCAGGGGCAGCCACAGCTGCTCTGGGAATTCCATCCCCACCCTCCCAGGGAACAATTCCTGCCCAATATCCCATCCAGCCCTGCCCTCTGGCAGTGGGAGCCATTCCCCCTTGTGCTGTCACTGAGACTCAATGCAGAAGGATGTTGGATCTCACAGTGAAGCAGCTGGGGTGTGCCAGGCCTGTCCCCAAGTTGTGGCCAAAATCACTTGGGGCACCTGCAGGATTTGATTCAAAAGCACCCTCAGTCCCAGTCATGGCCCAGAAAATGGTTAACTCTTGATTTCTGTTGGAAATGAAACTCTTGGCATTTCCAGCATCTGGAATAGCAGCTGCCAACATTTTTTGTTTTATGGGTGGTGTTGTAAGGGCTGGGAAAGGTCTTGCACTGTGCCACACTGCCCCTTGCTCACACTCACACTGCTCCATGGTTTGCTGTGCTGCTTGCATTTCCCTCTGTTTCCTCAGTTCTCGTGGGAAACCTGCTCTGCCCAGGGCTGCTGACCTCCACACTCCTCAGGAGTGTCCTGCAAGGTCAGCTGATTGTTTCCTGGGTACTGGAGGTCACAAAGGCACCTTGCATGCAATACTCAAGTTCGTGCTCCCCCCTTCTACTCAAGTAGTGATTTCCTGCCCACTGGAGTCTGTTCTGTTCATGCTGCTGCTGCACTGACCACTTCCCCAGGGGTGACTGCTCCAGAAGGAGGATGTGCTGATTGTGGAGCTGAGCGTGGATTTGTCACAGAATAAAGTTCTGGGTGGTCACAGGAGGCTGCAGAAATTGCTGCTGTTGGCTGATGCTGGGTGTCTGCTTTGAGCAGGGGCAGCTGTGTGTGCTGTTCAGGGAGAAGATGGAACTGGAGGAACCTCTCCATGTCTGTCCTGGACACATACCTGAAACCTGCTCTACACAAACATGTAGGAAAGTGCTTTTGAACTGAGGAGTTCATAGTCAAGGGCTCAGAAGCAACAGTTCAGCTTTCAAAGATGAAGTTTCATCTTTCTTCCCATGCCTTAAAATAGAGGAAAAAATATATTTATGCACCCATGTGGGCTTTGCATCCGGATATCTGTCCTTAAGGAATATTTCATCCAGAAGGAAATTCTGCATCTAGATATCTATCCCTAAGAAATATCTCATCCACTCAGAGATCCTGAGCTATAATTGAGCATTGTTTGAAAGCTGGCAAGAAGTCAGGAGTGTGATGACTTTAGAGTGATGTTTGAGGTCACAGACTGTAATTCATGTGCTGTCTCTGAGGGAAATTTATTGGGTACTGAAAACATTAACATTGACAGTAACTTGCAGAAAAGAGAGATGCTTGCAGCATGGAAAAATTTTTGGAAGTGAGCTCTTCTACTCACCCTCATTCTGGGAAAGAAGAGATGTCTTGTGCTTGAAGCAAACACATTCCTAAAGTCTGTAGTCTGGAGAACCAGGATTTTTTTAACCAGTCTGAATATTGTAAATGAAATAGGAATAAAAATTGAGTTTTAATGTTGACTCTGTGTGCCCTGTGTCCTCTTATGTCCTTGGCTGGGGTGGTGAGAAAAGACAAACATGAGTTGACTGTGGCTGGTCTTTATGCTGATCATTTAACACAATTCCCAAGGGCTGAAGCACCAGTAAAAACTTGAAAGCAGAGGCTGGACTGAGAAAAATGACTGCTTGAGGCTCTCATCTGCTGCAGTGTGTTTGTTTCTGGTGTAGAAAAGAGCATTTGTCAGATGAACCTTGTGTGTGGTCACTCCTTGTTCCTTCTTGATTACAAATGAGCCACCAAGCTCGTGAGTCAGGCCTGGCTCTGGCCTTGGATTGTCCTGCTGGCTTTGGAGGTGACAGGATCTGAACCAGAACATCCATGATTGAAGTGATATCATGTAATAAACTCAGGGCAAATGAAAATATTGGTGGGCATTTGTGTGGAAGTTGTGGTGAGAATTTCCATCTCTGGATCCTTGGGATTTTTGGAACATCTGTGTGCCCAGCCTGGCTCCGCACAGCAATTCCCAGCTCCATGCTCAGGATCTGGCTCCTCACAGCCATTCCCAGCTCCATGCTCAGGATCTGGCTCCTCACAGCCATTCCCAGCTCCATGCTCAGGATCTCCCCACAGCCATTCCCAGTTCCATGCTCAGGATCTCCCCACAGCCATTCCCAGCTCCATGCTCAGGATCTCCCCACAGCCATTCCCAGTTCCATGCTCAGGATCTCCCCACAGCCATTCCCAGGTCCATGCTCAGGATCTGGCTCCCCACAGCCATTCCCAGCTCCATGCTCAGGATCTGGCTCCCCACAGCCATTCCCAGCTCCATGCTCAGATCTGGCTCCTCACAACCATTCCCAGCTCCATGAGCCCAGCCTGGCTTCCATGAGCCCAGCCTGGCTCCCCACAGCCATTCCCAGCTCCATGCTCAGGATCTGGCTCCCCACAGCCATTCCCAGCTCCATGCTCAGGATCTGGCTCCTCACAGCCATTCCCAGCTCCATGTTCAGGATCTGGCTCCTCACAGCCATTCCCATCTCCATGCTCAGGATCTGGATCCCCACAGCAATTCCCAGCTCCATGTTCAGTATCTGGCTCCCCACAGCCATTCCCAGCTCCATGCTCAGGATCTCCCCACAGCCATTCCCAGCTCCATGCTCAGGATCTGGCTCCCCACAGCCATTCCCAGCTCCATGCTCAGGATCTCCCCACAGCCATTCCCAGTGGCTTTGCTGAAGCCCCTCAGCTGGTGTTCTGGTTTCTGGGCTTTGAGGGACAGCAGTGTCTCTGTGCTGGGATGTACTGGGATGCTCTCCTGAGCTCCCAGTTCTTTAATTCTGCTCTTGTGGGGAGGGAAGCAGTGAAAGCCCTTTTTGGGTGGGAGTGGGGCCAGACCAGCTCAGGGAGCTGCATTGCCCTGCAGAGCTGGGGGTGGTGGAGCAGGTGAGGCCCCAAACCTGTGCCTCCAGGAGCTCCTTGGGTGCCCATGTTTGCAGAGCTGATATCCTTATCAGCCAGGGCCACACAGTCTCTGCAGAGGTGCAGAGCAGATAGCACAATGTGCTGGGAGGAGTGGGAGTGCTTGCTAGTAAGTTTTTTAAGATTAAGTTTTTTTCTTTTTTTTTTCCATAAAATCTCCAACACAAAGTCTCTGTGCTAACCATATCTGCTGATATCTGCACTATGGCTTAGTTTATCTCCTGGCAATTCTGAGGTGTCCTGGTGGAAAACCTGCACCATGCATGAGAGAGGCAGAAATGTGGTATAGAAGGCAATCCCAGAGGTGTGCAGCAGGATGGACTTCAGAGTATCTTTGTGTTTGGTGTGGGAGTCTTCTCAGTGAGAGCACTGCAGAAACAACAGTGAGGAACAAGAGGAAGGGAACTGTGCCTTTTGCTGTGATTCTCATTTTGGCAGGGAAAGCATTTTGGGGTCTGAGTGCATATTTGCAGGTTTTACACAGCTTTTCAGGTAATGAGCCCCTGTACTTGGCACCCAGCTTGGATATGTTGTATATTGAGAGGAGCTTCTCTGTCTTCCTCAGCCACCCAGCAGCTCAACTCGATGGTATTTAGGAGCAGAGGTGAGGGGTAGGTGGCTGGCTGTTGTGTTCAGAGCCCTTTCAGCTTGGCAGTGTTGGTGTTCCTGCCCTGAGCACGTCTTACACTCTTGCACTTCCCCAGCAGATGTTCTGATGGAACTCTCTCACACTGAAGATGCTTCTGAGCAGGAGGTGCTGGTGTTGGCAGAACATCCCATCCTCCTGGGGTGTTGCATGGAACCTTCCTGGCAGTGCCAGCTCCTGCACTGTGGCTCTGAGGGAATTGGTCTGACAAATTGCCTGTCCTGAGCTCCTCTGGAGGCTTTTCCCCTCTCTGAAGCACAGAGAGACAAGGGCTGTTTGTGAATGATCTGGAGCAGAAGGTTCTTCCTTGTCCCTCTGCTGGGGTGGGTATTGCAGCCAAATGAAAGTGGAAAAGCACTGGAGAAAGGAGTGTGAGTTCCAGATTGCTGTGCTTGTTGCCTGCTTACAGAAGAGCTGTATGGCCAAATCTTCCTTAAATCCATGCTTGGGTGCTGTTGCTGAGGCTCTTTGGTGTTGGGTCCTAGTGTGGGCAGGAGTTTGTCCTGGAAACCAGCTTGGGAAGCTGCTGGACAGGTTGTTGGGGACTATTCCCATGATCTGTGGAGGTGGTGAGTACCTGAGGTGCAGACATCCCTCAGGCTGGTGAGGATTGCAGCCAGGATTGCATCCCTGAGGTAGGTGAGGATTGCAGCCAGGATTGCATCCCTGAGGTAGGTGAGGATTGCAGCCAGGATTGCATCCCTCAGGCTGAGGATTGCAGCCAGGATTGCATCCCTCAGGCTGGTGAGGATTGCAGCCTGGATTGCAGCCAGGATTGCAGGCTTTCCTTTAACCCTGATTATTCCCAATCTGTGCCCATCCTGACTGGAGCCAGTTGCAGATCAGATGGCCTTTAAGTAGATCTAAATCCTATGTTTTTGCAGGAATCTCAGCCCAACACTTGCCATGTGCTTGTTTGGGGTTGGTTTGTGCTTCCTTGGTTTTGAGGAAGAGGAAAAGAGGAAGCAAAGGGGAAATCTGAGCTGGTTGTCACATGGAGCTTGTGGTTTGTGAGAGCCCTGCTAACCAGCTGTGGTGTGTTGAACTCACTGGGAAAATACCTCTGGAGCCCCATGCCTGCATCCCCTTGGGTATTTGAGTTCTGGGATTGAGTTGTCATGAACTCCCTTTTTCCTTGAACCCAGGGACAGCAAAAACCCCAAGAGGGTTGGTTTCAGTGTTCCATGCCCTGACTTCAGGCCTGTGAGCTCAAATTCAAGTGTTTTTTGGGATTCTCATGCCTAAAAGGGAAGCAGAGATTTCACTGGCTTTACACCCCTAAAAATGGAACAAAGGACATGGGAAATCTCAGTTTATTGGGAAGTGTGCTTTGGAGCACTTGTGCAGATGGGTCTGATATTTCAAGGATGGAGTGTGGGGTGGGGGTAACAGGGAATTCAAGCTCCAGATGTGGCCATGGGTGCTCTGAAGTGGGAGCTGAGCCATGAGGAGCTGTTGTCCCTCATGGTGTGGGTGACACTGGGAGGGGGTGGTGGCACAAGAGCCTTTTGTTGGCAGTGAGCAGTGGGGAGTGCAGCTCCTGCCCTGCCCCCTGTGGGAATGCTGTGAGCTCTCCCCAAGCCAGGGAGCCCTGTAGACTCCAAATTCCACATGGAAATCCTTGTGCTGCATCCTGTGGGAAGAGCAAGCTCTGCTGCTCAGGCACAGCAGGGACTCAGGGCTGTGGCATCTCTTGTGCTGCCTCCCACTCTTGGGAAGGAAATAAAATACTGTCCCCAGCTATTCATTGTCCAGTTCTGCCTGGTTTGTTCCCTGTCCTTGATTTATCTCCTTCCCTCTGCTGCAGCAGTCCTTGCACCTGATTCCAAAGGATATTTCCCAGTTGGTCATGGGTGTAAATATTTCTTTATGGCTGCAAAGCCCTTAATTCTGCAATATTTTCCAGTATGATGAGAAATGAATTTTGTAAACTGGTTTCTACTTAATCCATAAAAGAAACAGTAGAAAAAGCAGGTCTTGATCATTGAGTCTGGAGAGGTCAGTGGTGTAAGAAGCAGTGAGAGTGTCACAGAATGATGGAATAGTTTGGGGTGGATGAGACTTTAAATATCATCTTGTTCCACATCCTGTCATGAGCAGGGACACCTGCCACTGTCCCAGGCTGCTCCAACCCCAATGTCCAGCCTGGCCTTGGGCACTGCCAGGGATCCAGGGGCAGCCACAGCTTCTCCATGGGGGGGATTCTGCCCCTCTGCCCCACCTGCAGAGCTGCCCCAGCCCTGGGCCCAGCACAGGAGGGACCTGGAGCTGCTGGAGAGAGTCCAGAGGAGGCCACAGAGACACTCCAAGGGCTGGAGCCAGGCTGGGAGAGCTGGGGGTGCTCACCTGGAGAGGAGAAGGATCCAGGGAGAGCTCAGAGCCCCTGGCAGGGCCTGAAGGGGCTCCAGGAGAGCTGGAGAGGGACTGGGGACAAGGGATGGAGGGACAGGACACAGGGAATGGCTCCCACTGCCAGAGGGCAGGGCTGGGTGGGATATTGGGAAGGAATTGTTCCCTGGCACAGGTGCCCAGAGCAGCTGTGGCTGCCCCTGGATCCCTGCCAGTGTCCCAGACCAGGCTGGACATTGGGGTTTGGAGCAGCCTGGGACAGTGGGAGGTGTCCCTGCCCATGGAATGAGATGGTCTTTAATGTCCCTGCCAACCCAAACCATTCCATGATTCTATGATGTAGAATCAGGTGTGCTGAGTTCTGAGGCTGATAGCAAAGCAATGGGTTTGAGATAATCAGGGAAACCTGCAGGACAGGAGTGTGAATGTATTTCAGGATATAACTGAAACTGTGTTTGGATTTCCCTCTGGAGGTGCTTTAGAACATGGGTGATATTGGAGACTGGCCTTGCCAGCTTTGAAGGGGACCCTCAGCTCAGGGTTTGTGTGGCTCCCTGCTGGGTTTCAGGTGGATAATCCAATTTGGAGACCTGAGTGTTTCTGGCCCCTCATGATACCAGATGCTCCCAGCCAGGACAGAATGTCACAAGGTCCCTGCAGGTGTCACTCCCTCCCTGCTTGGCTGAGCTGGGGCAGCTGGAGCTGCCAGGATTGCAGCTCTGGTCCTAGGCTTGGGCTGCTGGGAGCTCCCTGAGCTCCTGTGGATGCTCAGGCTGGAATTCTGCTGTGCCTGGGACACTAGGACAGTCTCAGCTCCCTGCTGGGTTCCTCTGCCTGATGCTGTCAGAGCTGTCAGACAAGAAGTCAAGTTTTAGGAGGGACAAGGCTACCCAGACTGGATCAAAAATGGTAAGAGAAATTCCATGGGCATCCCTTGTGCTTGATAAGTGTTGGGAGCAGAGTGAGCTGGGTTTGTTCATTCCTTGCTATGTCCTGTTAATTTCCAGCAGAGCCACACAGTTATAATTACATATTCTGTGTAAAAGCATCTTCCCAGCATCCAGAACTCAGTCTTTGGCTGTTGGGATAGCACCAAAGCCACAGGTGTGGAGCTGGCAGGCAAAAACTATTTTATTATCTCCTTTTTCACCTTCTTCTCTTTGCTCTGTAGATAAACCTGTCCTGTGAGCCCTTACAGGGAGATTTGTTGTTTCTATCCAGGGAGATTTGGTAGAGTTGTTAAAAACTGGGAGCATCTTTCTCTTGCTGAGAAGCTCCTGGAGCTCAAGTGTCCCTTCAGAAGTATGAAGCAGGTCTTTAAATTATAATTTGCTGCTCTTTTATGGCACTGCAGTGTGTCAGGCTGTAGAATCCAAGTCACTGAAAATCAGACTCCAGGAGTTTTAGACTGAATCCCTTTTAAGGAACTGATGCTGTAAATTGTCTTGTCAAGCTCTCTGTGTTTAGATTTGTGGTGTTAAGGAGCTGAAGCAGCTTTTCAGTCAAAAAAAGGGTGAAATGCTATAAATAATACTTTTAAAAGAAAATCTTTCAAGATTTTTGCAAAACCTGTCATTATGAGTGGCTGGGATACAAGAGCTGTGTTGAGCTGGTAGGTAGGGTGGGTGATGGATATGCCAGAATTTTCACCAGTCTGAAATTTCTGTGATTCTGTTGAAATAAAAAAGGAAAACATATATTCAGAGCAACAGCATCTTCTGGCTTGGACAAAATCCATGTGGGAATTGGGACCTGTGTGTCCAGAAGAGGTTGGACAGGAGGTTGAAACAGGGTCTTGCTGGCATTGTGGTAAAAGATATCCATGGTTTTAGAGCAAGGAATCTCCTCTCTGGTGGTCTTTGCACATCCATAACAGCACTGCCCTTGCCACAAGCCTGATTTTGGGAATAAGCCATGACATCTGGGTGTGATCCTGTCCTGCCCTGTCTGGAGCTGGGTGCCTGGGCTGGGCAGTGCTGCCCTGTGCTGATCACTCAAGGTTTCCTTGGAGTGTCCTGGTGCTTTGGGATCTTGCTGCTGGCAGAAGGGACATTCTGATGTTGATGTGATGGTGGGTGCTGTAGTCCTCCCTGTGGTATTTTGGGATATTTTTTCTCTCTGGTGTGTCCTGGCCAGGACTCTCTCCAAGGCTGTTGTTCCCCCCAGCCTCCCATGCACAGCTCTAATTCTGGCTCTCCGAGGGCGAATCCCGGCAGCTTTTGCTCCCTCACAGAGCTAAAAAATCCTGGAGGCTCAGCTGCCTCCACCTCTGTGTGCTCCATGTCCATGTTTAACCTCCCTCAGCCAGGTGTTTTCCACATGCAGCACTCCAGTTGCTGTGGGAAGAACTGGGAGACGTGCTGGGATCAGGTTATGTAAGAACCAAGCAGTGGATGAGCAGATCCAGCTGACCAGGAGGGCTCTGAAGGGCACCTCTGCTGCTTTCCCCATGTGTGGATACAGGAGATTGCTCTTGGCTCCAGGCTGGGTCAAGTTCTTGCCTGTGTGTGGGTGCTGATGGATAGGAATTGATTTCCTGTGCAGATTGGCAGGGAAGGGAGTGGAGGAGTTGGAAAGTCTGCAGTTGGTTTAGTGCAGTCACCTCGGGGATCTTTGCTTTGTGGAGAAGAGAAAATGATTTTAGCAGCTCTCTCAAGGTGGGAAGGGATCCCTCCTGGGAACACAGCATGTGCTGCAATGTGAAGGGACGACTTGGGAATGAAAATTGAGGCTTTATTCCTTTGGGGCCAGCTCATCCCCTGCAAAAAGTGCAACCACAGAGTGCACTGGGTCTGAACTTACCCTGTGGTGCTGAGAGACACGAGCTGTAAGTCTTTATGAGGCATCTGGAAGAATTCATGTCCTCATGTGAAGCTTGGATACAGCCCTGGGATAAATCTGTCCCACAGAGCAGCATCAGTCAGGGCTGAGCAGGTGTACTTGAGATGTTTGGGGGGTTTGGGGACTTGAGTTGCTGGCCAGGCAGAGTGGCTTCCTCCAGTGTAACAAGCAGCCTCAGGAATCAGGTTGGCAGTGGGTATCCCTGGATTGCTGCCCATTCTTCCTGGGAGGGACCATATCTCCATCCCATAGTGAACTTGATCACCAGCACTTTCTGAGAGCAGCTCTAGGCTGTGCCTGTGAAACCTCCCTGCTCCCGTGTTCTTGTGGATTTACAGAGTCTTTGAGGTTGGGAAAACCCTCTGAGAGCATTGAGGTCAAAACTTAACCTGCCACTGGCAAGGCTGCCACTAGTCCATGTCCCCCAGTGCCACACAGCTGTGAAATCCTTCCAAGGATGGGGACTCCAGCACTGCCCTGGGCAGCTGTGCCAGGGCTGGACAGATCTTTCCATGAAGAAATGTTCCCAAAATCCCCCCTGAGCTCCCCTGTCCCAGCCTGAGGCCGTTCCCTCTCCTCCTGTCCCTGTTCCCTGTTCCCACAGCCCGACCCCCCCGGCTGTCCCCTCCTGGCAGGGAGTTGTGCAGAGCCACAAGGGCCCCTGAGCCTCCTTTTCTCCAGGCTGAGCCCCTTCCCAGCTCCCTCAGCCTCTGCTGGGGCTCAGCCCCTTCCCCAGCTCTGTCCCTGCCCTGGACACGCTGCAGCCCCTCCAGGCTCTGCTGTCAGGAGGGTTCCAGAGCTGCCCCAGCACAGGGGAGGGGCCCTGCCCTGCTCCTGCTGCCACCCCAGGGCTGGCACATACCAGGTCTAAGCACATTTGGACAAAAACAACGATGGAAGGGAGAGGGTAAAAAGAGCCACAAAATGCTGGAATTCTGGTGGAGGTGGTACAGCTGGGAGAAGGGAGAGAAGCAGCAGTGGGAATGAGATGAGAAGGACAGTTCTGTGAATTTGGTAACTTTGCTTTTAGAGCAGCCAGAAGCAGTGGACACAGTGGGATGTGAGTGTGTAAGGAATGATGCAGTGTTGCTCCTCCAAGGGAACAAGCTCCATCTAAACACCTCAGCCCGTCCTTACTTCTGTGTTTGAGGACCTGTTCCAGCTTTAGTGGATTGCAGGAGGATGCCTGGGAGGTGATTTGGCCCAGCTGCAGGGGCACTGACACTTCCTTGTCCCTGTTTCTCCGCAGGACACAGGCAGAGATGGCCCACACGTGCCGGGGCACCATCAACCTGTCCACAGCCCACATCGACACCGAGGACTCGTGCAACATCGTGCTGTCCAACGGGGGCAGGACCTACCACCTGAAGGCCAACTCGGAGGTGGAGAGGCAGCGCTGGGTCACGGCCCTGGAGCTGGCCAAGGCCAAGGCCATCCGCATGCGCAACAACCAGTCAGGTACAGCCCTGCTGGGCAGGAGGGGCAGCAGAGCCCGGGGAGAGCCTGGCAGGGACTGAGAGTGTGGAGATCATCGGCGAGATTGGGATAAAGCAGTGTTTGAGTGGCTGGCAGCAGCAGTGTGATGGCTGAAGGTCTCCTCCCTTTGTTAATTTAACTCCAGTTGTTGCTAATACCACCAGTGTGGATGGCTGAAGGTCTCCTCCCTTTGTTAATTTAACTCCAGTTGTTGCTAATACCAGCAGTGTGATGGCTGAAGGTCTCCTCCCTTTGTTAACTCCAGTTGTTGCTAATACCACCAGTGTGGATGGCTGAAGGTCTCCTCCCTTTGTTAAGATAACTCCAGTTGTTGCTAATACCAAAAAGCAGCAGAGACCCTCTCCAGGCATGACAGGAGGGGTCTGAGATAAAGTTTAGAGATAAGAAAGCAGTAAAACATGGTAATGTAGTGATTCCTATAGGTTGTATGTAAATGCTAGAGAATTTGTATCTTGTATTAGATTGGTTAGTGGAAATTAGAATATTCAACACAGAAGAAGATTTATTGTGTTGTAAATGGGAAAATACCTCTCTTACTTTGCTCCCTTACTTTTTCTCTCACTCCCCTCTCTTACCTCTTAGAACTGCTGCCCCCCACTCTCTTTCTTCCCTGCTCAGAGCTGTAGCTGGCAGCTCCCAGCAGGGCTCTTTATTCCCACACCCTGTCCAATAATCTGCAAACTTCAAATCCCAGCTCTGGAATATGCAAATACTGACAGAGAGCCCAGGTGATGCAGGAGAAGGGGGAAGTTTCTGGGCACACTAGTTTAGCTGGGCAGGGTGGGACACTCTGCTGGTCCTGGCTGCACTGAGGTGGCTGTGGGGGCTGGAGAGTCCTGCAGCTGGGTGGGTGAGTGGGAAAGGATCTCCTGGAGAGGTGAGTGTGGGAAAGGATCTCCTGGAGAGGTGAATGTGGGTTTACCCTCCCTTGGGGCCATGGGGCTGTGGCAGTGCTGGGTCAGGGTGCAGCAGTCACAGGGGCTGTCAGCCATGCTGCCTCCTGAGTCAGGCACAGCTATTTTGGTTTGTATCTGCCTGTAAAAATAGCAAATGCAGAGCCTGGCTGTGCTGAGCTCCTGGCTCTTGCTCCAGGGTTTCCAGGCTGAAGCAGTGCTGTGGATGTGGCTGCAGCTCTGCTGACTCAGCTCTCATCCAGCTATGGAGCTGATGGGAGAGAAAATCCACACTAGATTTCTGCTTTTCCTGAGACATCTGTAAATGGGTGATGAATCCTTGTGCTGTGGAGGTAGAGCTGAGCACATCAGTGAATTACTTTATGCCTTAGTGTTCACCTGCCTGATGGTTTGTCCCAATTCTTTTTAATCTTTTTAATTACAGTAAAGAGTGACTGTGTGTTTGGCTTGAATCAAAATAGAATTCCTGATGTTGTGCCCCTATGGGCACTGGGTGGATGTTTACAAGTAAAGGGAAGAGGTTCTGGATTTGCTGTAAGTCCCCAGTCCTTCAAGTCTGCTCATGTGCAGGATTGTCTGAGTTGCTGCCTCTTACCCTGAGGGATCCTCAGAACCTGTGTGTTCCCCAGGGACTGCTCTGCACAGCCCAGGTGGGCTCCAGGGAGCACAAAGGGTGGAGGAGCATCCATGGCTCTGGGAGAGGGTGGCAGAGGGGGCTGGTAACGTGGGCAGAGGAGCAGGTTTGTGTCTGATGTTGTCTGTCCTGGGAAAGGACACACAGAGCATCCTTGTGGCCATCTGTGCTCCTGGGCACTGCCTGCTTCAGAGGCCAGGGCCTGCCCACCCTGCCAGGGAACAATTCCTTCCCAATATCCCACCCAGCCCTGCCCTCTGGCAGTGGGAGCCATTCCCTGTGTCCTGTCCCTCCATCCCTTGTCCCCAGTCCCTCTCCAGCTCTCCTGGAGCCCCTTCAGGCCCTGCCAGGGGCTCTGAGCTCTCCCTGGATCCTTCTCCTCTCCAGGTGAGCACCCCCAGCTCTCCCAGCCTGGCTCCAGCCCTTGGAGTGTCTCTGTGGCCTCCTCTGGACTCTCTGCAGCAGCTCCAGGTCCCTCCTGTGCTGGGCCCAGGGCTGGGGCAGCTCTGCAGGTGGGGCAGAGGGGCAGAATCCCCCCCTCCCCTGCTGCTCACACTGGGGGCTCAGCCCAGGGCAGGGAGGGTTTCAGGGCTGGGGCAGGTGCAGCCCTCACCCACCTGCACCCCAAATCCTTCTCCCAGGGCTGCTTTCAAGGAGTTCCTATCCCAGTGTGTGCTCATGGCTGGGATTGCCCTGACCTGGATGCAGGACCTGCACTTGGAGCTGTTGAACCTTGTGAGGTTCTCCTGGGCCCTCTCCAGTCTCCACCCCCTGGATGTTCCCCATCCTTCTGTTGTGTCCACATGCTCAGCCTTGAATCCCCCACAAACCTCTGGAGCCTGAGCTGGGATTCCATTCACTGTTTCTGCAGGAACCACTGAGCCCTCAGGGCTGTCAGGGTGTTTGAGATTTGATGGGAAATTGGATGGGTAGAAGGACTGGAAAATTGCTGCCCATCCCTTCACTGCTGGGTCACCATTTTGGGGTGGCTGAAAAGGGTCTTTGCCCCAGGAGTTCTTCTGAACTGAGCAGCTGTGGAAGTGTTTTTAGCTGGGCAGCTGGCTGGAGCTGTGCACCCATGAGCCATTTCACAGAAGTGCTTTTCATGTCTGTTTTTAACAGCAAAACCTGTCCCCAAAGCGAGTATGGGACAGAGACTTTGCTGTTCTGTGCATGGGGAGCTCTGGTTTCCCCTCTGCCCCTGTGCAGCCAGGAGTGTTTCAGCAGTGAGCTGTGACCTGGACATTGGTCTGGGAGGCGTGAGCTGAGCTCCCTGTCCTCATCCTGCTTTGCAGGAGAAACCTGCCCGGGGATTGCAGGGGATTAGCAGCAGAAAGTGAGAGCAGGGCTGAGCTGCTGCCTTAGCTCTCCTCACTTCCACATGGCCCTAGTGCCTCTCAGACTCATCTGAGTGTCACAGCAGGGCAGGACATCCCAGACCTAGCTCTGCTCAGCCAAACCTGCCATTCCTGTGGGATTGCAAAGTGTGGGTGAAGTTGTGGTTCATCCTCACCCAGCTCCATCACCTGCTGTTATCAGTACTGGCTGTGGCCCTCTGCTCTTCCCTGGCCTGAAAAATCAGATTTCTGTATTGACCCTCTGTGGTTGGTGACTGTGGGTGGTGGGTTTGCTTTAAACAAAGACAAAAATAGATACAAAACTATCTTTTTAGAGTAGTATCATGACACCCAGGAGTTGTGTGAGTGCTGAATATATCAGGATTGTTTTCTTGGCTTTGTAATAAGGGGGTCTTTGCAAAAGTGTGGAAATATGTTGCTGGTATTTTATACACTAGGAAAACTCCCCAAAATGGACTTGGGAGGGAGTTAGTGACTCCTTTTGGTTCCCTGCTCAGGGATCCCCAGCAGGAGAGGGGGTGAAAGCTGTGTTGTGATTCCAGTGCTCACCTGATCCAGAGCAGATTCCAGGCTGGCAGAAAGTGATTTTGGTGTTCCTGGGGCTGAAATCCAGTTCACTGGGCAGGTCAGTGCTGGTGTCTGTGCCAAGAACAGCTCACCTGCCAACCACTCTGAGAGGCATCTGGTTCCTTTGGCTGAGGCTGGAGTCAGTGCAGCAGAAATCTGGGAGTTGATAATCAGGGTGGGAAAGAAGGAAAGCAGCTTTGCTCTGTGATCTGCTGGGATCTCCTCCCAGGAGATGCCCTCTCTCTCCCCACAATGACTCACAGGGTTTTCAGAACTTGAAAAGAGAACCCAAACAACCAAACAGGCAAAAGATTAACCAGAGAAATAAAAACTGGCTGGGCCAGGGGAGGCTCAGGGTGGATTTTGAGAACATTTCTTCTTGGAAAGGGTTTTCCAGCCCTGGCACAGCTGCCCAGGCAGTGCTGGAGTTCCCATCCCTGGAGGGGTTTAACAGCCATGGGGATGTGGCACTTGGGGACATGGGGCAGTGGTGGCCTTGGCAGTGCTGGTTTAATGGTTAGACTTGATCTTAAATGTCTTTTCCAGCCTCAACAGTTCTATGACTGTCTGAGTGTAGGAAAAGTTGGGGACAAGTGCTTGTAACAAGAAAAAGGAGGGGATTATCAGGTCATAGGTTTAAATGGAGCAGGAATAATTAATATTTTGTACAACCTCCAATTAAATGGTGGCACTTGCTGCCAGGAGCCAGAAAATCCAGGGAGACTCAAGAGATTTGGGCACAGTTTTATCCCTTGGGGTACAAGCTGTAACTGTCTGGGTGTGGAATGTGACCTGGGGGCTCCTTGTGCAGCACAGCTCTGGCAGTGAGGGATCAGAGGAACCACTGCCTGTGCCCTGGCCCAGTATCCTGTTTTCAAAATACCAATTGCAGTGTGCTTGCTGGGGAGGAGATGGAATTTCCTGGGGGTTTAGACTGACCTGGTGTGACCATCCTGGGGGGAATTCACTTTGAAACCAACACCCTGTGGTGTGGGTCAGTGATCTGGGGGTTGATTACTTGGGTTACCTGATTATTCTTCCTGCCTCAATCCATTGTTTTCCTCTTGAAAAACGGGGAGGGATTTCTTTTGGGGGCTTTCTGTGCACTGGGCAGAGGGAGGAAGATCCTTGGTTGTGCTGGTGATGCCCTCTACTCTGGTTTTAGGGTGAATTCCTGTTGCAGTAAAGTGGAAAGGGAAAATCCAGCTCTGGAGAGGAGCTGCAGCCATAGAGATCCCACTGCAGGGTTGGGGTGAGCTGGGTGGGTGGAAGCCAAGGGGCAGCTCAAGCCAGCAAGGAGTTCCCCTCTGACATCCCAGATCCAGCCTTTATGGCAGCATTAAAAAATAGCCATAATTAATTATTCCTCAGCTTTGCCTTTAATCACTCCACTGATTATGTCACTTTTGTTGCTCAGCTCATTTTTTGTCTTTTTTCCAAGGCAGGTGTTTGTTTGAAAAAGCCATTTTGATTTGAGCCTGTGGCACTGCAAAGCATCTGGCACCTTCCCTGTCCCATCCCATGAATTATCCCCTTGTTGCTCCCCCCAGCCTCACAGAAGCCCCTGGCCAGGTGGCCTTGGCTTGTGGCTGTGCTGGGGCTGTGGCAGGACAGGACAATCCCTGTCATTGTTGTCCCAGCTCGTGCTGGCTGTGACAGTGCAGCCATTCCCTCTCCCCCCTCCCTGTGAGTTCCCAGCACTGTGAGCTGTTCTCCCTGTGCTGGAGGCTCTGGCTGCCAGTGCTGTCACCTTGCTCTTCTAATTCTCTTTTTATCCTTGGAGTTCTGATTTTCCCAGGCTAGCCAGCTGTTGTTAACTATGCCAGGAGCTGCTGCCTTTGAGAACTAGAATTGGCAGTGCTGCTGATGGAGTTGTTTGCTTGGATTTCCCACTCCTGGTGGTTCCTGTCTCCTCTCAGTGCCTTCTGCTCTCACTCGTGCTCCCTCCTGCAGCTGGCAGGATGCTCTGGCTCCCCAGATTCCTGATGGATTGGGGTGGGCTGGTCCATCTCAGCCACCCCCAGTGAGCTGCAGCTCCTCCTGCCACAGCCACAGGGATGCTGGAGGGCAGGAAGGGTTTGCAGAGGGATCTGGACAGGCTGGATCCATGGGAACCTGTGCCAGGGAGAGGGACTTTGAACAAAGGCCTTGAGTGACAGACTAGATGGGATACTGGGAAGAAATTTTTCCCTGTAAGTGTGCTGGGGGCTTGGCACAGGGTGCCCAGAGCAGCTGTGGCTGCCCCTGGATCCCTGGCAGTGCCCAAGGCCAGGCTGGACAGAGCTTGGAGCCACCTGGGCTAGTGGAAGGTGTCCCTGCCCGTGGCAGGGGCTGGGACTGATGAGCTTTAAGATCCCTTTCCACCCCAAACCAGTGTAGGGTTCTCTTATGTACACAGCCTCCAACTTCTCCCTTCTCCTGGCTGCTGCCTGCTGGTGCAAACATGAGGAGGATGGGAGGAATCTTTGGATTTTTCTATTTCACAAGCCAGGAACCACTTCCCTCCCCCGCCTTGTTATTTTTCTAATCTGTTTTTAATTCCCTTGCTGCTGTTTCCCACTCCACTTGCATGTGGGGATGGAGTAGCCCAGAGCTGAGCTCCCTCCTGGCTGTGGTGCTGCTCTTCCCTGGATTCCCAGGTAGCACTGCACGGTCACTCTTGTTGTTTTGCAGATGTAATCCGTGATAATCACTCCCAGCAAAGGAACCCAGCAAACACCACTTACATAACAGCAGGAATTAAACATTCCAGCAGGAGCTCAGAGCAGCCAGCAGTATTTAGGCCATTCCTGCTGCTCCTGCCTCCTCTGGTGCCAGCAAAGGAGCTGTGGCTGCTCCTCAGCACTGGATGGTGTCCATGGACCAGTGCAAGGTGTCCCTGCCCATAGCAGGGGCTGGAACAAGAGGAGCTTTAAGGTCCTTTCCAACCTAAACTATTCCATGATTCTGTGACAGGACACAGGGAATGGCTCCCACTGCCAGAGGGCAGGGCTGGATGGGATATTGGACAGGATTTGTTCCCTGGCACAGGTGCCCAGAGCAGCTGTGGCTGCCCCTGGATCCCTGGCAGTGCCCAAGGCCAGGCTGGACATTGGGTTGGAGCAGCCTGGGATGGTGGAACATGTCCCTGCCATGGCAGAGGAACTGGGTGGGATTTAAGTTCCCTTCCCACCCAACCCATTCTGGGATTCTGGGATGCAGAAGTGGGATGGGAATTGATGTCACAGCTCCTGCTGCTGCCCAGTGCTGCCCAAGGGCAGAGGCACATCCCCCTGCCTCCCCTGCCCTGTGCCAGTGCCCAGGGAATCCTGCTGCTCCATTCTCTGGGCAGTCACCCTGTCCTGTCACCTCTTGGAATGTTTTAGGGCTCCTGAAGTCCCTCAGCTGGGTTGGTGTGTGGTGAGCCAGGCCCTGTGGCAGTTTCTCCGTGGAGCTTTTTGGGCTCCTGTGTTTTCAGCATTCCAGGTGAGGCTGCAGCAACACCCCCCTGGAAGCCAACACAGGAATGTGACAGAGCAGAGCAGGGGGGGTGAGGCTCTGGGAAGGGCTGGCCCAGCAGGGGTGGGCAGGAGGCTCTGTGCCCACACCAGAGCTTGGGAAAACTCTCCTGCCAGAGCAGGGGGTGGGATGTGCAGCACGAGGATCTGGGGGAGGTTCAGATTGCGTGTTGGGGAATGTTCCTGCATGAAAAGGGGGGTCAGGATTAGGAACCAGCTGCCCAGGTGGTGGAGTTGCCATTCCTGGGGGATTTAACAGCTGTGTGGATGTGGCCTTGGCAGTGCTGGGGAACAGCTGGACTCAGTGATCTCAGGAGGGCTGTTCCAGCCTGAGTGATTCCACAATTCTCTGAGCTCTGCTGGCACACCAGGCCCCTTCCTTCCTCACCAGGGTGACCTGGGACAGCTGTGGTGAAGGAAAAACTCTTTTTTTGGCTGAGCTGATGCAGAAGAATCCTTCTGGGTCCTAGCTCAGTCCTGCCTGGTGCCTGTGGGAGCTGGGAGGGTGGGCAGAACCCAGGGGCTAAAATATCCTGTTGTACACACAGGGCTCAGTTCACTGTGCGGCAAGCTGGAGAGCAGATTCTTTTCCAGCAAAAATGGGAGGGAGAGAATAAATTCCTGTGGTGAGGATTGTGCTATTCCTGGAGTTGATAAAGAGCAGGGAAAAGCTGGTTATAAATTGGTAAAGTGATAAATACCAGGGCAGAATGGTCTCTGCTGTACCACAAATCCATTCTTATTTCCAAAAATGCTGTGGATTGTGTTTCTGGTTTATATTTCTCTCATGTCCATCTCCTCTGTTTCTTTCAGTCTGTATTTTTCCCTCATTTAATTATTTATGGCCCTTTTTTCCTGTGCCCTGGACAACACTGTGAGTGTGTGGCCTGAGTAAGGAGATTTCCATATTTTCCAGCTGTGAGTGAGTGTAAGTGAGTGTTTCCTTTCTCATTCTCAGTACCTTCTTTGTTGTTGTTTCCACAGGATCTCCTCCCTTCCACACATCTTTTTGACAAAAGAATTTCCCAAGGTCATTTGGCAAAGCCCAGTGACCCCTGGGCAGCTGTGCCCACATTTCACCTTAACTCAAAGCTAATTATTTCCCTTGGGGAATTGCAAGTGGTGCTTTGTGACCTCCATCCAAAGGGGTTTTAGAACAACCTTTGCAGGGTCATGGAATTGTGGAATGGTTTGGAAGGGACCTTAAATCTCATCTTGTCTTGGGCAGGGACACCTTTATCCCCAGCAGGCAGAGCTTCCCCATTCCCAGTGCCCAGCAGGGAGGGACTCAGAGAAAAGTTCCCAAAATGACAAACCCAATATTAGCAAGTGCAGCAGGGAAGGAACAACAAGGATCATCCTTCCCACTTCTGCACCCACACAGGAAAGTGGGTTTTTAAAATCTCAGGGAATACACAGTGCTTGCCTGGCAGGGAACCAGGAGAGACTCACCCTTGGTGACAAGGCTTTGGTGTTTGAGCAAAAAAAGCACTTTTATATACTACAAACTTGTTATTTTTCACAACAGGCAAAAAAATGTGGTTTCCCTAAGTACCAGTGACACACCAGGTTTAGCTCAGGAAGACTTTCAAAAATATTTGTGCTAAAAATAATATCAAAACTTTCAAGCACTTCTAGTGCTGTCTAAAATAGGAGCATGCATCATATTTATATGCTGGAAAACCTTATCCCCCAAACTAAGAATCACAGGTTTCTGGAAAAATGGCACAGGGAAAGGGGCTGGAATCACAGATAAGGCAAAACTTTATCCACTAGGAGAAGCAAAGGATGAGAATACCTGAAGGTAGGCTGCAAAAAAGATGGAGAGGGACTTGGGACAAGGGATGGAGGGACAGGACCAAAGCCAAGTCCTTGCTCAGCCTGGCACTTGTGCACTGAACTCTCTCAGTGCTGGGAACAGTTACTGATTTTTAAGGCTGGTTTCACCTGTAAGTAGCTTTTAATGCCACCTTTAGCAGCACAAAGAAGATTTTCATACAATTGGGAGCACCAAGGGGGAGATTCCCAGCTCAGGGAACCAGTTCAGTATCTCACTGTTATTGTCAGTCATTCAGAATTCCCACGGGCTTTTTTCTTTACCTGGCACAGAAAAAGGCTGTTGGAGGTAAATCAGGTTCAGCTCTGGAAACAATAGCAGTCCTTGCTAATTAGAAATGAGTCACTGAGTGAAAATTGATCCTTCAGTGGGTCTGAAGGCATCTCTGGAAGGTTGGGCTGGGGCAGAGGGAAGGTGCAGAGTTGTTGGACTGAGGAATGAGGGACTGGCAGGAAACCTTGTGATGTTTGTGTCTAGTGAAGCCCAACAGCTCCTGCTCCTGGCCACAGAAGGGAAAATAGGATTTGGGTTGGTGGTGGGATACAGCAGCTCTGGCTGGGCACAGGGAGCCCATCAGGGTTCTCCCTGCACCTGAAGGAATTTGGGATGGATGCTCATTTGTCACTCAGGTGTCAGGGAATTGCTGGGACTCAGCTGGAGGGTCAGAGCACCTGCAGAGCCAGGTGTGGCTTCCACCCCCTGGGATTTCTGACATCCCTCTGGACAAGCTACATGGCATATCTGAGCATCCTGCAGTTACAGAATCACAGAATTGTTTAGGAGGGGAAAGCCCTCAGAGATCACCCAAATCCCTCCCTTAGCCTTGCCAATGCCACCACTGCCCCACGTCCCCAAGTGCCACATCCCCATGGCTGTTAAACCCCTCCAGGGATGGGAACTCCAGCACTGCCTGGGCAGCTGTGCCAGGCTGGAAAACCCTTTCCATGAAGGAATGTTCCCAAAATCCCCCCTGAGCTCCCCTGGCCCAGCGTGAGGCCGTTCCCTCTCCTCCTGTCCCTGTTCCTGTTCCCACAGCCCGACCCCCCCGGCTGTCCCCTCCTGGCAGGGAGTTGTGCAGAGCCACAAGGGCCCCTGAGCCTCCTTTTCTCCAGGCTGAGCCCCTTCCCAGCTCCCTCAGCCTCTGCTGGGGCTCAGCCCCTTGCCCAGCTCTGTCCCTGCCCTGGACACGCTGCAGCCCCTCCAGGCTCTGCTGTCAGGAGGGTTCCAGAGCTGCCCCAGCACAGGGGAGGGGCCCTGCCCTGCTCCTGCTGCCACCCCAGGGCTGGCACAGCCACCTGGGCACACCTGGGCTCCTGTCCTGCCCCTGCCACCAGCACCCCCAGGGCCCTTTCCTGCTGGGCACTCCCCTGCTCCCAGCCCAGGCCATGCAGCAGCAGCAGGTTGCCCTCTCCTGGTGGGCAGCTTCCATCAATTCCTGGCTGCCTGTGCAGCTTTCCCAGCTCTTACATCAGCCCTGGCCAAGCCTGGCCTGGGAGACACTGAGATTATTTGCTGCCTGTGCTTGACTTTGCAGCCTCTAATGGATGTCTTGGGAAACAGGGGTTTGCCAGCCAGACCTTGCTTGGACACTCCAGTAGGGCAGGAGAGTCACCTTTCCTCCTCTCCCAGCATTCCAGCCCCTGTCCCTGCCCCAGACAGAGCCCTCAGGCTGCTCCCAGCAGGTGGGGACCCCCAAATTCCCCCTGCAGCGACACTGGGCTGGCAGGGGCTCATCCACTGGGCTGTGCTGGCACCTGCTGGTGCCTGGGAGTGTCTCTTCACTTCAGCTTTGTCAGCTCCTCTGCTCCTCCCACTGCTGCAATCTGAGGCTCCTTTGGGCTGTTTCCCCCAATCCACCTGGGAAATTTAGAATTCTTGTGGAGTTTTAGGAGTCTTTAAGCTAAAGTTGTCACTCTAGGGAGTGAGGATCAACTGGCAGAGGATATAATGCCATTTTTATACTGCTCAGCTTTTTATTTTTTTTTATCCATTGGTGAGTGGTGGGATGGGATTAATGGAATTCTGCTTCTGCTGGGAGGTCTGCTGGGGCTCCTGGCCCTGCTGGGCTGAGGACAGCCTGTCCTGCAGGAGCCCTGTCCTGGGACAGGTGTGAGCAGGAATCCAGCTCCAGCTTCCCCCAGAGGCTGTGCTGGGGGTGGAACAGTGGCAGAGCCACTGCTGCAGGGATGGGCATTTTCTCCCATGGAAAATGACTCCTTGTGTGCTGTAATAGCATCATATTGGCAGGGATGCTGCTCCTGAAGATGGATAACCAGGCAGTTTTGACCTCAGTTATTAGATTTGTAGCTTCAACTAAAAATTTAGCTCTAAGGAGTGTTTTCAATTTAAAATGAATCTCCTCAGGGAGCAGCTCTCCCTCTGGCAGTAACTCATTCATGAGGAACTCAAGTATTCATTTACAGTTAAAGCTCAGCAAGGGAAGGGGAAACAAAGAGAGCTGAAAGCCTGACAAGATGATAAACACCCAGTTTGGATTCTCCCTGAAATGTGCTGGTAGGAGCTTAAACTGCTGCCAGAGCCTCACTGAGGGTGTGGTGGGTGTTGGATTTGGGAGCACAGTGGTGGCAGTGGCACACTGGGTTATCCCTCAGCTCCTGACAGGATGGAGGGAGGAAGGGCTGAACCCTTGGATGCAGAGAGCAGCAGCAGGAAGGATCTGGGGGTGTCAGGGGGTTACACTGACATGGGAGAGGATGGAGGGGTACAAGAGCTGTTAATCCTTTATAAACAGGGTCCTGGGTGCTGCAGGGGGAGGTTTTCCAGCCATGGAGGTTGGTTTATGAAGAGGAAGTTCAGGCTGGACATCAGGGAGAATTTCCTTCATGGAAAGTGTTGTGAAACACTGTGAATGTCTGGCTTTAAACAAGGACAGGAGTGAAAAAATTCCCTCCAGGTTGTGGCTCTGCTCTCCAGCCCCTGGCTGCAGGATGGAGCTCCTGGATGAACCAAGTTTCTCCAACAGTCTGGGAGCAGAATGTGTGATGGAAAACTCATGTAGGAGCTCTTCCAACTGCCTGTTAAAACAAGGATATTTGATTATTCCACTGATTTCCTTCTCAAGGATGAACTGTGTAACTGAAGAATCCAAGATTTCCATAGCACACAAACCCAGTGGGATTCAGTGTCACCAGGGTGGGGCAGGTGGGAGTTTCTTGCACTCCAGCAGCATTTTTGAGAGGGATAAAATAAATGAAGCCAGGAGCAAACTGTTAAAACATCCATTTGAGCCGTTGGAGAGCCTTCAGGGGGCTGTTCCTCTGGAGACCCTTGTGGTTGACCTTGGACCATGCTGGATTTTGGGCATTCCTGGGCTGAGATCTGCAGCCTGGCTTAAACTGCCCAGGACCTGCAGGGTGTTCCCTGGTGATACCCAGGGCTGGAATTCTTCTCAGGCAGGGAAGAAAATCCCCAGTATAACTGGTAGGTTTTTTCTTTACTTTCTACTATGTAAATAATGTGTTGAATGTTTTCCAGTGCAATGAAGGTTTTTGCAGAAGGAAGTGCCACTTCTCCTTTGTGTCTGCAGGGGGCAGGAGCAGGAAAATAATTTGAGTGTTAAGAATAATTCTGCCTGCAAAATACAACAATCCCAAAGCAGGAACACCTGGAATCAGCCCAGCTGTTCTATTTTGGGATATTTGGGCATTTCTGAAAAGGATATTTCAAGGCAATATTGGGAAGAGTATTTCAAGGCAATATTGGATTATAAACAATAAATTACTTTATTTAATATCTCATATTTAGTGTATTATGAGGTACCTCAGTACAGCCACAAGTCCCCAGAATATTTTTAGGTGGTTTTATCACCATAAGATTTGAAGCAAGGACTTGAAATTGGGCAAGGAATGTCCCTGTCCCTGTCCCTGCCCCTTGCTCAGGCTGGATGGGGCTTGGAGCAGCTTGGAGATGGGATTTAGGGTCCCTTCCCACCCAAGCCATTCCATGATTCTGCCTGGTGCAGGGAACCTCAGAACCAGGGAGAAGTTATTGTAACTGCTCCAAATAAAGCATTTCCAATCTGGAAACTGGAGTTTGAGGTGGTTTGGTCCCTCTAGTCCTTGCAGGGCTTTGTGACAATGACCTGATGTTTTTGTCAGGTGGTTTGGGAGGTGGATGTGGCACAGCTGTAAAGATAAAAGAAAATGAGGGATTATGGAGCTTTCAAGATAAAGTAGATAATGACAAAGGAGATGTCAGGTGAGGAGTGCAGTGACTGCAGCTGGGAGTGTTGTAGGGAACACTTGGGAATGGGAAAACAGAATTAAAGTCCTCCAGTTTGTTTTGGAATTTCATCAAACTTGAAGTCAGATCAAACTCAAACTGCAGCCGTCCTCTGACCTACCTGCCTTGTTTTCTTCCAGGCAAAATATTTGGAAGGTAGAAGTTGCATTTTTAAATGGCTTTTAACATTTGATAGAGTTTCTGGAATATAAATGTGTGTGTGTCTGTGTATGCATTGCCCTGTATAGGTATTTATCAACTCTGTCTCAGTGTCAAAACCCAGCTCCTGCCTCCAGCAGGGCCTTGGATCTGGTATCAAAGCAGGAAATGTTTCTTTTGAGCTAAATCCCATCAAGACCTACCTCTCCTCTCCAATTAAAAATCCAATCCCTTGTGGTGGTAATTTTCCCTTAAGAACTGATTCTTTCCCAAGTGCCAGTAATTTAATAAATCTTTGTGTGTATGTGCACTGCCAGCATTAGTTCCTCTGGCTTGAATGCACTGAGTAAGGATAGTGTGATCTGGCTGAATTTCTCCTTTTTTCACACAGAATTCTTGCACAGTCCCTGCCTTTTTATTTAAAGGTGTCCACAGAAAGTATTTCCAACTTAAAAGCTGGAATACAAACATTTCCTTCTTGCTGTAAAATCCTCATAATCCAGCTGGAGTGGGAAAAAAAGATCAAATGCAAGCTATTAATCCATGTGGGAGATTCCCAGTCCCTGCTCCATGCTCTGCATCCCACTGGCTGCAGCTGTGGGCTCTGAATTGGGATTTATGCTGCATTTTTCCTCCAGAATTCATCATTCCCTTGAGACTGGGAAAATTAAAGCTGGGAAAATCCAATGATTTTAGAGTGGAGGGGTGAGAAAATGGATCTGAGGGAGCCTCTGGAGCTTTGGGATGTAAAATGTGGCTGAGTGACTAAGATGGATAATGGACTTTCTGATGAAAAAAAAAAAAAAAGGAATTCTGATCTTTATTTTAAGCCAATGTCCTAAAAATAACCTCCAGCAGCATTTAAAGGGACAAGCTTCCATATCTCCCCCTCCCTCCCCAAAAAGCAGCATCCCTCTGGGTTTGGGGCTGGGTGTCCCAGAGCAGCACTCCAGAGCTGGCCCCAGCAAAACCTCCCCGGGCTGGGGCTGCAGGTGCTGCTCCCCATCCCCTGATTTTGGCAGGATGAGGTGTCTCCCGGCAAGGATGGGGTTAAACTGATCTGTGGTGCATGCTGGGATGAGGCTGGAGTGCTGATGGAGCCGAGGAGCCGGGGATGGAGGATGGCAGGGAGGCCCTGGAATAAGGAATCTGCCCTGGCAGGGTGGCACTGGAATAAGGACATTGCCCTGGCTGGGGTAGAGCTGGAATAAGGAATCTGCCCTGGCAGGGTGACACTGGAATAAGGACATTGCCCTGGCAGGGGTGACACTGGAATAAGGACATTGCCCTGGCAGGGGTGACACTGGAATAAGGACATTGCCCTGGCAGGGTGGCACTGGAATAAGGAATCTGCCCTGGCAGGGGTGGCACTGGAATAAGGACATTGCCCTGGCTGGGTGACACTGGAATAAGGACATTGCCCTGGCTGGGTGACACTGGAATAAGGACATTGCCCTGGCTGGGTGACACTGGAATAAGGACATTGCCCTGGCAGGGTGGCACTGGAATAAGGACATTGCCCTGGCTGGGTGACACTGGAATAAGGAATCTGCCCTGGCTGGGTGACACTGGAATAAGGACATTGCCCTGGCTGGGTGACACTGGAATAAGGACATTGCCCTGGCTGGGTGGCTCTGGAATAAGGAATCTGCCCTGGCTGGGGTGGCACTGGAATAAGGACATTGCCCTGGCAGGGTGACACTGGAATAAGGACATTGCCCTGGCTGGGTGGCTCTGGAATAAGGACATTGCCCTGGCTGGGTGGCTCTGGAATAAGGACATTGCCCTGGCTGGGTGGCACTGGAATAAGGAATCTGCCCTGGCAGGGGTGGCACTGGAATAAGGACATTGCCCTGGCTGGGGTGACACTGGAATAAGGAATCTGCCCTGGCAGGGTGACACTGGAATAAGGAATCTGCCCTGGCTGGGTGACACTGGAATAAGGAATCTGCCCTGGCAGGGGTGGCACTGGAATAAGGACATTGCCCTGGCTGGGTGGCACTGGAATAAGGACATTGCCCTGGCAGGGTGGCACTGGAATAAGGAATCTGCCCTGGCTGGGTGACACTGGAATAAGGACATTGCCCTGGCAGGGGTAGAGCTGGAATAAGGACATTGCCCTGGCAGGGTGACACTGGAATAAGGACATTGCCCTGGCTGGGGTGGCACTGGAATAAGGACATTGCCCTGGCTGGGGTGACACTGGAATAAGGAATCTGCCCTGGCAAGGGTGACACTGGAATAAGGAATCTGCCCTGGCAGGGGTGGCACTGGAATAAGGACATTGCCCTGGCAGGGGTAGAGCTGGAATAAGGACATTGCCCTGGCAGGGTGACACTGGAATAAGGACATTGCCCTGGCTGGGTGACACTGGAATAAGGAATCTGCCCTGGCAGGGGTGGCACTGGAATAAGGACATTGCCCTGGCTGGGTGGCTCTGGAATAAGGACATTGCCCTGGCAGGGTGGCACTGGAATAAGGAATCTGCCCTGGCTGGGTGGCACTGGAATAAGGAATCTGCCCTGGCAAGGGTGACACTGGAATAAGGACATTGCCCTGGCTGGGTGGCTCTGGAATAAGGAATCTGCCCTGGCTGGGTGGCACTGGAATAAGGAATCTGCCCTGGCTGGGTGGCTCTGGAATAAGTACATTGCCCTGGCAGGGTGACACTGGAATAAGTACATTGCCCTGGCAGGGTGACACTGGAATAAGGACATTGCCCTGGTAGGGTGACACTGGAATAAGGACATTGTTGCCCTGGGCTGTTGTCACTTTCTTGCCGCGGGCTCTGCTCCTTCCCAAAGCCATGTAGGAGGCAGCTCGGCTGAACCACCCTCGCTGGGATGAAGGGATGAAAGGAAGAAGGGATGAAGGGATGACGGGATGAAGGGATGAAGGGTAGGGGCTGCTGGGAGACAGGATCCCTCCGCTCCTTCTGCAACGCCGGCTGCCTGAATAAATTCCACACGGGTCAGTGGATGGATCTGGGGATTCCCTGGGGCTGCTCTGGGGTGTCTGCCCGGGCTGGGAGGAGTGTTTGACCCCACCAGGAGTATTAGGAATCTGCCCTGCAGGCATCACTGTGCTGCATCCCTGCTGGGTTTGCTTGGAGATGGATAAAGTGTGGCCTTCCTGCTTTATCAGCTGTTTAAAAATCCAGGTTGACTCAGTTTTAATGTAAAGAACCCTTAAGTTTGCTGATAATTGGTTCTTTTCAATTGCACAGGTCATTGGTCTGTTTGTCATGGGTAAATCAGTCCCTGTGTTGGTGGCAGGGTGTATTTTTTTAGTTGTAAGCCTAATTTCTTTGGAGTTGAGATGGAATGAGAGCATTGCTGTGATCCTGTGCTGCTGCTGCCCACGCTGTGGTGAGAGGCAGAGATGTTCTCCAGGAACACTGAGCTGTGATTTAAGGTCTGCACTAAAATGTCCTGTCTGTGTTATTCCAGGTGTTTCCCAGTAGAGCTCAGTGCTGGGTGTGCAGGAGCACTGTCCTTTATGGGATAAGGGATGTTCTGCCCAAATCTGCACTGGTTTGGGGCTGAAATCCCCATTTTGGTGGTTTTTTTTCTGAGTGGGATGAAGCAGGAAAAGGCTGGGGATGGGTCCTGGCTTTCAGTTCAGCTTCATGGAAGTGCTCCAGGCCAGGCTGGACAGGGCTTGGAACAACCTGGTGTCCTGCCCATGGCAGGGGGATTGGACTGGGTGGGATTTAAGGTTCCTTCCCACCCAGGCCATTCCAGGACCCCATGTCCTGTGTCATTCTGCTCCCTGCTCTGGTCCCATCCTGCTCTCAAGCTTCACTTCACAAGAAATTATTTTATCTAAATGCAATTTCTTTCCCCCAGAAAAGGGTGAAAAGAGGAGGAATGTAAATAGGTCAAATCAAAATTCAAGCAATTGAGGATTTACAGCTGGCTTCAGATGACCAAAAAAAAAAAAAAAAAACAAACTTTTTTATCAAATCCAGATTGCCCCCTTTCCTTTGCTTTCCTTCTGGAGCTGTTTTTCCAGCTGGGTGATGTAAGGACATGTGTGTTCCAGGAGCTCTGCACACAGCTTTACATAACGAGGCTTCAGTGCAGAATAAAATGCCCCAAACCAGAATTATTCTCATCAAAAGCTGAAACCAGCCTTGTGTGAAAATTCAGGGGAAGGTGAGTGGTGAGCACTGGAGAAACAGAGAGTGAGTTTGGGAACTGCAGGAAAGAGCCTGGGGAGATGTTTCCAGGGGTCTGAGGTGGCACTGGGGTATTTAAATTATCTTTCTCCCATTTTTTGGTGGTATTTTTGGAAAGCTTTGCAGTGACATGGAACACCCTGTCTGGTGGGGAAACATCCATTTCACACATGTGGAACAAATTTTACAAACCCAGAGGCTTTAGCCCTAGGACATGACAAGCAAATATTTATCATGTTTTAACAGCAAACTGACCCCCAAAGCTGGGAAAATGTTGGCTTTAAAAACCAGTTTACTGTAAAAACTGTGATGTGCAAAGTGTGTTGCTCTGGTAAGCACATTCCCTGTTGGAAATGCAATATTTTGGATGGGAAAATACATCCCAAGGAGGCTTTGCTTTTCATTTGGAAATCCTCATGCTGTGATTGTTTTGTTTTTTTCCCAACCAAAATTTTGTCCTTAAATCCACTTATCTCCTCAAAAGGAGCTGTCTGAAGGATGTTTAAAATGCTGATGACTTTTAATGAGCAGCCCAGGGAAAAGCTGGGCCTGGCTCTGCTCAGCAGGAGATTCCTTGGGAACAGAAGAGCTCAGCCTGGAGGCTTTGGGTGGCTTTAGGAGTTCCTTTTGTGCTTGTAAGATAAAACCAATTATTGAAGGGAGGTGAGGATGGAGTTAAGGAGAGGTTTTGTTCTTTGTTTGTTGAGGGGCTGATTTGGGCTCATGGCCAAAGTAAGAAAGAAGGAAATTAAGGAGAAAATAAAGAGAAGAGCAATGCAGACACTTCACTTGCTGTCACAGAAAGGTCTGTGGGCAGCTTACAGATAAAGATAATTAGCTTATCATCAGTTAATTTGGAGGATCTCAGAGCTCTTGCCAGTGGAAGCAGTGCTGTTCCTGCTTTCTGAGGGTGCTTCCATCAGGAATTTCCCTCTCCAGCTCCATGCTGTGTGTTGGTGTTTGCTTTCTTAGCCTGCCTGAATGCAGCCTGTCATTAATATCTGATGGTAACATGGGTGATTATCCTCAAAGGAGTGTCACATCCTGGGCTGCTTCAGCACACAGAGGGGACCATAAAATAGATGGAAAAATGCATTTCTCTCCCTACAGACATGCAGAGTGTATTTATTTCATGGCCCAGCTAGGAGCCATTTCAATGAGTGTTTAAAGTCTGCTGGAATGAGCTGGATTAAATTTCCAGGAGGACCAGGCACAGGTGGCTGCTGGAGCCTTGATGATGGACAGGCTGTATCCTGCTCCCAAAGCAGGTATGTTGGTTCAACCTTTCTCCAGATTTATTTAGAAATTTCTTGGAGTGAGGAGCTCTTTCCTGAGAGTTTTGGCACAGGGAGGTGCTGAATCCATTGATGGCATCCTGGTTGTTCAGCTCCTGGGTTGAGTCTGGAGTTTGGGCTGGGGCTGTGCCTGGCTGGAGCTGCTGGGGAATTAGAAGAGTTTTATTGCAGCTTTAGCAGTTGATTTATTTGTGAGAAGCACTTAAAATGTGTGATCAGGGCTGGTGGATTCACCTCACTTAGAATAAAGCCCTGGCTGAGTCATGGGTCACACAGGGTGCACTGAGTGGGGCCCTGCCTGCTTTCCTGTGCTGTGGATGCTTCTTCCAGTGAAATAACCATGGAGGAATGTCCATGGAGATGTTTGGAGATGTTTCATGTTGTGGAATCCTCTCACTTCAAGAAGTGGGAGCCCAGGGAGCTCAGTGTAAGGTGGGCTGGATGATCCTGGGGGTCAGCTCAGGGTATTCCATGATTCTGTTCCATGATTCTGTTCCATGATTCTGTTCCATGATTCTCTTCCATGATTCAGTTCCATGATTCCACTCCATGATTCTCCCTGGGGTGAGCTCCTAGGGCAGTGAGGTCCCTGGGGCCAGCAGGGAATGTCCCAGTGCCCATCCCTGGCAGCAGGAGCCCTCAGAGCCCAGCCAGCAGCAGCTCATATGAGAGGGCAGGGCATGTTCATTTTCTCTCCAAATGTGCCCTCTCTGCCCTGTTCTCTCAATTTTAGCAGCTGGGAGGTGGATCCCTGCCCAGGAGCACACGTGGCTTGGCTGTCAGAGGATGCAGCCCAGGGATGTGCAGGTGCCATGGAAAGGGTCAGGGACAAGATTTGGGGTTGGACCTGCAGGTGTTGGGGGTTGATGGTTGGTCTCAATGACCTTAAAGGGCTTTTCCAACCCAAATAATCTGGGATTCCATGACATGGATGCACTGCCTAGGAGCTCCTGCTGCAGGCACAAGGAGCTGATCAGCAGCAATCACTAATAACAGGAGTTTATTAGCTGGGTCTTAATTACAAAGCACAGTAATTAGGGAGGAAGTGGCCATCCTGACAGCCTGATGGTGTTAATTAGAGAGCAGGAACACTCTTATAGGATTGGAAGGGAGATGAACTGCCAGCTCCATCAAAGGGCTCTGCAAAGAGAGACCCTGGCTGCAGCAGGAGTGGATTTCTTTATTTCTTTTCCTTTTTTTCCTGATGTGTCTGCACTGACAGCCAGCACAGCTCTTCCTGGGGGGACTGTGCAGCATGGAGAGCCCTTCTCCCTCTCAGTGCCGACCTCCTGAGACACTCCAGGGATGGACTGGTTGTTCTGAGGAGCTTTTGGCAGTAAATCTGTGGCAGGACCTGCTGTGCAGGGAGCAGAGCACGGCCCAGCCTCAGCCCTGCTGCTGGAGCAGCTGGCAGTGCTGCTGTGCTGCTGCCTGCAGGATCAGACCTGGGCTTGCAAGGGCTCCCACAGCACTGGAGGGGTTTGGGGTTGTCCTGGCTGCAGAGGGGGTGGGTGCCAGGCATGGGGCCCATGTGGGATGGTCCATGGCTCACCACAGGCAGTGGAACTGTGATTTTGTGCTCTAAACTGGGACATGTGACAGTGCCCTGGCCTTGGGGACAGGTCTGATATCCTGTGGCACCCTGGAAATCACCTGTCCTTGCTGGGGAGGTGACCTTGGGGACAGAGGGGCTGGAAAGCTGCTGGTGGGGAAAGCCCTGGGGGTGCTGGTGGCAGGGGCAGGACAGGAGCCCAGGTGTGCCCAGGTGGCTGTGCCAGCCCTGGGGTGGCAGCAGGAGCAGGGCAGGGCCCCTCCCCTGTGCTGGGGCAGCTCTGGAACCCTCCTGACAGCAGAGCCTGGAGGGGCTGCAGCGTGTCCAGGGCAGGGACAGAGCTGGGGAAGGGGCTGAGCCCCAGCAGAGGCTGAGGGAGCTGGGAAGGGGCTCAGCCTGGAGAAAAGGAGGCTCAGGGGCCCTTGTGGCTCTGCACAACTCCCTGCCAGGAGGGGACAGCCGGGGGGGTCGGGCTGTGGGAACAGGAACAGGGACAGGAGGAGAGGGAACGGCCTCAGGCTGGGACAGGGGAGCTCAGGGTGGATTTTGGGAACATTTCTTCATGGAAAGGGTGGTCAGGCACTGGCACAGCTGCCCAGGGCAGTGCTGGAGTTCCCATCCCTGGAGGGGTTTAACAGCCATGGGGATGTGGCACTTGGGGACATGGGGCAGTGGTGGCCTTGGCACTGCTGGGGAATGGTTGGACTCGATGACCTCAGAGAACTTGGATTTTGGGAACATTTCTTCATGGAAAGGGCAGTCAGGCATTGAAAGGGGCTGCCCAGGGGGGTTTGGAGTGCCCATCCCTGGAGGTGTCCAGGGGGAGCCTGGATGTGGCACTCAGTGCTCTGGGCTGTGACAGGGTGGGGATCAGGCACAGTTTGGGCTTTATGGGCTTGGAGGGTTTCCCTGCCTGTGGGTTCTGAGGGAGCAGGATTGAAATCCAGAGCTAAAAGGGATGTAAGCTGGCTGCCCTTTTTGGGGTGCTGCTGCCATCCTCCCCCAGGCTGGGGCTGTGAGCAGAGCAGGGGCTGGGAGAGCCCCCAGTCCTGCACATCTCTGCTGTGCCTTTGGCACGTCCTGACCCTTGGCAGTGGGAGCAGGGGGGTCACTGAGCCCCTGGATCCTCCTACCCGGGTGGGCTGAGCCCTGGCAGCTCAGGAGGGTTCCAGTGCCCACCAGGATGTGTCTCCATCTCTGGCTCAGCCTGGCTGCTTCTCCAGGAAAGCAGGACATGTGTTCCCTGCTGCTGGGAGACTTCCAGAAAAAAAAAAAAAAAAGAAGCTCCTGGTAAAAAATATAAAATAAAGAAATGCTGGGCCAGATTCAGTGTGGTGCTGGGTGCACCAAGGTTGGTGTTATCCTCAGGGATGGGAGCTCCTGGAGCTCTCCAAGGCTTCCACATCTCCTTCCCTGGTGGGTGTCAGGGGAGAGCCAGCCCATCTGTGAGCTCCCCTCCTCACCCTGCTGGCACTGGAGATGCACCTAGGGCTGGAAAATGTTTAAAAGTTTAAAAATGCATGTTCAGTGATGCAAGAGGGGACATCCAAGATCTGTGATGGGCAAGCCAGGGCTTGCTGTTATCTGGGGAAGAACAGGATATCCAGGCTGACTGCTCCTGGAGTTCAGCACTTGGTGTGTTGCTGCTGTTCTGAGCTGCAGAATGAAGAATTTTCTATTTTTATCAAGCCATTATTTAAATTTTTTTTTTTTTAATTTTCTTTCCTGTCAATGAGCCCCCAATTATCTGCTAATGAGCTGTTATTTCCCTGTAATCACTCCTTCCCCACCCATTGCTATTCACAAGTGCCCACAGGGGACAGGGGGGACATTTGGCCATGTCAGGACTGACTATGACTCCCAGTGCTCCCACAAAAGCATCAGCTGGTTCATTTTATCTCCTCTCCTGTTCCCTGCCAGCTCTGCTCCTCAGTCTCTGAGATCCCTCTTCAGGAGGTTCCAGGGCTGGATCCATATTTTCCATAGGGCTTCCCAGCTTCTTACCCTGTTGGAAATAGAGAACAGAGTATTGTAGTGAAAAGGCAGAGCAAAAAACCAACCACCAGCCTTCCACCTCCTCCAAAAACCAGCAAAGTGGCATTGGAATTTGTATGGATTTAGAAGTAGCCATGGCAGTGGCTCCCAGGGCTGCCTGTTGGGTTGGGTCTCTCCACTTATGGAGTCTTGGATTGATCACATCCTGCAATTCATCTCCATTTCTTCAGTGTGTCCATCATATTTTAGTTTAAACTCAGCCTTTTGGTGTGTTTTAAACTCAATCTGTCTGACTCTGTAGCCTGAATTTCAACTCACAGGGGTTGTTCAGGTGTTTGGGTGTTGGGAAAATCCCATTTGTGCTGGGAACTGCATGACTGCAGTCCAGACAAAGTGCAGCCTGTGCTGCTCAGGATTATTGACCAGGAACATCATCATTGTGTAATTGCAGCAATAAAATGTTCAATAGCCAGGCTGGGAGTGCTGCAGTGCTGGGAATGGAGGTGCTTTGTGCTTTCCCACTGCCCATTTTTGTATCCTGCTTATTTTCATAGAATCATGGAAAGGTTTGGGCTGGATGGGCTTCAAGCCATGGCAGGGACACCTCCCACTGTCCCAGGCTGCTCCAACCCCAGTGTCCAGCCTGGCCTTGGGCATTCCAGGGATCCAGGGGCAGCCACAGCTGCTCTGGGCACCCTGTGCCAGGGAACAATTCCTCCCCAATATCCCACCCAGCCCTGCCCTCTGGCAGTGGGAGCCATTCCCTGTGTCCTGTCCCTCCATCCCTTGTCCCCAGTCCCTCTCCAGCTCTCCTGGAGCCCCTTCAGGCCCTGCCAGGGGCTCTGAGCTCTCCCTGGATCCTTCTCCTCTCCAGGTGAACCCCCCTAGGAGCAGTGGCCTTTGATCTCTGGGTTTGCTCTGTGGATTTTCCCCACCTGCTCCCACTGAATGTGACTTCAGGATATGTCACAGCTTGTTACTAGCAGCCAAGTTTCCCTATTTTTAGGCTCCACTTTGCCTGTGCAGCTTTCCCTTTGCATTAGCAGGAAGAAGCAACAGCCCTGCCAGGTTGGTGGTAATTGCTGAGGATTTGGAATGATTTATGAATGATTATTTTCCCTACTATTTTGATGATTAATTCTCAGTGTAATTCTTTCTAACCACCAAAATTCTGCCTGTTCCTGCATCTGCAGCTGCTATAAACCTCATCCATCTCCCTGGCAGCCTGGCCAGGCTATTAAATATAGATCCCTGCTCCATTTAATATTCACAGCGATTAAAAGTGATGAAAGCAGCTGTGTCTGCCAGAGCCAGGCTGGAAACTGCTCTGCTTCAGGAACATCCCAGAGATCTGGATAATTCCACACAGGAAGGGCTGGTGATTCTGAATCATAGCCTTGCTTGGTGTTGGTGAATCTGGAAGGGAGGTGGGATTGGTTTCTGTGGATTTACTGTGAGGAGGAAGAGTTTGGGGTTTTGGCTGGGATGGCTGCAGGATTTGCTGCTGGCTGTGGGGTACTTTTCATACTTTTAGATCCAAAATTCCCAGACAAGTGTGGGAAAAGGCAGTTCCACAAGAGGTGGAATGGGGAATGGAGGCATAACCTGTGCTGTGCTGGTGGTTGGACCATCTGGGCTCCTGAAGGCTGCTTGTTGGGAACAGCCAGGGTTGGGGCTCCCATGCTTCCAAACTCAGCTCCCCTGCTGCTGAGATTCCTCATTGTCACTGCTGTGATCTCTGGTGGCTTTGGGGCAGCCCAGGAGTGCTGGGTTTGAATTAAATCATCAGCATTCCTTCTGTCCCATCAGAGCTTTCCTCAGGGAGCTGTGCTCTGGCTCAGCTTCACTCCTGCACTATTGATCCCACACTTCCAGCTCCCCCATCAGCTCATCCCAGCTGCCTCCAGGTTTAGTTTCCAGCACAGGGCCGCTCCTGCCTTTGGGAGGCTCCAGTGGAGTGGGAGGGAAGCAGCTCAGGCTTGCAGGAGGACTGGGCAGAGACTGGAGGTGGTGTAGGAAGGACAAGGACTGTTGCTGAAAATGAGGAAGGGAAAGTTTTCCACTCACAGGGAGAGGGAAGGTGAGGGGAGCTGTGCTGGACTTGGAGAGGAAGATGAGCAGGGTGAGCTCCCTGCTCCCCTGGTGTGGTGCTTTGGGCTGGAGACAGCACAGCCAGACTGGATGCAGTTTGGGAATTTTGGAATAAAAGGTGTAATGCCCAACCCTTCAATCCCTCCTCCTCCTCCTGAAAAGGCTCTTCCCAGCTCTGCTCACCCACAGACAGCCCTGGAACAGCCCAGCCATGAGCAGCAGCTCGCTGGGATTGCTCCCTGATGGTTTTGGGTGGGAGCTGAGTGTGGCAGTGCCTCCTGAGGGATCCCTGTCCCTGGGGTCCCCCTGCAGAGCCCAGCATGTCCCCAGGGCATGGGGAAGCTCTGGTGCTGTGCCTCCAGCCAGCAGCTCTCCCACCAGCTCAGGCAGTGGCAAACATTTGTCTGAGGGAAGATTTCAAGGTGGACAGAGGGTGGAAAGGGGCTCTGCCTCGGTGGCTCTGGCAGGATGCTGCTGCAGGCACTGAGTTTGTGTTCTCTGGGCTGAGAAACAAGCCCCAGGAGGCTTATGGACAGTGGCTGCCAATCCATTTTCCATAGATTAAATTGCATCACAGCTCCAAAAATAATCTGCCCAGCTTACAGGGAGGCTGCCTGTTCCTATAGCAACACTGGCAGCCCCTGCCCTACTAACCAAAGCCAGGGCTGCTCCCAGTCCAGGCACAGCACAGGGGCTCAGCCTGGGGAGCACTTGGGTTTGGGGGTGCTGGGGGGTGATCCTGGAGGGGGGATTTGTGAGAAACTGCTGGGATGTGTGAGGAGAGGAGAGGAGAGGAGAGGAGAGGAGAGGAGAGGAGAGGAGAGGAGAGGAGAGGAGAGGAGAGGAGAGGAGAGGAGAGGAGAGGAGAGGAGAGGAGAGGAGGAAGCAGCAGCTGTATTTCTGGAGCCTTCCCTGAGTGAGGGGAGGAGGAAAAGGAGGAGGAGGAGGGGGCTGTTATGTGGGTTACTGCAGTCCCTGAGGCCAGCCCTGCTGTGCCACACTTGTGTTGTGGCATGGGAAGAGGGCTGGGGTTGGATTTGGGTGGTGATGGCTGCTCACACTCTGCTCAGCCCAAATGCTCCAGCCCAGGGTCCTGGAGGGGTTGGCACCAAGCCCTGCACAAGGCCAGCACAAGGCTTGGCTGCAGGATGGAGAGGAGGATGAATTGAAATCCTGGACAGTCCCTCTGAGCACAGGTGAGCACAGGGAGAGCTCCAGAGCACACTGGGAGTGCAGGAATCCTGAGGAGCAGCAGGGTGAGATGGTCCCAGACACAGTCCTGGTCCACTTTGGCCCTGCCCAGCTGGGGGATGTTGGTTTGAGGTTTCTTGGGATTTAGGAGCTGCTGGGAGCTGAGGAGCCAAAAGGACCAAACTGGGGGAAAGGGGAGCGGGGAGGGCAGTGTCCAGAGACAAGCAGCACAGAGATTGGAATGGAATCCCAGAGTCGTTAAGGTTGGGAAAGTTCTCTGAGGTCATCAAGTCCAACCATTCCCCAGCAGTGCCAAGGCCACCACTGCCCCATGTCCCCAAGTGCCACATCCCCATGGCTGATAGATCCCTCCAGGGATGGGGACTCCAGCACTGCCCTGGGCTGGACAGCTCTTTCCATGAAGAAATGTTCCCAAAATCCCCCCTGAGCTCCCCTGTCCCAGCCTGAGGCCGTTCCCTCTCCTCCTGTCCCTGTTCCCTGTTCCCACAGCCCGACCCCCCCGGCTGTCCCCTCCTGGCAGGGAGTTGTGCAGAGCCACAAGGGCCCCTGAGCCTCCTTTTCTCCAGGCTGAGCCCCTTCCCAGCTCCCTCAGCCTCTGCTGGGGCTCAGCCCCTTCCCCAGCTCTGTCCCTGCCCTGGATGTGCTCCATCCCCTGAGCATCCTCCACCTCAGCCAGTCTTCACTTCCCTGTTTGCTTCCTTCTCACTCCCTGCCTGTTTGGAATTCCCATCCCTAAAGCTCCTTCTGGGCTGTGCTGGAAAATGTTTCAGTCAGATTCTGCTGGGAGTCCCTCACCATCACCCTGTGGGAGTCATGTTTCCCCTCTCCCAAACCCTCCCAGGTGTTGAGCAATCTGTGTTTTTGCAGCTTCCAGGAGGGTCTGTGCCTTCAGGAATGCCCCACTCAGGCTGAAGTCCCAGTGCTGTGATCTTGCTGGGCCTGCTGCACTTTGGCTTCTTCACATCTCCTGTGGTCCATCCTCGAATGAGCAGCCCTGGATAGACCCTCTCTGGGTATTTCCTGACATTCAGGGGGTTTTCCCAGCCTTAGCAAAGCCAAATCATTTATTTCCCTGTCTGAGCTGATACAAAAGCTGGAGTAAGGCAGGATCCTCAAAGCTGTGGTGTTTGGCTGGGCTCCAAGCAGAGACCTCCAGGCAGAGGCTTGCTGCTTTTCCACCTTTCTGGATGAATGAATCCTTCATCCTCAGAAATAGGATAAATATTTCTGCAGCCCTTCATGGTAATATTCAGCTGTGACTACAGGAGTTGTGTCATGTAAAGGTTGGTCAGAGGTGGGACATGATGGTCCTGGAGGTGTTTTTTTTAAATGATCCTGAGATTCAGAGCAGCTGAGGGATCAGGAGGGATGGCAGAGCCCAGAGCCCCTGTCCTGGGCTGTGCCACAGCATCCCTGGGGCAGTGTGTCCTGCTGGGGCTGCTGCAGCTCTCAGTGCCTGCTGCTTGCTGCAGGAAACAGGATTCCTGTTTCTGTGGGCTGGGGATTTGGTCAGCTTGCCCAGGAGAAAGGTGGCAGCACCTTGAGCCAGAGCTCCACCTTGGGAATGGCAGGGAGGAGGTTTGGCTGCTCTGTGTCATCATTTGTACTTTCAGCTGCTCTGATTTATTTGGCTGTAGCTGTGACATTGGATTTTCTTCTTCCCATGCTTTGATTTGAGATAATTGCAACCAATTATGTTGCTTGAGATATTTATATTTAAAAAATATTATGTAATTGGTTCCTGCTCTAGTGGAAGGTGTCCCTGCCCATCTCAAGAAGATGGAAGGAGGTGAGCTTTAAGGTCCCAACCCAAACCATTCCATGATTCTTTGATTGCAGTTGCCCAGGCAGGAGTTGCCCACCCTGGAGCATTCCAGCATCCCACAGCAGCAGCTTTGGGACAGCAGGAGCTGGTGAGGGATGCTCAGCTGGAATGAGCAGCACCACTGGCTCACCCAGGTTCCTTCCCCCTTTTCCTGGGCTGGGAGGCATTTATATAATTCTGCACAGTGATAAAAAATTAGGCCATGCTTTGTTCCTGCCTCAAGCTGAGCACTTGGGCAGGGATTGTTCCTACAGCCTCAATCAATGGGCAGGAAATAATGTCCTGGCAAAGTGCAGAGCCCATCCCTCTCTGTGCTCTGCCATCCCAGGCACTGCCCAGCTCAGGCTGGAGCTCAGGGAAAGGTTCTTCCCTCCCCCAGAGGTGCTGGCACTGCCCAGGCTCCCCAGGAATGGCCAGGGTGGGATTTTGGGGTGTCTGGGTGATCCTTGTGGGTCCTTCCCAACTCAGGAAGAATCACCCAGCTGTGGTTCTATGTAAAATCACCTGGCTGTGGTCTGGGATTGCACCTGAGCTGTTGGCAATGGCAGCTGAGCCAGCAGGGTTGGCTTGTGCTCCTGGGAGCTTTATAAAACATGAGACTTTGTTATGAATTGGCTGTTAAAGTCCATCCTGTTAGTGATCAGATCCCAGAGCTGTGGGGGAGAGGTTCTGCCTCTGCACAGCCTGCAGGCTGCTGGGCTGTGGTGGGAGAGCACAGCTTCTCACCTGGAGGGAGAGATGTGAGCCCCAGGGGCTCAGAGCAGCAGGAGCAGCCTCTGCCCCTCTGCCAGTGGGTGAGGAATGCTCTGTCCTGGCTCAGGACAGGGCCAGAGACAATATCCAAGGCCAGGGAATGTGCCCACACTGCTGGAGACCCTCTGTGTGCCCCAGCACAGGTGGAATACTTGAGACTTCTGTATCCAAAAATGGACTTTGAGGAGGTTTGGTTATTTTCTGTATTAGTAGAAAAGTGGCTTTGATTTTTTCACCAGGTCTTTTGGAGTTGTCCTGTGTTGTGAGCCTGTGGTGCCTCTGTGCACCTTCCTGGGATGGAGTCCTTGGAATCCTGCCTGTTCCTATTCCCCTTCCCCTACCAGCTGTTCTGGACACTTCCCTGATCCTGGCTGTGTTTTCTCTGCCCCTGTCCAGGCTCAGCAGCTCCCCAGCCTGTCTCAGACTCCTCAGCTGGCAGCTCCCCTTCCTTGGGTGCTCCCAGCTGGTTTCCTGAGCTCTGCTTGTCCTTGGTGGGCTCTTCCTCCCCTGGCTCCAGCAGCTGCTGCTCGTGTTTGTCACAAGGGACCAAGTGGTGACATTGGGGATGCTGTCCTGGTGCTTCATGAGCCACTTGGGCTTTGCTCTGTGCCCTGTTTCCCTTGGATTTTCTCCCATTTTTCTGTCCTTGGGCAGTGAGGCTGGTCCTGCTGTGGAGGGTCAGTGCTGTCCCTGAGCTGTGCCTCCTGTCCCATCACATCCATTCTGGGGGGGTCACCCTGAGTCCTGTGCTCTGCTCTGCTCCTGTTCCCACTCCAGCTTAATGATCCTGTCACATTTATCCAGATCCTTGCCTTTGTGTCACAGTAATCAAAGGGTGCTCTTGCTCTGCTTTCCTTGCTGTGGATTCAGTCTGAGCAGTGCCTGAACACCTCTCCCAGTACCCACAGCATTTCCAGGGCTTCTCTCAAGGAGCCAGGAATAGCAGCCAAACACCCACCTGCTGGGAACCACGGGTTTCCTTTTCCTCACAGCCCTGAGAGGGGATGTGCTGCTCCCCCATTACACCAGAGCCAGCCCTGAGCTCCGTGCCTGGATTGTTTGGAGGATGTTCTCACTCCCCCAGACCTGGCAGAGAAGCTGCAGCCAGGTTTGGCTGGTGCCCATCTGACATCCAGAAACAGAAGACTGAGGGAAGGGAGATACAGGAGCAGCTCCCTGCTCTGCTGCCTCAGTGGGTTTTGGGAGCACCTGGAAAGCTCTCAGCTAAACTTTGGAGCATAAGGATGGGCACAGCCCCTGCCCAGGACCTGCTTCTCTCTGTTTGTATTTGCTTTGGGTGCTGCTGCATCCTGGGGCTGATCACCTCCTTCCTGGGGGAGCAGTGGGGTGATCAGAAATGCTGTTCCCCCCACTGAGTGCCTTTGGGTTAGTTTCCTGGTTTTGAGTGTTCTGGAGTTGCAGGAACTTTGGCTGTAGCTGAGGTGCTGATCATGGAGTGTTCTGCCCTCTGAAGATGTGGTGGTTTTGGGTAAAGTGTCACAGTGATTTTGGTGTCTGTGACCCCTCCCTCAGGTGACACAGTTCACCCTGCCCCGAGCAGAGCTGGCAGAGCCCCCAGTGCAGGGTGGGTCCACCCCAGAGTGTGGGAAGGGCAGGTTTGCTGTGTGGCACCCCCTGTGCCACCCAACCCTGACCCAGATCTTGGTGACAGCCACAGGAGTGGCTGCTCAGGGCTCTGGTGCCACCCCCACCACACTGTGCTCCGGGGGGCTGTGGTGGCAGGAGGGGAGGTCCCTGATCCCTGATCCCTGATCCTGGTCCCTGGTCTGCTCCCTGGTTCCTGGTCCCTAGTCTCTGCTTCGTGATCCCTGGTCTCTTGTCCCTGATCTGGTTTCTGCTCCCTTCTCCCTTCTCTCTTCTCCCTTCCCCTGCTCCCTTGTCCCTTGTCCCTGCTCCCTTTTCCCTTTTCCCTGTCCCTGCTCCCTAGTCTCTGCTCCCTGCTCCCTTGTCCCTGTTTCCTGTCCCTGCTCCCTTGTCCCTGCTCCCTTGTCCCTGCTCCCTTGTCCCTCGTCCCTGCTCCCTTGCTCCCTTGTCCCTGTCCCTTGTCCCTGTCCCTGCTCCCTTGTCCCTGTTTCCTGTCCCTGCTCCCTTGTCCCTTGTCCCTGCTCCCTTGTCCCTGCTCCCTAGTCCCTGTCCCTGCTCCCTTGTCCCTTGTCCCTGCTCCCTTGTCCCTGTCCCTCGTCCCTGTCCCTTGTCCCTGTTTCCTGTCCCTGCTCCCTTGTTCCTGGTCCCTGTCCCCTGTCCCTGTCCCTGCTCCCTGCCCGTGGCGCTGTAGCCATGGAAACGCTGTTCTCTCCATCCCTCCCGGTGCAGATGACTCGGGTGACGAGGAGCCCGCCTCGCAGTCAGACAAGAGCGAGCTGCACGGCCCCCTGAAGACGCTGTCGAGTAAGCTGGAGGACCTGAGCACCTGCAACGAGCTGATCGCCAAGCACGGCGCGGCCCTGCAGCGCTCGCTCAGCGAGCTGGAGAACCTGCGCCTGCCGGCCGACAGCGGCGAGAAGATCAAGGCGGTGAACGAGCGCGCCACGCTCTTCCGGATCACCTCCAATGCTATGATCAACGTGAGTGCTCGTCCCCTCCTCCTCCTGTTCCTCCGTCCTTTCAATGCAATGATCAACGGGAGTGCTGCTTCCCCTGCCCCTCCCGTTCCTCTGTCCTCCTGCAATGCAATGATCAACGGGAGTGCTGCTTCCCCTGCCCCTCCTGTTCCTCTGTCCTCCTGCAATGCAATGATCAACGGGAGTGCTGCTTCCCCTGCCCCTGCTCCTGTTCCTCCGTCCTTTCAATGCAATGATCAACGGGAGTGCTGCTTCCCCTGCCCCTCCTGTTCCTCTGTCCTCCTGCAATGCAATGATCAACGGGAGTGCTGCTTCCCCTGCCCCTCCCGTTCCTCTGTCCTCCTGCAATGCAATGATCAACGGGAGTGCTGCTTCCCCTGCCCCTGCTCCTCCCCTTCCTCTGTCCTCCGGCCCTGCTGGCTCGGATCGTGTTACCGCGGGGATCGGCTCGGCACCCGGGGAGGGCGTGGGGAGCTGGGAAGGTGCACTGGACATGGCTATGGATGCACTGACACAGATCTGCTGCATCCCTGCAGAATGGCAGAGGTCGTTTTTGTAAAGCTGGGAAATGTGAGTGCTGGGGATGCTGAGGGGCTTTCTCCTGCTCTGTGGGGGGAATTCTGCCAGGCACAGCACTTCAGAGCCTGCTGCAGGTTGAGTCCCACATCCCACATCCCTCACATCCCCATTGCTTCTGTGAAGCTGCTGGTGTTCCACAGGGCTGTGGGATTTAACCCCCTCAGGGTCTCATGCTGGCTCTGCTCTCCCAGCTGGGCTCTTGGAGGTCAGGAAGTGGTGCCAGCACTGCTGCTGCTCCTGCCTGTACAGCTCCCAGTGCTGCTCCTGTTCTGTACAGCTCCCAGTGCTGCTCCTGCCTGTACAGCTCCCAGTGCTGCTCCTGCCCTGTACAGCTCCCAGTGCTGCTCCTGCCCTGTGCAGCTCCCAGTGCTGCTCCTGTCCTGTGCAGCTCCCAGTGCTGCTCCTGCCCTGTGCAGCTCCCAGTGCTGCTCCTGCCCTGTGCAGCTCCCAGTGCTGCTCCTGCCCTGTGCAGCTCCCAGTGCTGCTCCTTCTGTACAGCTCCCAGTGCTGCTCCTGTTCTGTACAGCTCCCAGTGCTACTCCTGCCTGTATAGATCACAGTGCTGCTCCTGTTCTGTACAGCTCCCAGTGCTGCTCCTGTCCTGTGCAGCTCCCAGTGCTGCTCCTGCCTGTACAGCTCCCAGTGCTGCTCCTGTCCTGTACAGCTCCCAGTGCTGCTCCTGTTCTGTACAGCTCCCAGTGCTGCTCCTGCCTGTACAGCTCCCAGTGCTGCTCCTGTCCTGTACAGCTCCCAGTGCTGCTCCTGCCCTGTACAGCTCCCAGTGCTGCTCCTGTCCTGTACAGCTCCCAGTGCTGCTCCTGCCCTGTGCAGCTCCCAGAGCTGCTCCTGTCCTGTACAGCTCCCAGTGCTGCTCCTGTCCTGTACAGCTCCCAGTGCTGCTCCTGCCCTGTGCAGCTCCCAGAGCTGCTCCTGTCCTGTACAGCTCCCAGTGCTGCTCCTGTCCTGTGCAGCTCCCAGTGCTGCTCCTGCCTGTACAGCTCCCAGTGCTGCTCCTGTCCTGTACAGCTCCCAGTGCTGCTCCTGTCCTGTGCAGCTCCCAGAGCTGCTCCTGTCCTGTACAGCTCCCAGTGCTGCTCCTGCCTGTACAGCTCCCAGTGCTACTCCTGCCTGTATAGATCACAGTGCTGCTCCTGTTCTGTACAGCTCCCAGTGCTGCTCCTGCCCTGTGCAGCTCCCAGTGCTGTTCCTGTCCTGTATAGATCACAGTGCTGCTCCTGTTCTGTACAGCTCCCAGTGCTGCTCCTGTTCTGTACAGCTCCCAGTGCTGCTCCTGTCCTGTACAGCTCCCAGTGCTGTTCCTGCCCTGTACAGCTCCCAGTTCTTTCCAGTTGTTTTTTGGAGACAGCTCATGTTTGGAGTGTGGCTGTGCCTCCATGGAAGTGAGACAGCCCTTCCTGAGAAGCCTGGTTTACTCCAGGGTGCTCTGAGAGAGAGCAAAACTGAATAAAATATTTAAAGGAAATTTAAAAAAAGCAAATCCCAGAGCTTCACTCTGCTGGAATAATGTATGAAGGCAGAGCTCAGGGAATTGTGAATGGAGCAGTGCTGTCACTGTGTTGTCCCAGCCCTGAGCAGAAGGAGGTTGGGTGGTGTTTGATTTGGGCTTTAAGAAATAACAATAATTCCCAGCAGGAGCTGCAGGGTCAGAGCCCCATGGTCGCAGCATCCTCCCCATTCCCACTCTGGGGATTCTGTTGCCATGGGGGAAGGGGCTCCCTGAGTCTCTCCTTTGTGTTTCAGAGCAGTTTGGGGATGCTTGTGCAGTGCTCTCCCCACTAAGGGTTGGTCTGAGTTTTGGGAACGGGGTTGGCAGAGTGGTGGGAGGTGCCAGCAGACCCTTGGTGCTGCCCAGGTTTGCTGTCAGGAGCCAGAACAGCAATGGGAGAGAATTGCCAGGGGAGGATTCTCCAGCAGCATTTTCCCTCTTTGGGAAAGGATGAGCAGAGCAGTATTTGCTGTGTCCAGCCCAGGGAGGAGGAGGAGGAGCAGGAGGAAGAGGAGGAGGTTGTGGTGATTGCCACGTGATAAAAGCTTGAGCAGGACTGGAGGGTGGGAAATTCCACAAAAACCATTGTGCTGGATAGAACAGCAGGAAACATGTCCTGTCCAAAATCCCAAGCAGGTAAGAGGGGCTGGGGGGTGACAGGGCAGTTCTCACGTGGATGCTGTGGGTCTGTGTCCAGCACAGATGGGTGGGCATCCTGAGGAGATGCCCCAGGGAAAGGCTGTGCCCTGGGGGCAGGACTGGGAGGAGCAGGGTGGGAGATGCCCCAGGGAAAGGCTGGAAGGAGCAGGGTGGGAGATGCCCCAGGGCAGGGCTGGAAGGAGCAGGGTGGGAGATGCCCCAGGGAAAGGCTGGAAGGAGCAGGGTGGAGATGCCCCAGGGCAGGGCTGGGAGGAGCAGGGTGGGAGATGTCCCAGGGAAAGGCTGGAAGGAGCAGGGTGGGAGATGCCCCAGGGAAAGGCTGGAAGGAGCAGGGTGGGAGATGCCCCAGGGAAAGGCTGGAAGGAGCAGGGTGGGAGATGCCCCAGGGCAGGGCTGGAAGGAGCAGGGTGGGAGATGCCCCAGGGAAAGGCTGGAAGGAGCAGGGTGGAGATGCCCCAGGGCAGGGCTGGGAGGAGCAGGGTGGGAGATGTCCCAGGGAAAGGCTGGAAGGAGCAGGGTGGGAGATGCCCCAGGGAAAGGCTGGAAGGAGCAGGGTGGGAGATGCCCCAGGGAAAGGCTGGAAGGAGCAGGGTGGGAGATGCACCAGGGAAAGGCTGGAAGGAGCAGGGTGGGGCAGCCTGGCAGCTCTGGAGGAGGTGATGGAGCTGTGGGCAGGGGGACAGTTTGAGGGGCTGGGTTAGAAAAGCAGGAGAGGGACAAGCAGTGTCCCAGGGACTGGTGGCTCCCAGCCACACTGTCACCTTTTCCAGCACGGATCCCTTTCTGTGCCTTGATTTCTCCTGTCAGATGGGCTGATGCCTTCTGGAGCCTCTTGTGGGGGGATGGGGAGAGCTCTGTGCAGTGCAAAGGTCCCAAAATCTTCAGTGTAGAACATGAAACGTTGCTCCAGGGAAGCACGTGGAGCTTCCTGCTAAAAACACACCGTGCTCCTGCCCACCTCCATCCCTGAGCACGTCTCCCATGGGAACACAGGGTGCTTTTGCCAGGCCAGGGGTTCCTTGCAGGAGAAATTAAAGTGTCCTTGCTCATTAAGTTTTTCCTGGAGAGATCCCAGCAGGCAGCACTGAGCTGGTGCTGGCACGTGGATGCTCCGTGTCCAGCTCTGCCCTGGCTGCAGCACCAAAAATCATGGATCTGCTGCAGGGGGCTGGATGTGGAGCTGTGAGGTTTGGTGCTGTGGCTGTGAGCAGAAGGGGTGGGTGCTCTGGGGAAGGATCAGGGAAGAAGGGATGAGTGCTTCAGGGAAGGGAGGAGTGCACGGGGAAGAAAGGATGGGTGCTCCACAGTGAAGGAATGGGTGCTGTAGGGAAGAGGGGATGGGTGTTCCAGTGAAGGAATGGGTGCTCTGGGGAAGGAATGGGTGCTCCAGGGAAGAAAGGATGGGTGCTCTAAGGAAGGAATGGGTCCTCCAGTAAAGGAATGGGTACTCCTGGGAAAAGGGAGTGGGTGCTCTGGGCAAGGTATGGATCCTCCAGTGCAGGAATGGGTGCTCCAGTGAAGGAATGGGTGCTCCGGTGCAGGAATGGGTGCTCTGGTGCAGGAATGGGTGCTCCAGGGCAGGAATGGGTGCTCCAGGAATGGGAAGGAATGGGTGCTCTAGTGCAGGAATGGGGGTTCCAGTGCAGGAAGGGGTGCTCCAGGGCAGGAGGGCTGGCAGCTCCGGCTGCAGTTCCTGTGCTGCCGCCTCTGATCCGATTATGTAAATGGCCCCGGAGCCGCAGGGAGCGCAGCGAGCGCAGGAAATAAATAAACAGAGATGGAAATGCGAGAGCTTTGCTGCCAAGGTGACCTTCCCCCTGTCGTCTGGCTGCTGCCACCCTGGCCCCGGTGCTCCTGTCCAGAGGCTGGGGGCATCCCCTGGGTGGGTGGTGCTGAGTGATGGGAGGGGTTGGGTGGGGCAGGGCAGGGTGTGCTGGGCTGGTGTGCCTCAGGTGAGGATTTCAGACCTGCTGGTGTGCCTCAGGTGAGGATTTCAGACCTGCTGGTGTCAGACTGGCTGGTTCAGTGCTTAAACTGGAGCCCAGAGCTCTCTGAGCCTGCTCCCTGCTGGGATCTCAGCAGGCAGAGTCCAGGAGCCTGGTGTCAGCAGGGCTGGGCAGCAGGCAGGAAAGTCAATCTGCCAGGGGGGAGGAGTGGGAGATGTGTAAAAATAAAAAGCAGCAAATGACCAGGATGAGAGGCCCCGAGGATCCAGAGCAGTGCAGACTCAGCCAGGAGTGGGGAAAGCTGTGTCTCATCATTGAGCAGGAGACAGCAGGCAGGAGGGATGTGTGGGTGCTCTGAGGAAGCCAGTTTGGGCGTTGGGAAGAGCTCACAGGGCTGTGGGTGCTGATGGAAATAGGTTTTTAATGGGAATGGGGATGCTGTGGCAGGGCTTTGTGCTTCCTCAAGGAAAGGGAGTGTGGAGAGCAGCAGGGCTTGGGCTTGCCTGTGCCATTCCTGGGCTGGTTTGTGTTCTCCCTGAGGTTTTGGAGGAGCAGGGGTGCAGGAAGGCTCTGCCAGGCCAGTGCAGCCCAGACAGGGGTGTGGTGTTGGGTGGGAGATGCTGCTCCATCAGGATTTGGTGAGAAGGGACCCCCTGGAGCAGGCAGTCCCAGGAGCAAAGGACTCACCTGTCCTTGAGAGGCACTGCTGGCCACCCCAGCCTGTGCTTTGAGGCAGGCTGATTTCCCACCCAGCTTCTCCTTTCCCATGGGAACGAGCCTGTCTGGAGCAGCAGCACTGGGACATCAGCACAGAGCACCCTCCCTCCTTCAGGCCTGCCAGGAGGGATTCTGAGAGTGGGAAACACGGAGCTGGAGCCAGAGTGGGGTGGACAACAGCATGTGCTGCCTCTCCTCCAGGAAAGGGCCCCCAGGCTGCCAGTTTAAGCCCCTCCAGGACACCCAGCAGCATCCCAGAGGCTGCATCCTCCAGTCCTGGCAGGATTTCTGTGCATCCCTCCAGGCTGTGCTCTGGCTCAGCTGCACTTTTGGGGTGGCCCTGTGCCATCTGCCCGTGGCTCAAGGAACCTCTGGCCTCTCCCTGCAGCCACTCTGGGCTCCTTGGGGACTGTAGTGGTGTCTGCCTGGTGGAGTTGGTTTGTCTGGAGCCCTTTGGGCTGTGCTGCAATGAGTGCCTGGGCACAGGGTGTGCTTCCCCAGAGCTGCTCCTCTGCCTGCAGCTTCCCTGTGGAGCACTGAGCCCCCCTGCCCCGTGGGGATGCTGCTGTGATTGATCCATACTCCCCAAGCTGTTTCCAGGTTACCTCAGTGATGCTGAGCACCTGCTCTGAGCAGCCTTTAGCCTGGTGTGTGTGCTCTGGGTTTATCCAGTGGTGGATGATGGATACACCCTGGGAGTGTCTGTGTCTGCTTGGGGAGCTGCTCAGAGCTGGGGGCACAGAGTGCCTGGGATCCCGTGCCTGGGGTGGTGCTGGTGGTCCCTGCTGAGCTGCTTCCCCTGAGGATGGACATGTGGTCTGTCCCTTGGGGTCCCCAAACCCATCGTGGCACTGGCAGAATGGAACTGACATCCTCCATCTGGGCAGCAGGGAGGGACCAGCTCACCCCAGCTCAGCCCTGTGCTCTCAGGGGTTAATTCCAGCCTGCAGTGACAAAACTCCCTCTTTAACCCCTGGATTTGCTCCTTCAGGGCAGGGGTTCCCTGTGGGAGCCCAGCAGACCCCCGGGGGCCAGGGCTGTGGGAGGGAGCTCTGTGTTAATTATCCCTGCTGTGCTAACGACTGCACTAATCAGCAAAGCATGTCACCGACCCAGAAAAGCCCGGAGTGGGATTAAATCCCTAACCCAGCCCTAATCCCCCGGAGCAGAGGGCTGCAGGGCTCGGGGTGTGCTGCTGCTCCTGCTGCAGAGGTGCCGTGCTGAGCAGAAATCACTGGTGGGTGCTTTGTTCTTACCGCGGGGGTGGGAGGGTGACAGTGACACCCTGGGGTCTGTCCCTGCCTCTGTGGGGCTGGGGGAGGGAACTGGGGAGATGGGGAGATGATGGGGAGATGATGGGGAGATGTGCAGCCTGGCCCCTGCTCTCGGAGCTGCTGTGCCTCTCCCAGAGCATCCTGTGCTGTTTTTAGATGTAGAGGTGTGAGGGTATCTCTGATCAGATCTGTTCAGACAGGCAGTGCCTTCCTCCCACTCCCTCCTCATCATCACTGCTCCCTGAGTGCTTCCAGCTGGATTTTATCAGGTGTGTGGGGTCTCAGCCCTCATGTGTGCCCGTGGGGCCTCTGTGCTGCTTGGGCTTTCAGGGGGTGCTCCTGCTCACCCTGCTGCAGGGGTTTGCACCTTTCTTCCCCCTCTTCTGTCTCCTCATCCTCCTCCTGTCCATGTGACCCCCAGGAGGTTTCAGACTGTCCCGGGCTCCCCTCAGAACCTCATGCAGGAATGGGGAGGATGAATCTGTCCCCAGCATCTGAGGGTGCCTCTTGCAGCTCTTCTGCTGGATGTTTCTGGCTGGGAGGGATGAGTTTTCCACTGAGGAGAGCTGGGAGTGTTTGTGCCGTGCTGCTGGGTCAGCAGGGCTGTGACAGTGGGCCCAGCACAGCCCTGCAGTGTCAGCAGGGCCTGGGGCTGAGCAGCTGCTCTGCTGAGCCCAGAGCCAGCCCAGCCCATCACCTGTGCCCAGGGATGCTCCTGGCAGCCCTCACCCTGCCTGGAGGCTGGGGCAGGCTGGGGCTGTGGGGAGGCACTCTCAGAGCATTGCTGGCTGGTCCCTGTGGGCCGTGGTTGCTCTTCCCTGGGCTGCTGCCCCGAGATGCTTCACTCCTGCTGAAGGAAAAGCAGTGGAATGGCAGCTCTGCTGTCCTGTGGATTTACCCTGGAAGAAGTTGTGGCACTGGGAGATGAGGGGGATGCTCCTCTCAGCATGGGGAGGTTTGCACAAGGCTGAGTGCCAGGGACAATCCAGGCAGCTCCTGCAGATCCCACGGGCAGTGCCAGCTGCTCCTGCTGCCGAGTGCTTGGACAGATGCTCCTCCAGCCTGGGAGCTGCTCCATCAGGGGATAGAGCCCCAGGAAATCTGTCATCCTGGGAGCCATCAGCAGGACAGAGCTCTCTGGGCACACCAGCACCAGGGCTCCCGGGGCCTGGAGTGCAGATTGGAGCTGCTCTCCTCCTGTGCACACCCTGGGAGGGTCCCCCACTGCTGGGCTGGGTTGGGGGCTTGGGCAAGCAACCAGAATGAAGGATGTGCAGCAGCCACCTGGAGGTACCTCCCTGCAGGGAAGGAGCCAGTGCTGGGAGCTTCCCTGGGAGGGGATTCTTGGCACAGGTGGCTGTGCAGGCAGGTGAGAGACTTTTCCTGGCTGGAGGAGAGCAGGGATGCCCTGCAGGGACACAGTTCTGGGCTGGCCACTCTGCAGCAGGAGTCCCAGCACAGTCTCAGCTCCCAGGATGTTTTCTATACTGGTTCCAGCATGTCCTTGGCACCCTCTGGCATGGCCAGTGGAGGCTGCTGGGTGTTGCTCACTGAGGTTTGGGGTGGAAGTGTCAGCACCCCCGAGTACCCAGCAAATTCCTTTGTGTTTTCCCACCAGAAACCAGACCCAGATCCTTGCTGTGGCACACTCCAGGCTGGCATTGCCTTGGTGTGTAACCCCTGGGCAGTGTTGGCTGGTTCCCCTTCCCAGAGCCACGCTGACCAGGTGCTGCTGGTTCTGTGATTCCTCCTCCTGGAGCCGTGTGGGGCTGGGATTAGAGCTCTTAGCACAGCCAGCCTGCTGGATTTGCCACTGTTTCCCACTAATCCCCTCTTTGCTGCACGGGGGGAATTCCAGGCACTGCCAGGGGTGCTGCAGGTGGGTCTGGGTGCTGTGCCAGCCCCAGTGCTTCAGGGTGAGCTCAGCCCTGAGAGGGTGGGTCTGCTTGGAACACTGGTGTGTCCGTGCCCTTTAGGCAGGTGGCCCAAAATAACATGGTAAGGTGGAAAAATTCCCAGATTCACAACCAGGAGGCAGGATCTGGCCCCACCACAGTGTGGGTGTCTCCATTGTGGACATCCCTATCCCAGATTTCTCAGTCTTGGGCATCTCCATCATGGCCATCTCTGACTCCCAGGGAATCCATGAACCCCAGAGAGAAGCAGGCACTGTTGGGGCACAAGGTCTGGGACTGTCAGGGATTTTGGGAGCACCTTGTTCAAGCACTGGGGGTCTGGCTGAGCTGCTGTCAGTGGCACTGAGGGTGGGCTGGAGCCTGCTCTGGTGTCTTCTCCTTTCCTGTTGGGTCACTAAGGATCTTCTCCATGTCTGTGCTTCTTTGTAGCACCCATGGATGCAGAGGGAATGGGATGATTTTTTTGTGTTGAACCATGTCACCTGGGTTTCTCAGGGTGTCAGAACCTGCTGAAGCTCAGCCCAGCTCTCCCCACCTGGGATGCTGGCTGAGGGTCACTCCAAGGATCTGGGACAGCCATTTTACAGGTTGTGTTGATGTGGCTTGGCCCTGGCCCCATCACTGTCGAGCAATGATCACACTCAGACCATGTCTTGCTGCCCATCTGACTGTGTGGGGGATGATTTGAGATTCAGGTTGGCTCTACCCTTATAATTCCCCTTTCCTTGCTGCTCAGAGTTTTTTTTTGGGGGGGAGGAAGGACAAGTTAACCCTTCCAGGGTGCAGTGGCAGGTTGTGACTGTGTCTCACTGCTCTGAACCCAAATGGCTTCAGCCCCATCCCTGGCAGTGTTGAAGGGCTCAGAGCACTGAGTGGGTCTCATTCCCATGGAGGGGGTGGAACGAGGCAGCTCCAGGGTCCCTCCCCAGCCAGCCCACGATGCTGTGACTGGTTTTGTGCTGTGCTCAGAGCCCTTCCCTCGGGGGCTGTTGTGCAGCAGCAGCCAGCTGTGTCCCAGGCTTTTGATGGCTCCAGGAAGGAAGGGAGCACTTATCTCCCAGGCAGGCACTCAAAGCAGAGCTCTGCCCCTGCTGAGTGCAGTGACAGCTCCTGCTCTGTGATTCAGGAAAAGGAGATGAGTGAACACATCTGCCTCATCTCCTCTCGTGTCACTCCTGAGCCATGAAGTGGTCCTTGTCCCGTCCTTGAGGAGCAGGAGGTGTTGGTCCCACGGCAGCAGGCACTTCCTGCTGGTTTTTTCCTGCCCAAAGGTTGGATTTGTGTGGCTGATCCCCTGGGACTGCAGGTGTGAGCATGTTCCCTCGGCATCCATCAGCGTTGTGCTGCAGACTGGGAATGCTCAGCTGTGCTGGGGCTGCCCCACAGGTGCTCACCCTGTGGCAGAAACTGTTCCCTGGGAGGTGCCCAGAGCAGCTGTGGCTGCCCCTGGATCCCTGGCAGTGCCCGAGGCCAGGCTGGACAGGGCTTGGAGCAGCCTGGGATGGTGGGAGGTGTCCCTGCCCATGGCTGGGAGATGAGGCAAAATGAGCTTTAAGGTCCCTTCCAGCCAAGGCATTCCATGATTAAGTCTGGCAGGCCTTGCTGTGATCATTTACCCTTTCAAGCTAATTAACCTCATCTCTTTGCTCCTTCCATCCGGTTTTGACTGCTCCACTGGGGCAGCAGAGATCCCGCGGGTGTGTGTCACCAGCACCTTGCAAGGACACGGGTGACCTCGGGTGATTGTTCCCGTTGCCTGAACAACCTGGGGGCTGTTAAGGACGTTCCCATTAGCCAGCAACAAGCTGTGAAATTGGGATATTTGCCGTGACAAACGTGTGAAAGGTGTTAAATACGCCCTTGGCAGCGGCAGCTGCTGGGCTCAGGGAGGGACCACAGAGATGATGGCACCAAGTTTTGCCTCCTGCTGCTGGGCAGGATCTCGATGGCACTTTGCCTCTTCTCCACGGCAATTTGCAGGAACCTCGGTGGTGTTTTTCCATCTCTTTTGGCCACCTTGGCCGTGCCTCCCTGTCGTGGCTGGGATTTACATCGGCCAGTGCTGGATTAGGACTGACCACAAGTTTTTCCAGCCATGGAGAGGAAGAGAACCCACCTCTGTCCCTCCTCCACATGGCTGCAGGTAACACTGGGCTTCCCTGAGGTCAGGGGCTGCACATGGAGGGAGCTTGCTTTGCTCTCTGGTCACTGGTGACCTGTGAGCCTGGCTGCTGCTCTCCAGCCCTGTCTGAACTGCAGAACTTCAGGATTTGATCCAGCTCTGGCCTTGGGGCAAAATCCAGCTCATGTTCTGTCTCTCCTGGCCCTCTGTGAGCAGGAGGCAGCAGTTTGGATGCTGTGAAGGATACACCCAGTCTCCTGATGGGATGAGAGGCACGTGGGCATGGGCACAGCATCCTCTGCCCTTCCCTCTTCTCCCCTCTCCAGAGGAGGGATCCTGGGACAGCCTTGAGCAGGGAGGTGCCTCCCAAGGCCTCCTCAGCCCTGCAGCTCACTGGGGGATCACTTCTCCTCTACTTCCAAGCTTCAGCCTGGGCTCTGTGCTCTCCTTTGGGTGTGTTTTACAATCCCACTGTCCTGTCCCTGTGCCAGCCTCCTGTGGATCTGTCTGAGTCCTGCTTACATCCCTGAGCAAGTTCAGCTGGAGCTAAATTTAGCCACCTCTCCATGAGGATTTTATAAGCTGGATTTCGAGGTATTGCTCCTGCTCAGTGGCTGGGATGGTTTGTACCTTGGGAGCACTAAAGTAAGGGATTAATGCTTGGAATGAGTGGTGAGCTGGGATATTCCTGTCTGAGCTCCTTGCCCCAGTGCCCTGCAGCCCTTGTTCCACACAGGGAAGAGTTTTGGCTCATTTGACAGAGATTGTGAGAAAACATCCCCTGATCCCTGTTTGGTGCTGCTCCCACCTCCAGTGAGCATCCCTGTGGAACCTGGCACTGTCTGGCTGTAGGGGGTGTAAACCCAAATTAATCAGTTTTATTTTCTTGGCTGCTGGTGGCAGCCATGGGGGCTGAGTTTGGCAGATCCCTCTTGCAGGATATCCTCCCCTCTCCACCCTTGACATCACAAGGAGCAAACATGATTGTTGTTTGGGTTGTCCTGGATCCTTTGATCTGGTTTGGATCAAGGTATTGTCTGAATTACAGAGGAAGAGGCTGCTGAGAGGAGCCCCTACAGCCTTTCAAAAACCAGGGAATAATCCCTGTACATACCCCAGCTCCTAAATCCACATGGACACCATTGTGGGATGCATTGCCCTGACCCCTGAGCTCTGTGGGCTCATGAGGATTATCCTGCTCCTCTGCCCAAAACCCCTCGTGCTCTGCAATGCTGACAACCATTCTTCATCACTTGGATTTTTTGATATGGCTGTAAATGAAGCCCAGTGGCGCAGATTTCCCTTTGGGATACAGCATGGAATCCTCCTTGAAGCTTTGGGATGGGACATTCCCAGGTGTTACCTGCTGTTTTACTTGCTGGAGCAAGTTCTCCTCCCAGCTCTCAGTCCTGCCTCTCTGTGGCTCCTCTGTAATTACTTCCTTTCCCCCTGATTCTCTGTTACACTTCCAGCCTTCCTTCCAGTGGTTAATTGCAGTGGGATAATTACAGGTGATCTTGTTTAAAGTGCTCAGACCCTGAGCTGGGAGCAGCCAGCAATTCCCACCCTAGGTACCAAACTGGGCATTTCTGTGCCTGCTGCCTGTGGAGCTGGACCTTTGGAGCAGATCATGAGCTGTGCTGGGATGGGGAGGTCATGGCCATATCCCATGGCTTGCCCTGGTTCCATCCTCTTAGCCCAGTGCATCCCTGGGACACACAGAGCCAGTGGCTGGCCCAGGATGGTGGCACTGGGAAGGGCCAGGGCAGGGTCCCCAGAAGGATTTTGGGGTGGGGAAGAGCTGAGTTGCTTCCAGAGGAGGAGGTAAAAGCATGGCCTGAGAATGTGGGATGTGGTGTGGCCCTCTGAGAGCATCGAGTGCAACCATTCCCCAGCACTGTGCCTGTCTCCAGGTGCCACACGGCTGGGAAATCCCTCCAGGGATGGGCAGCTACCCTGCCCTGGGCTGTGTGCCAGTGCCTGGTCACCCTTTCTGTGAAGAAACTTCCCCAAAATCCCCCCTGAGCCTCCCCTGGCCCAGCCTGAGGCCGTTCCCTCTCCTCCTGTCCCTGTTCCTGTTCCCACAGCCCGACCCCCCCGGCTGTCCCCTCCTGGCAGGGAGCTGTGCAGAGCCACAAGGGCCCCTGAGCCTCCTTTTCTCCAGGCTGAGCCCCTTCCCAGCTCCCTCAGCCTCTGCTGGGGCTCAGCCCCTTCCCCAGCTCTGTCCCTGCCCTCCAGGGCTCTGCTGTCAGGAGGGTTCCAGAGCTGATCCCAGTTTTGAACACGTGTAAGATGGAAGTACAGCCAGGATTTTGGGGGGACAGGATCCTGAGCCCTCCCTACCTTCAGAGGGAAAAGCATCCAAGGGGTGATGGAGGGGACACATGTAGGGTCTGGTCCCTCCATGTTCCAGGTGGTTGTGAAGCAAAACCTCAAAGGAAAAGCTTCTTTCCCTGGATGAGTCTCAAATCCTGCTCCTGTCCAAAGGAAAGGTTTGATGAAGAAGTGATGAATTGGAGCTTTTCTTGGACAAATCCTGGTAAAGTCAGAGCAAGTCATGGAAGCTGAAACCCTGAATCTTCTGCTTGACCAGGAGTTACCTCGATCCTCAGGTGCCACCTGCAGCCCAAATGCTGAGTAACCAAGCCAAGAGCTGGATGACTCATCTGTGGAGTCCAAATAGCTGCAGACAGAAAATAAGCAAGTCCTGGGAATGCTGGAAGTCTGTCAGACATCCAAAACTCTCTGCTTTGAATAGGTTTGAGTTTTTCAGTTAGCACTTATCCCTTGGACTTCCTTGGTACGACAGGGAGTTACACAAGCACAGTTGATTTCCCTTCACGTTGCCAGCTCCTGGAGAGTATCCATAAAAATCCTGTTTTCCTACTTTGAAACACAAGAAGAAGTCCAGTGTGCTGCATCTGGCAGAGATTTGGGGTGGGAGGAGCAGCCCTGCCTCCGTGCTCAGCTGCACGTGGGGCTGATGGCAGCGGAAGCAGCGAGGCCACGGGAACTCAGGATGGAAAAGAACCCAAAAATAGAGCTGTGAGGGCAGGGCTGTGCTGTGAGAGCATTGTCTGGGGTGAGCAGTGTGGGACAGCCAGCAGTGTCCTGCTCCTGGAAATCTCCTGCTGGGACTCTGGCACAGCTGGGGCTGGGTGCTGCCCGTCCTGGGGGGCTTTGGGAGGGGGCTGGCACCAAGGGGTGCTCCTGCCAGCCTGGGCTGTGTGTCCCAGCTGTGCCCTGCCTGGTGGCACAGGGTGGGGATGCTGTGTGTACTGCAAGGCTTCACTTGGAGCACTCCCTGTGCCCGGTGGGTGGGTGGGTCCTGTGGCTGGGGGTGTCCTGGGCGGGAATGGGGGGTTCTGGCCATCGTGGGTGTGTTGCAGGGGCCAGGCCAGGTCCTGTGCTGGGCTGTGTGCCCTGTGCTGTGCCCTGTGCTGTGCCCTGTGCTGTGCCCTGAGCTGTGCCCTAGACTGTGCCCTGTGCTGTGCAGCTCTGGGAGGAGCTGGGCATCCTTCCTCTCTGCCTCTCTGGAGCACAGGGATTGAGTAGCCCAGAGCAGCTGTGGCTGCCCCTGGATCCCTGGCACTGCCCAAGGCCAGGTTGGACAGGGCTTGGAGCAGTCTGGGACAGTGGGAGGTGTCCCTGCCCATGGAACTGGACGATCTTTATTTCTCTTCCCGCCCAAACCATTCCATGATTCTGTGATCCTCTCCTGCCTGTGGCTGTCACCCCAGGCACCGCTTTTCCTTATTTGCTGAATTTGGGGACTCAGGGGCTGTGAGAGCCCAGCCTGGGCTCCTGAGGACACAGTGGGCTGGAGGACAGGCTGTGTCGGTGCTGCAGCCACCTCCTGGGTGGCCGATGGGGCCGGAGCAGGGCTCTGGAGCTGGTGCAGCACTCCCGGGGAGGAGCAGGGCGCTGAGCCGGCCCTTCCCGCAGGCCTGCCGCGATTTCCTGGAGCTGGCCGAGAGCCACAGCCGGCGATGGCAGCGGCTGCTGCAGCATGAGCGGGAGCAGCGCTCCCGGCTGGAGGAGACCATCGAGCAGCTGGCCAAGCAGCACAACAGCCTGGAGAGAGCCTGCCGCGGGGCGCCGGGGCTGGGCACGGGCAGCGCCGGCAGCGGCGCCGGCAAGGGTGAGCGCGGCGGGGCGGGGATGGGGGGATACTGGGATAATGGGATAATGGGATCATGGGATGGGATCATGGGATGGGATCATGGGATGGGATCATGGGATACTGGGATACTGGGATCCTGGGATAATGGGATCCCGGGATGGGATCATGGGATGGGATCCCGGGATGGGATCATGGGATGGGATCCCGGGATGGGATCATGGGATGGGATCCTGGGGGGGTATGGCATGGGATGGGATAGGATCCTGGGGGGAATTGGATGGGATGGGATCCTGGGGGGAATTGGATGGGATGGGATCCTGGGATGGGATCCTGGGATGGGATCATGGGATGGGATCCTGGGGGGGTATGGCATGGGATGGGATGGGATACTGGGATGGGATCCTAGGGGGCATGGGATGGGATGGGATGGGATCCTGGGATAGGATGGGATCCTGGGATAGGATAGGATCCTGGGATGGGATGGGATGGGATCCTGGGATGGGATCCTGGGATGGGATCCTGGGGGGGAATTGGATGGGATGGGATCCTGGGGGGAATGGGATGGGATCCTGGGGGGGAATTGGATGGGATGGGATCCTGGGATGGGACGGGATGGGATCCTGGGGGGAATGGGATGGGATCCTGGGATGGGACAGGATGGGATCCTGGGAGGAATGGGATGGGATCCTGGGATGGGATCCTTGGGATGGGATGGGATGGAGTGGGATGGGATACAGGGATGGGATCCTGGGATGGGATGGGATGGGATCCTGGGTGGGGAATGGGGCTGCTGGGGGTGTCTGGGGTGGGACGGGGCTGCTGGGGGTGCCTGGGAGGGGATAGGATCCTGGGATGGGATCCTGGGATGGGATACAGGGATGGGATCCTGGGGGGGGAATGATATGGGAGCCTGGGTGGGAATGGGATGGGATGGGATTCTGGGGTGGGATGGGGCTGTTCTGAGATCCTGGTGTGAGATGGGGCTGCTGGGGGTGCCTGGGAGGGGATGGGATGGGATCCTGAGGTGGGATGGGGTTGCTGGGGGTCACTGGGGTGGGGTGGGGCTGTTCTGGGATCCTGGGATAGGATGGGGCTGCTCAGGGATCCTGGGATGGGACAGGGCTGTTTGGGCATCCCTGGGATGGAACAGGGCTGCTCAGGGGTCCCTGGGATGGAACAGGGCTGCTCAGGGGTCCCCAGGATGGGACAGGACTGCTCAGGGATCCCCCGGATGTGACCACAGCTTGGGGGCTCCTGGGATCGGCCAGGGCTGCTCAGGGCCCTCCCAGATGGATCAGGGTGTTCCACTCAGGGACCCCTGGGATGGGACACAGCTCCTTGGGGAGCCCTGGGATGGGAGGGGGCTGCTCAGGAATCCCCCCTCTGGGGTGGATCAGGGCATTCTGTCTGGCTGCTGCCAGCAGTGGGAAGGATGCCCAAGGCATCCCCATGGTATTTTTTTAATGGATCCCATCACACCATAATTATTCCTAATTGTCCTTGCTTGGGGACTGGGATGTCCCCAAATTCAGATTCAGAGAGGGCTGTGTCCCCAGGTGATGCTATTCCAGGCTGTTTTGGGAGCTTTAACCATTATGGGTGGGCACATTTCCAGGTGCTGGAGGGCAGCATGGCACGGGGAGAAGGCTCAGGGTCCCCTGGCACTACTGAGCTGGCAGCCTGGGGTGACAGTGGAACAGCCAGGGCTCCTTTGCAATAAGATCCAACAGCTTTGCAGATTCTTGCCAAATGTCCTTCCCCCAGGGAAGCATTAGTTACAGCCACAAAAACTGCTAATGGTGCTGGGTTTTATTTTTAAAGAAAGTCAGACTGGAGGGAGGGAGCAGTGGCTCTGGAGGGGGGTGATGTTGATGCCCTCGTTCCTCTCTGGCCTCAGCAGAGGTTTAGTTTGGATGCTGGGGAATATTTCTTCATGGAAAGGGTTGTCCTGCTGTGTCCCCATCCCTGGAGGGGTTTAGCAGCTCTATGGATGTGACACCTGGGGACACAGGTGTGCTGGGAGAATGGCTGGGCTTGATGTAATCCCAGGGATTTCACAGCCACAACAACCCTGAGGTGCAGCTGGCACAGGCACAAACCTGCCTGAGGTGTGACCCTGCTGCTCTGCAGAGGGGGAGAGAGGCAGGGAATGGGAAAGGGATTGGGATTGGGATTGGGATTGGGATTGGCAGGGAATGGAAATGGGAGTGGGATTGGGATTGGCAGGGAGTGGGATTGGGATTGGCAGGGAATGGAAATGGGAGTGGGATTGGGATTGGCAGGGAATGGAAATGGGAGTGGGATTGGGATTGGGAATGGGATTGGGATTGGCAGGGAATGGAAATGGGAATGGGATTGGGATTGGCAGGGAATGGAAATGGGAATGGGATTGGGATTGGGAATGGGATTGGGAGGGAATGGGATTGGGATTGGCAGGGAAGCAGCCCCGGGGCTCAGCCATCCCTCCCTCCCTCCCACCGCAGCCACGGAATGTTTGGGAATGCGGGGCTGGGAATCCTCTCCCGGCATCACCTGAAACACGTGGCTTTGTTTTCCTGCTTTGATACAAAGCAGATTTCCCGGAGCAGGGGCGGTGCTGGATCAGCCAGCACGGGAGGGCACGCCCGTGTCACCCTGGGGACATTCTCTTGGGTGTGGCAGGGTCACCCTGGGGACATTTTGGGGCTGCTCTGGCTTTGGCAGGTTTTGGAGCAGGGCACATCCCTGTTTCCAGCAGCTGGAAATCAGTACAGCATCCTCGGGTGTGCAGTGGGATGCAGAGGAGGGTCAGGCTGTGAAGGAGCCAGCAGGAGGGGACACAGGGGGGCTCTGGGGACAGGTCCTGCTCTGCAGGGGACAGCAGCACAGATCTCACAGTCTCTGTGGTAGCAGGGAGTGTGCAGTCTGCCAAAGGAGAGGCCAGTGATGAAGATGAGGAGACAGAGTACTTTGATGCCATGGAGGATGCCCCAGCTTTTATCACTGTAACTGCAGACCCCAAGCACCACAGGTACCCCTGCCTGCCTGGGAGTGGGGAGGGCTGGGAGCAGCTGCTTCTCCTGCAGCAGCCCCTCCCATGGGCCCCCTCTGTGGCTGTGGCCCCTGTCCAGCCTGGCCTTGGGCACTGCAGCCACAGCTGCTTGGGCACCCTGTGCCAGGGCCTCCCCACCCTCCCAGGGAAGAATTCCTTCCCAATACCCCATCAAACCCTGCCCTCTGTCTGCTGTCACCTGCTCTTATTCCTCCATGGACATCTGGGCTGGAGGAACCTGTGGTCTGACCCACGGTCACATCACCAGGCTTGGTGACACAGCAGAATATCCCTGTGCCCCCAGGGCTGCAGCTGAGAATCCCTTCTGGAGCATCCTTAGAACCCCCTCCTGACACCATGCACAGCCCCTTTTCTTTCCTGGCAGCCATCTGGGGGGGTGCAGGGAGGTGCTGTGGGGTGGTGTGCCCTGCCCTGCCCTGTGCCAGCAGCTGCTGTTCCCTCCCCCAGGCGGTCAGGCAGCAACCTGAGCGGGGCCAGCGAGGGCCACCCCGAGGACTGGAACCTGGAGGACAGTGTGAGTTGGCTGGGCAGAGTGGGAGGGCTGCTCCTGCTGGGCTGGAGCCAGGATGGTTGTGAAGGGACCCTCCAGCTGGGTCCAGGGGCTCTGTGGTGGGGGCAGATGTCAGCAGGCATCAGCATCCTCAGCATTCCACGAGGGAAGCAGGAAGGTTCGGGGACAGTTGTTCCAGCAGCGCTCCCCAGGTGTCTCCTGAGCTGTGGTTGCTGTTCCTGCTGGGTCTGGTTGAGTCCAGCCTAAAGCTGGTTCCTCCTGTTGCTTGCACAGGTCTTTGAGAGCTCCAACCAGAGCAGCTACAGTGAGACCCCGGGCAGGGACCTGCTGCCCAGGAGGAGGAGGAGGAGTCGCATTCCCGACAAACCCAACTACAGCCTTAACCTCTGGAGCATCATGAAGAACTGCATTGGCAAGGAGCTCTCCAAGATCCCCATGCCTGTGAGTCTGGGTGTCCCTGGCAGCCAGGGCTGGCACTGGGCTGTGGCTGGGCACTCCTGGCTCTGGGTCACAGCTCTGGGTGCTGTGGTGGCACTGCAGCCCCAGGCAGGGACAGGAGATTGTCACCAGGGGCTGGGTTTTGTGCTGGAAGAGCCCTCTGCAGCTGCTGCATGCTTATCATGGAATTCTGGATGGCTTGGGTGGGAAAGGACCTTAAAGCTCATCCAGTCCCACCCCCATGGGCAGGGACACCTTCCACTGTCCCAGGCTGCTGGCCTTGGACATTCCAGGGATCCAGGGGCAGCCACAGCTGCTCTGGGAATTCCATCCCCACCCTCCCAGGGAACAATTCCTGCCCAATATCCCACCCAGCCCTGCCCTCTGGCAGTGGGAGCCATTCCCTGTGTCCTGTCCCTCCATCCCTTGTCCCCAGTCCCTCTCCAGCTCTCCTGGGGCCCCTTCAGGCCCTGGCAGGGGCTCTGAGCTCTCCCTGGATCCTTCTCCTCTCCAGGTGAGCACCCCCAGCTCTCCCAGCCTGGCTCCATGGCCTCTCTGGACTGGCTCCAGGGCAAGCTGGAGCAGAGGGGCCATTGCCCAAGTGTCCTGTGCACATCCAGCCATTGCAGAGGCAGGGAGGGAGGCAGGGCTCTGTGAATCCCTGAGGATTCATGAAGAAGGGACCCTGTTGCTGGTGATGTTTTCCCCAGTGTGGTCCAGGACAGGACCAGGGCAGGGCTGGGTTCCACCCCAGGGGCTCATTTTCCTTACAGAGCAGCTTCTTGGTGAAGGAGGTGCTGGGGTGGGTTTTGGGTGCTGATGGTTCAGCCCTGGGGGCAGAGCTCTGTCTGGCCAGAAAGGGTTTGCTGGGGCTCTGTGTGGAGCAGCCCCTCACATGGAGCCATATTCCTGCTCCATCCTCTGCTGGGTAAAGAACAAGAGGCTGGGATGCTGAATTGGTTGTGTTTTGTCTCTTCAAAGGGAGCCTGAGTGAGGGCTCAGAGCTCTGGCTGAGAGTGATGAGCTGTCTCTTCCTTGTGCTGTTTCCAGCTGGGATGGACAGCCCAGCACCATCCAGTTCTGCAGCAGATCATGGTGTGATGGGCACAGGAATAAGCTCAGGATGTGAAATCCTAGAAGCTGCTGGTGCCTAGAGAGAGAAATTTGTACTTCTCCTATCAATCAAATCATCCTGGGAGCTGCTTGAGTCCAAACCTGAGGGCAGGGTGGAGCAGAGGAGGTTTAGATTAAATATTTAAAGAAAAAATTGTTCCTCATGAGGGTCTGAGGCCCTGGCACAGAGAAGCTGTGGCTGCCCCTGGATCCCTGGAGTTGTCCAAGGCTTGGAGCAGCCTGGGACAGTGGGAGGTGTCCCTGCCTGTGGGACTGGATGGGCTTGAATGGGATTCTGTGAAATCCTGAAGCATCCCACAGTCACTGTGAAATGAGAAGGAAGGTCCTGTCAGAGATGCACCAGGATCCACCCCACCAGCACGTGGACATTCTCTGGGGAGATTCCTGATGAACTGAGAGCATTTCTGAGATACTCTGAGGTCTTCTGAGATCCCCTCCTGGGGATGTGATGGGCTGACAGAGCTCTTGTGCAAGCAGCTCCTTGATTTTCCCTCTGGAGGAACAAACCTGCAGCACTGAAAAGGAGGAAAACAGCTGCAGGAATTTGGAATTTGGGTGGATTCATCTTCTTCCCCCATGGAAGGGTTTTGCTCCCTGTTGCCTGAGTAGTGCTGAGGGTGCAGCTGCTGGCTTTGTTCTCTGCACCTCTCCTGAGATTTATCCCAGGTCATTTGCTCTTTATGTGCATTTGATGCTGCTTTTTCTCCCCAGCTCTCTGTTTCTCTGATGCTGTAAGATCCCTGCCACTTACAGGTTAAATCCCTGAGTGGAGAATCTCTAAAAAGCTAAATCCTGGAATCTGGAGTTTGTTTTTTTCTACTATGAAATATTTAACTTGACTTACAGAAGCTGTTCTTCAACCATCTGCTCCTCTTAAAATACATTTCTTTGTTTTGAGCTGAAGTTAAAAAGACACGGCTCTGTCTTGTTTTCAGTTATTTTTTAATTTCAGTATTTTCAGAGTGAAAGCTAAGGTGTTGTGATGGGGCTGGAGACCCCAGAATGGATCTTTTCCAGGTTTTCTGGGCACAGGGATGGCTTTCCCTGGAGGTGATGAGGGCAGCACGTCCCTGTCCTGTGGCTGGAGGGGGCTGGTCTCATTGCTGAGGCTCATTTTGGGGTGATCCCTGATTATCCCACACCTTGGTGCTGCCAAGCAGAGCACACACTCCCTTTCCTTTGGCCTTGCTGGTGCCTCTTGGGGATCCTGCAGGATCTTTGTGTCGGGGGTAGATGTGTGGGACAAAACTTAAAACTAAAGGCTACAGTGGCAGTTTATTATAAAAGAGCCTGTTAGGGGCTGCCCAGCACAGCCCCAGAGCAGGATAAAGAGATAAAAGGGAGGAGGGAGAGAGAGAGAGAGTAAAGAGAGTAAAAAGAGACCGACTTCCCTTTTGTAATACAGTAAATCTCTTTCCATCATGAATATTCTGATTTCTGCTAACCAATCTAACACAAGATACAAATTCTACAGCATTTACATGCAGCCTATAGGAATCCTTATATTAGCATGGTGCGTTACATTCTAAACTCTAAGATCTAATCTTTGGACCCTGACAAATCTTTTGTGCCCTGTGGAGTTGTTCTCTGGCCAAGGGCATTGTTCAATCAAGAGGGGATTTCCTTCAGGGCCCATCCCATTGTTTCATGGCTATTCAGTAACTAAGGCTTGGCATCTCAAACGTGGCTGTCATTTCCATTTCATTCACGGTTTCTACATTCCCAGAATCTGAGCGTTCATATTTGCAGGATCCCTCTGTTCCATCTCCTGCAGCAGATCCCTCCTGCTCTCTCCCTGCAGGTGAATTTCAACGAGCCCCTGTCCATGCTGCAGCGGCTGACCGAGGACCTGGAGTACCACGAGCTGCTGGACAAGGCAGTCAAGTGCGAGAGCTCCACGGAGCAGATGTGCTTTGTGGCCGCCTTCTCCGTGTCCTCCTACTCCACCACGGTGCACAGAACTGCCAAGCCCTTCAACCCCCTGCTGGGGGAAACCTACGAGCTGGACCGGCTGGAGGAGCTGGGCTTCCGATCGCTGTGTGAGCAGGTGGGGCGGGGCTGCTGGGGGTGCGGCTAGCCTGGGGTGTGCACCCATTCTGGGGTGTGAATTCTGGGGGTGCACCCAGTCTGGGGTGTGAATTCTGGGGTGCACCCAGTCTGGGGTGTGCACCTAGCCTAGGGTGTGAATTCTGGGGCTGCTGGGGGTGGGCACCTAATCTGGGGTGTGAATTCTGGGGGGGTGCACCTAGCCTGGGGTGTGAATTCTGGGGGGGTGCACCTAGCCTGGGGTGTGAATTCTGGGGTGGGCACCTAGTCTGGGGTGTGAATTCTGGGGTGGGCACCTAGCCTGGGGTGTGAATTCTGGGGTGGGCACCTAGTCTGGGGTGTGAATTCTGGGGATGTGCACCTAATCTGGGGTGTGAATTCTGGGGTGGCACCTAGCCTGGGGTGTGAATTCTGGGGATGTGCACCTAATCTGGGGTGTGAATTCTGGGGTGGCACCTAGCCTGGGGTGTGAATTCTGGGGATGTGCACCTAATCTGGGGTGTGAATTCTGGGGTGGCACCTAGCCTGGGGTGTGAATTCTGGGGATGTGCACCTAATCTGGGGTGTGAATTCTGGGGGGCAACCCAGTCTGGGGTGTGAATTCTGGGGTGCTGGGGGTGTGCACCTAATCTGGGGTGTGACTGCTGGGGGTGTGCAGCACTGACTGCATCAGGGGTTTGGCTGCTGGGGGTGTGCAGCATTTCATCAGGGGTGTAACTGCTGGGATGCTGGGGGTGTGTTCAGCATTTCATCAGGGGTTTGAATTCTGGGGCTGCTGGGGCTGTGCAGCATTTCATCAGGGGTGTAACTTCTGGGGCTGCTGGGGGGTGTGTGCATAATTTCATCAGGGATTTGAATTCTGGGGCTGCTGGGGGTGTGTGCAGCACTGACTGCATCAGGGATGTGAATTCTGGGGCTGCTGGGGGTGTGTGCAGCACCTAATCAGGGGTGTAACTTCTGGGGCTGCCTGGGCTCATCCTGCTGTGTGACAGGGCTGGTGTTGGCACCACTGCATCAGTGGTTTAACTTGTCTGGAGTCTCTTCTGTCTTCACTCAGAGCCAGGATTAAACAACACACAGAGGAAATGGATTGTCTCATATTCAGGCTTGGTTGTTTATTAAATTTTATCAAAAGTTCACAAAGTTCAGCAGCACCTCTAGCCACCAGCTAGAAGTGAGCAAAGTGGAGACAGATCCAGCTGCTGCAGGGTCTCTTAAAGCTAAACAGTCCAATAGAGAATTAACACCTGTATTGTTTATACTGTTAACCCAGTAATCAAATTCCCCTGTCCCTCAGTGCAGCACTGACTGTCCAACCAAAAACTACCAGAAACCCCTGGAGAAGGAGGAGGAAGGACACCAAAAGAGACAGCACCCAAAATCCTCCCTCTTGTCCCATACCTATTGCTATGCCATAAAAACCTCCAATTCCAAACCCTTCACCATGTGACTTCTTTCCCAGTGCTCTGAATTTTCCTTGGGTGCTGCCTGTGCTGCTCAGCCCACCAGCACACCCAGCCAAGCAGTGATAATCCAGTGCCTGAAATCCAGTTACCCAAATAGGATTTCCTGCTGCTGGTGACTGGGATTTGATGGTGAGGCCTTGGCCCTGCCTGGTGTGTAATCCAGAGCTCGGGGTGCTCAGCCTGTAATTACAGCAGGAAATCATCCTGGAGCTCTGGATGGTGGCCAGGCTGTGCCACCAGCTGAGAGCCTGCCTGAGGACAGGTATCCCTGGGATATTCCTGCTCCCACCTTGGTTTTGGGCAATAAGTCACTCTCAGGATTTAGGATGCTGTGTCCACTTTTCCAGCCTGGTGTGTGTGGGAGGGAAAAACCAAAGTCCTGCTGTGTGTTTTGGACAGCTCTGTGTCCTCTGGGATTTCCCAGTTGCTGTTCCACTGGAGTGCCAGCACATCCAGGTTTCTCAGGCAGGGTCCAAGGGAAGCAGGGCTGTGATCCTGGGATCACAAAACAGCAGGGTCTCTCAGCAGTGGTTGCTCATTACGCTTTGAAATGAGCCTTAGCAAATCCTGGCAGGCTCCTGGTGTGTCTCCCTGTGCTGCCAGGGCACCATGGGGGGTCCCAGGGGGAGGCTGGGGTGTCCAGAGCCTGCAGTATCCCTAGTGCTGGGCTCTGGGGGCTGTGTCCTGTGTGTCCTGTGTGTCCTGATGTGTCCTGATGTGTCCTGTGTGTCCTGATGTCCTGTGTGTCCTGTCCCCAGGTGAGCCACCACCCCCCTGCAGCTGCCCACCACGTGTACTCCAGGAGAGGGTGGACACTGTGGCAGGAGATCACCATTGCCAGCAAGTTCAGGGGCAAATACCTCTCCATCATGCCACTGGGTAGGTGGTGGCTTCTGGGGTTGTCTGGGGTTGATGGCCTTGCACTGCTCCTGCAAAACCCAGCATGAAAGAAACTGCTTCCTTAGCCCTTGGGGACTCCTGGGGTTCACCTGGGGCACAGGGAATCCCCTGGGACTCTGGGAATCCCTGGGGTTCACCTGGGGCACAGGGAATCCCCTGGGGCTCTGGGAATTCCTGGGGTTCACCTGGGACACACAGAATCCCCTGGGGCTCTGGGAATTCCTGGGGCTCACCTGGGACACACAGAATCCCCTGGGGCTCTGGGAATTCCACCCCAGGCAATTAAGGAGCCCAGCTTTGTGTCCTGATCCAATGATCCAACAATAACCTGTCTGCCCTGGAAGTGGGAATGATGCCAGCTGCAAAGACTCCTTTCCTTTGGAAATACCCTGCTTGCCCAGGAGCTGATTTCTCTTTAACTTTTATTCAAAGTTAACTTGCTGCCTGTTTTAACCCTCTCCCTGCCAGTCAAGTGCAATAAGCTGCCTCCTTCCAGCATTTTATTTTCCTTTTGCCTGTCCCTGGGCTGGGCAGAGTGGTGCCAGTGCCTGAATCCACCAGGCAGCACATTTCTGAGCTGCTTTTAGCATGAGTGCTCTGGCAGAGGGCCTGGCAGGAGCTGTACCTCCCTCCCTGGAGCACACTGAGGGGGGATGAATCCAGGCTGGGGGATGCAGGGGAGGGATGAGCACAGTGCTGGGCTCTGGGGAGCATCAGATCATCCCTGTCTCTGCAGGAGCCATCCACCTGGAGTTCCACTCCAGTGGGAATCACTATGTCTGGAGGAAAGTCACCTCCACTGTGCACAACATCATCGTGGGCAAGCTCTGGATCGACCAGGTGGGTGGGGGACAGGTGTGCCTGGCCCTGGGGCTGGAGGGGCACTGCCCTCCTGGGCTGCATGCTGCTGCTTCCCTGCAGGGCTGGGAAAGGCTTCTGGAACCTTCCCTGGCTCTTCCCCAGCCAGCAGGTGGGGGTGGCTGGTGAGGGGAGCAGCCCCTGGGGTTACTGGTACCTGCACTAACACACACCTGCTCTGTCTCTCCCTGCTGTGGTTCTGTCTTCTATCCAGTCTGGTGAAATAGAGATTGTTAACCATAAGTCCAAAGATAAATGCCAGCTGAAATTTACCCCCTACAGCTACTTCTCCAGGGATGTTCCCCGCAAGGTGAGTGTCCAGCAGGGGCTCTGCTCCCTCAGGGGTCCCACCTGGCTCCTGCAGTGCCCCTGGGTGAGCCCAGCATGGGGCTGAGGGTCACCAGGGAGGGCTGGCTGGCACTGTGCTTTGGATGTGCTGGAGCTGCAGCACTCACACCTGGCTGGGCTTTGGTGGGTTGGACACCCACCTGGCACCTGGGGGCTGTGCTGTCCTCCTGGGCATTCCCAGAGCCCAGCAGAGCCGTGTCCCCCTGGCAGGTGACAGGGGTGGTGAGTGATGCCGAGGGCAAAGCCCACTATGTCATGTCTGGCACGTGGGATGAGAAGATGGAGTGCTCCAAGATCATCCACAGCAGCCATGGCAGCACCAGCAGCGAGGGCAAGCAGAAAACTGTGTACCAGACACTGTCCCCAAAGGTCCTGTGGAGGAAATACCCCCTGCCGTGAGTCCCTGGGGTGGGATCGTGGGATCATGGGGTGGGATGGGATGGGATAATGGGATGGGAAGGGGAGGGGATGGGACAGCAGAGTGGGGTGGGGTGGGAATGGAATGGGGGTAGGATGGGATGGGATGGGATGGGATGGGATAAGATAATGGGATGGGGATGGGGAGGGGATGGGATAATGGGATAATGGAATGGGGATGGGATCACTGGGATGGGATGGGGATGGGATCATGAGGATGGGGATGGGATGGGGAGGGAATAATGGGATGGGGAGGGGATGGGGTGGGATAATGGGATGGGATCACTGGGATGGGGATGGGATGGGATTGGATGGGATCAGGATCACTGGGATGGGATCACTGGAGCCACATGAGGATGGGGATGGGATCATGGGGATGGGGAGGGGATAATGAGATGGGGAGGGGATGGGGTGGGATAATGGGATGGGATCACTGGGATGGGGATGGGATGGGGATGAGGATGGAATGGGATGGGATTGGATGGGATCAGGATCACTGGGATGGGATGAGGATGGGGATGGGATTTCCCAGAGCCTTGTGGAATGGGAGCCTCAATTCCCAGGCCTGAGGACTTGTGGGGCTGAGTGGCTTTTTCTGAGGTGGGACAGTAGGTCCCTGGAAGGGCAGGGTGGCTTTGGGGACTCTTGTGGGTGGGTTTGGGGCACTTGTGGGGTCCTGGTTGGGCAGGGAGGGCTGTTGAGGTCATTGTGTCCCTGGTCATCATGTCCCAGTGATTTGTCCCCATGGAGACCAGTCCTCCCTTGGCACTCATGAGCACAGCAGGGCTGGGCTCAAATCAGTCCCTGAGCCCTGGGAGCACCAAAGCAATCTCTGCTTTGGGGATATTCTGTTGGGATGGGGACTCCACCAGTGGTCTGGGCAGCCTGTTCCAACGCCTGACCACCCTTTCCAGGAAGGAATTTTCCTTAATATCCAATTTAAAACACCTGTGGTGCAACATGAGGCCATTTCCTCTTTGTTCCCTGGGAGCACAGCCCGACCCCCCGGCTGTCCCCTCCTGGCACGGAGTTGTGCAGAGCCACAAGGGCCCCTGAGCCTCCTTTTCTCCAGGCTGAGCCCCTTCCCAGCTCCCTCAGCCTCTGCTGGGGCTCAGCCCCTTCCCCAGCTCTGTTCCCTTCCCTGGACACGCTGCAGCCCCTCCAGGCTCTGCTGTCAGGAGGGTTCCAGAGCTGATCCCAGCAGGGCCGGCACAGCAACAGTGGGTCAGTGGGGTGGCACAGCACACACAGGGGGGCAGTGGGGCAGTGGGGCAGTGCCCTGGCAGAGCCCAGCAGCAGTGGGTCAGTGCCCTGGCAGTGTGTGCAGCAGCAGTGGGGCAGTGGGGGCAGTGGGTCAGTGCCCTGGCAGTCTGTGCAGCAGCAGTGGGGCAGTGGGTCAGTAGGGCAGTGCCCTGGCAGTGTGTGCAGCGGCAGTGGGGCAGTGGTGGCACAGCACACACAGCAGCAGTGGGTCAGTGGGGCAGTGGGTCAGTGCCCTGGCAGAGCCCAGTAGCAGTGGGTCAGTGCCCTGGCAGTCTGTGCAGCAGCAGTGGGGCAGTGGGGCAGTGCCCTGGCAGCGTGTGCAGCAGCAGTGGGTCAGTGGGGCAGTGGGTCAGTGGGGCAGTGCCCTGGCAGAGCCCAGCAGCAGTGGGTCAGTGGGTCAGTGGGGCAGTGCCCTGGCAGTGTGTGCAGCAGCAGTGGGTCAGTGGGGCAGTGGGTCAGTGGGGCAGTGCCCTGGCAGTGTGTGCAGCAGCAGTGGGTCAGTGGGGCAGTGCCCTGGCAGAGCAGCAGTGGGTCAGTGGGGCAGTGCCCTGGCAGAGCCCAGCAGCAGTGGGGCAGTGGGGCAGTGGGGCAGTGCCCTGGCAGAGCCCAGCAGCAGTGGGTCAGTGCCCTGGCAGCGTGTGCAGCAGCAGTGGGGCAGTGGGTCAGTGGGTCAGTGCCCTGGCAGTCTGTGCAGCAGCAGTGGGGCAGTGGGTCAGTGCCCTGGCAGAGCAGCAGTGGGTCAGTGGGGCAGTGCCCTGGCAGAGCCCAGCAGCAGTGGGGCAGTGGGGCAGTGCCCTGGCAGTCTGTGCAGCAGCAGTGGGGCAGTGGGGCAGTGCCCTGGCAGTGTGTGCAGCAGCAGTGGGGCAGTGGGGCAGTGCCCTGGCAGTGTGTGCAGCAGCAGTGGGTCAGTGGGGCAGTGCCCTGGCAGTCTGTGCAGCAGCAGTGGGTCAGTGGGTCAGTGGGTCAGTGGGGCAGTGCCCTGGCAGTCTGTGCAGCAGCAGTGGGTCAGTGGGTCAGTGCCCTGGCAGAGCAGCAGTGGGTCAGTGGGTCAGTGCCCTGGCAGAGCCCAGCAGCAGTGGGTCAGTGGGGCAGTGCCCTGGCAGAGCAGCAGTGGGTCAGTGGGTCAGTGGGGCAGTGCCCTGGCAGTGTGTGCAGCAGCAGTGGGGCAGTGGGGCAGTGCCCTGGCAGTCTGTGCAGCAGCAGTGGGTCAGTGGGTCAGTGGGGCAGTGCCCTGGCAGCGTGCTGCCCCACCCGTGCTGAGCAGCCTCTCTCCCAGGGACAACGCAGAGAACATGTATTTCTTCTCGGCGCTGGCGCTGACGCTGAACGAGCCCGAGGAGCGCGTGGCTCCCACCGACAGCCGCCTGCGGCCCGACCAGCGGCTCATGGAGAGCGGCCGCTGGGACGAGGCCAACGCCGAGAAGCAGCGGCTGGAGGAGAAGCAGAGAGCCGTGCGCCGGCGCAGGGAGGCCGAGGCTGCCGAGGCCCTGGAGGAGGGTGAGCGCTCCGGGGTGCTCCAGGGTGGGCCAGGGTGGTTCAGGGTGGTTCAGGATGGTTCAGGGTGGCCCAGGGTGGTTCAGGGAGCTCCAGGGTGGTTCAGGGTGGCCCAGGGTGGTTTGGGGTGGTTCAGGGTGGTCCAGGATGCTCCAGGGTGGTTCAGGATGGTCCAGGGTGCTCCAGGGTGGTCCAGGATGGTTCAGGGTGGTTTGGGATGGCCCAGGGTGGTTCGGGATGGTTCAGGGTGGTTTGGGATGGTTCAGGGTGCTCCAGGATGATTCAGGGTGCTCCAGGGTGGTTCAGGGTGGTTCAGGGTGGTTCGGGATGATTCAGGGTGCTCCAGGGTGGTTCAGGGTGCTCCAGGGTGGTTCAGGGTGGTTCGAGATGGCCCAGGGTGGTTCAGGGTGGTTTGGGATGGTTTAGGGTGGTTCAGGATGATTTAGGGTGGCCCAGGGTGGTTCAGGGTGGTTTGGGATGGTCCAGGGTGCTCCAGGATGATTCAGGGTGCTCCAGGGTGGTTCACGATGGTTCAGGATGTTTTGGGATGGTTCAGGATGGTTCAGGATGCAGGGACTGTGCTCTGGGATGGTTCAGGATGATTTGGGATGGTTTGGGATGGCTCAGGATGGTTCAGGATGCAGGGAATGTGCTGTGGGATGGTTCAGGATGGTTTGGGATGGTTCAGGATGGTTTGGGATGGTTCAGGATGGTTCAGGATGCAGGGACTGTGCTCTGGGATGGTTCAGGATGATTTGGGATGGTTCGGGATGGCTCAGGATGGTTCAGGATGCAGGGAGTGTGCTGCCCTTGCTGTGAGATGGTTTTGCAAGACCCTGCAAGGGGAGGTGGCTCTGGGGGATTCTTGTGGGTGGGTTTGGGTCACTTGTGGGGGTTGGTTGGATTTTTGGGGCAGTGGGCTCTGGCAGGGAGGGCTGTTGGCCACTTCACCTTGCTGGTCATCGTGTCCTGGCCATCACTGTCCCCCTGGAGACCAGCCCTGTTGGCACTCATGACCACAGCAGGGCTGGGCTCAGATCAGTCCCTGAGCCCTGGGGACAGACATCCCAGCTGCTGGGGCAGCTGAGGGGCTGCAGGGCTGTGTGTGGGGAGCCCCCTGAGCCTGCTGTGCCCCCAGGGAAGGACTACGAGGGGTACACCCCGCTGTGGTTCGAGCGCAAGGCGGACGCGCTCACCGGGGAGCTGCTCTGCGTCTACAAGGGCGGCTACTGGGAGGCCAAGGACAGGCAGGACTGGAGCCTGTGCCCTGACATCTTCTGAGCCCCTGCTCCAGGGACACCTGGGACACCTGGGACACCTCTGGGACACCTGGGACACGGCACAGCCCGAGGGACAGGAGGACACGCTGCCAGCGTCCTGCGGGCCGACAGCACAGGGATTCCAAACCTATTTTTTTATGCACTAATAAATAGCACCCTTTTTTTTTTTTTTTTTTTTTTTTTTTTTGGGGTTTGGTTTTGTTTTTAATGATGGCTTTTGCAGAGCCTGCTTAGGAGTGAGGACACGTGGAGCTGGGTTGGGTTTAGGATGCTCATCTCTGTCTCAGCTCTGCCGGCCGAGACGTCGACTTCCAAAGATGTCCAGGATGTGGGAATGCTGTGCTTGTGTGAGCTCTTCTCTTTGCCATTTTTATTTTTTTTTTGGTTTTTTTTGGGACCCCATTTCTGTGTGGACTTGATGGAATTATTTTTTTAAAAAAACAAATCCTGCTCCTGGTTCAGGTTTCCTTCAAGGACGGACACAAACAACTCTGCTTGGAAAGCTGTGCCCAGGAGCGTGGTGGCACTTGATCCTGGAGGTTCCACAGTGCCCAGTCATCCCAGTAACACCAAGTGGGATGGTGACTTTGGGGGTTTTGACCTGGTTTTTGTTCTTTTCAAGAGCGTTGGAGGTGCTTCCCCACAGTCTGATGTGTTCAGGCAAAGCTTGGGCCTGTCTGTGTCGTGTGGGAGTGTTTGAGTGAGGTTTGCTTTGGTTTTCCTGCAACCACGTCCAAAGGGGGAAATGGCCCCAGCAAGGCTGGAATGCCAGGCTGATGCAGGGAAGAGTTTTCATCCCAGTGATGCTCCTGGCTCCATGTCCCTGTACACAGGGGCTGGGTCTCAATCCCAGCTTCTCCTTCGGTGTCTCCCTGCTGAGCTGTGCCTGGTGCCACAGGGAGAGGAGGGGAGAGGTGCCACAGGGAGAGGAGGGCAGAGGTGCCACAGGGAGAGGAGGGCAGAGGTGCCACAGGGAGAGGAGGGCAGAGGTGCCATGGTGCTGCTGGGATGGAGCCTTGGTCCCGTTCAGCCACACAAGCCTGGCCACAGGCTGAGGCTGGAGGGTCCCTGCATCCCAGCAGCTGCTCCCAGCTGCCAGCCCTCTCCTCCCTCATCCTGGGCTCTCCCTGGAGCAGCTGCAGTTTTTCAGGCCCCCTCAACCCTCCTGGGTGCCATCACCCTGCCTGGCCCTGGGTGCACTGGGAGAAGTGGGCACTGCTGGAGACAGGTGAGGACTGGGAGCACTGAGGGGAAGCAGGAGGTGGCAGCATCCCAGAGATGGGATCTGCTGGGCCAGGGAACACCTGGAGACGTGCGCTGGCCCTGCTGGATCTCGTTTTTGCTGTCTCCTCCTCTGGCTCTCCATCATATCACACTGACCCTGCCTCCGAGCTGGGCCTGTCACACCCAGTGGGAATTAATTAGCAATAACGAATCTTGAGGCAATGGTAACTGGAATTTCCAGGCTGCACACGGGACACTTATGCAATCAGGTTCCTCATCCATCACTCCTGCTCAGCTTCCAGCACTTCCATTCCTGTGATCCCACAGTGACAGTCCCGGCCGGCGTCACCAGGGCAGCCCCCACTGCTCTCACTGCACCCTTGCATCTTATTTATTTGCTTCTAATTTATACATATATATATATATAAATATATATAAAATTATTTTGCTTAAATTTCTATGGTACACAATAGATGTAAAATGATGAAGACAGAAGTGTCTGTCTGAGTTTTTACAGCACGAGTACGATTCCCCTCGGCTCGTCCCCGAGCTGATAGTGATGGAATGATTGCCACTGCAGGGAAGTCACTTTGCTCCAAAGCTGGATTCTGTAGCGTGGAAAAGGTGTTCCAGAGGCATTCCCACCTGGAAACCGTGTGTTAGGGGCTGGAGGAGCAGCACTAGGCATTCCTGGGAGTGGGATGCTCCCACTGCTTCCCAGTGTCCCAGGAGTTGCAGCAGCTGCTCCCGAGTGTTCACTCCTTCCTGGAGCTTTGCCCTGGCTCGGGAAGCTGATGTGAAATGATGCAGGCTGGGATGTGGCCTGTGCAGAGCTGGCCCCAGGTGTGCTGCCCTCTGGTCCCTGCTGCTGCTGCCTCGGGCTGTGGCAGCTCCGGAGTGTCCCGGGGGATTCGTCCCCGAGGGCTGAACTGGAGCTCTCAGAATGCCTTATTCTCCTTTTTGCTGTGTCAATGCAAGGGTCACTGGGAGCCTGGAGCAGGGGGAGGCTCCAGCACAGGCTGTTCCCGGCTGGATTGGAGTGTTCCCAGCTGGGGCAGGGCAGGGAGGGGATGCTGCTCCCCAGGCGCTGGCACCGAGGGTCCTGCTGGGCTCTGCTGTGTGGGAGCCCCTATCACAGACCCTGCACAGCTCCACAAGGAGCACCCCAACCCAGGAATCCCCTGGATTTTAGGCTAATGGAAAAAAATGCTCCATCTTCCAGAGATCATCTTATCAGCAGCACTTAACCAGAGCACCATCTCCTGGTCCTTCTGTTCCTCCTCGAGGATTTTAATGTCATTCCACTATAAATGCTGTTGAATGTATTTTCTTTTTGAACAATAATATATTGTGAGTGATCCCTCTTCTCCTACACGGAAATAAAACTTGGATTCGGGAGTTTTAGAAGCTGTGGTGCCGAGATGGTCACTGGCTCCGGGGCTGCAGGTCCTGGAGGAGCTCGGGGAGGGATCCTGGAAGGAGGAGATCCAGGGCGTGCTGCTCAGAGCAGGAGGCTGCCCGAAGGGAAATGCTGGCTCAGGGAGGGACAAACACCCGGGGGAGAAGTTGCCAAGGGGAGGAGATGGTGCGGGGAGGGTGGTTTGAGGGGCAGGAGGGGAGGTGTCCAAGGGCAGGGGGTGTCCAAGGCAGGGGCACGGAAGGAGATTATCTGGGAGCAACAGCTTGAAGGAGGAGAACCAGGGACGGAGAGGGGCCGGGAGGGGAGATGATTGGAGTGGAGATGTGCAGGCCCAGAGACAGGGAATGAGGAACAGCCGGTGGGGCACGGAGACTGCCGGGGATGGCGGGGAGGAGCCGGGGCAGCCGGAGCGGGGTCCGGGCGGAGCGGGCAGGCTGAGACCCGTCCTGCGGGGGTTGCCGGGAGACAGGGACACCAGGGACACCAGGGACACCAGGGACACACGGACACACAGCCCTGCCCGCCCGGCTCTGCCTGCTCACAAACCACCCTCGTCCGCCGGCCCCAGGTGAGTCGGGGCTGCTCTGGGGGGACCCGGCACTGGGACCCCTCTGTGTGCTGGGCACAGCTCCCGGGGACAGCTCCGGGGCCCATGTCCCGGTTTTAAGGACAAACAACCCCCGGGCAGGACAAACAACCCCCGGGCTCCATCACCCGCTGGCACCGCGGCTCCGGAGTTGGCAGGGCCGGGCTGGGCTGGGCTGGGCTGGGCTGGGCTGGGCTGGGCTGGGCTGTGTCGGTCTCACTGCCTTCACTGAGCCCTGACCCGGCACACCTGGCCCGGCACACCTGGCCCAGCTCACCTTTGCCCCGGCACGGACTTGCCCCATTCCTCCATCCCAGCGTGCAGCTCTTTGGGTGGTTCCTGCCCTGCCCGGCCCCGCTGGAGAACCCCCTGGGGATTTCTGGCTCACCCCCAAGGGCTTTGAGACCCTCGGCGTTTCTTCCCTCCTCCCTGCAGCCCTGGACCGCGGCGTTCTCAGGATCCCGGGTCTGGACCCTGCTGATGCCCGGCAGATCCAGGTGTGGGTGTGGGAAGGGGGGGGTTCCTTGCGGGGCTCAGACCTGGGGTGCTCCTGCCTTGTTCCCCTGGTGAACAATCTGGCAGTGCCCCATCCCCTGTTCTGTTCCCTGTTCCGTTCCCTGTTCCATTCGCTGTTCCATTCCCTGTTCTATTCCCTGTCCCATCCCCTGTCCCAGTCCCTGTCCCATCCCTGTTCCATCCCCTGTCCCACCCCCTGTCCCATCCCCTGTTCCATCCCCTGTCCCATTCCCTGTCCCATCCCTGTCCCACCCCCCTGTCCCACCCCCTGTTCCATCCCCTGTCCCATCCCTGTCCCACCCCCTGTCCCACCCCCTGTTCCATCCCCTGTTCCATCCCCTGTCCCATTCCCTGTCCCATTCCCTGTCCCACCCCCTGTCCCACCCCCTGTCCCATTCCCTGTCCCACCCCCTGTCCCACCCCCTGTCCCATTCCCTGTCCCATTCCCTGTCCCACCCCCTGTCCCACCCCCTGTCCCATTCCCTGTCCCACCCCCTGTCCCACCCCCTGTCCCATTCCCTGTCCCATCCCCTGTCCCATTCCCTGTCCCATCCCCTGTTCCATCCCCTGTCCCATCCCTGTCCCATCCCCTGTCCCATCCCTGTCCCATCCCTGTCCCATCCCCTGCAGCTCCCGGCTGTGGCTGTGTGAGCGCTGTGGGGACAGCGGCGGTGCCGTCCCTCCCAGCAGTGTCCCGGGATGGCCGGTGAGTGGGGTCAGGGCACTTCGGGGCTGTCTCAGCTCTGCTTGGCCCCCCCAGCCCCCTCTGCCCGTTCTGCAGAGCAATTCCTGGCTGGGAGTGATGGGGGGAGCTGGGGAAGGGGCTGAGCCCCAGCAGAGGCTGAGGGAGCTGGGAAGGGGCTCAGCCTGGAGAAAAGGAGGCTCAGGGGCCCTTGTGGCTCTGCACAACTCCCTGCCAGGAGGGGACAGCCGGGGGGGTCGGGCTGTGGGAACAGGAACAGGGACAGGAGGAGAGGGAACGGCCTCAGGCTGGGACAGGGGAGGCTCAGGGTGGATTTTGGAGAACATTTTTTGCTGGGGAGAGCTGACAGCATCCCTGCCCCACCCTGGATACTCCCAGCCCTCCCTGGCACTGCCCCTCCACCCTGGGAGCATCAAGGTCAAAACCAACCCTGGTTTTAAATGGAAACAAGGATGATATCGTGGCTTTTCCTGCTGGAAGCAGCTGAGGATCTTGCAGGAGAGGGTGGGGTGTGTTCAGTGCTGGTGCTTTGGTGCACCCCAAGCGCTCCCTGGGGCGGCTCCTGGGTGGGCTCACGGCTCCGCTGTGCCCCACAGAGCTGTCGGGACGTGCCCGGGGTGACAGCCCTGCTCCGGGGGAAGAGCAGCGCTGCCGGGCTCAGCTCCTGCCCTCCCAGCCCCAGCAGCTCCAGCTCCATCCGCACCGAGGGTTTTGCTGCCCGGTTCTGGGAGGGAACGGTGGAGCCGCCGCTGTGCCAGCAGGAGCCCGCTGGGGATGTCCCCACGGACGGAGCCCGTCCTGGGCAGGAGGAGTCCTGGCTCCCCACAGGGAGAAGCCTGGACGCGCAGCCACAGCTGGACAGACGCCCCCGGCAGGACAGATCTCCATCCTGGAGCAGGAGGAAGAGCCTGGAGTCCCTGGGAGCGAGGATCTCCCGCCTGAGCCTGAGCCAGAGCCGTGAGGGGGTGGCCTGGGGGGTGTCCCGGGCAGCCCCCTCTGCCCAGCCAGCCCTGGGCTGCCGGGACCCTCCCCGTGGGCACCTGGTGGCCGCAGCCTGGCCCGGGCATTCCTGGAGAGCTGCGGGGATCTGTGCCGGCAGCAGCAGGGCTGGCACCAGGCGACAGGAGCCACCAGCTCCCCGGGGACGCGGGGGGAATGTCACCGTGGCTGGGCAGGGCACGGGCAGGGAAGGAGCAGACGGCAGCAGGAGTGAGTGTGAGCGGCGCCGGGACGGGCTGGAGGGCTGCACGAGCAGGGAGGGATGTGGCAGGGAGCAGGGGAGCAGCCCCAGCTGCCTGTGGGGTTTCTGTGGGTTTGTGGGGCCCCTCCCTCAAGTGCCATTTTCCCCCGCAGGAGCTGGAACAGCCGTGGGAGCCCCCGGGCAGAGGGGGACACCTGTGTCCCCAGGGCTGCGTGGGGACCAGAAAAGGGGGCTGCCCTGCAAGGTACAGCCAGTCTGGGGTGTGGGGGCTGCCCTGCAGGGTACAGCCAGTCTGGGGTGTGGGGGCTGCCCTGCAGGGTACAGCCAGTCTGGGGTTTGGGGGCTGCCCTGCAGGGTACAGCCAGTCTGGGGTTTGGGGCTGCCCTGCAGGGTACAGCCAGTCTGGGGTGTGGGGGCTGCCCTGCAAGGTACAGCCAGTCTGGGGTGTGGGGGCTGCCCTGCAGGGTACAGCCAGTCTGGGGTTTGGGGCTGCCCTGCAGGGTACAGCCAGTCTGGGGTTTGGGGGCTGCCCTGCAGGGTACAGCCAGTCTGGGGTTTGGGGCTGCCCTGCAGGGTACAGCCAGTCTGGGGTTTGGGGCTGCCCTGCAGGGTACAGCCAGTCTGGGGTGTGGGGGCTGCCCTGCAGGGTACAGCCAGTCTGGGGTTTGGGGCTGCCCTGCAGGGTACAGCCAGTCTGGGGTGTGGGGGCTGCCCTGCAGGGTACAGCCAGTCTGGGGTGTGGGGGCTGCCACGGGCACTGCCCCAGCTGGGACTGGGCGCTTTGGTGGGGCAGGGATGGATGCAGAGATGCTCCTGGCTCTGCTCCCTGCTGGGACCTGCAAAGCAGCAGGACGGGGCCAGGACACCAAGCTTGGTGTCCCGTGGACATGCACGAGGATTGCAGTGGAAAAGGGAATGGGTTTGTAACCCCAGTGCTGGGTGCCAGGGGCTGGCAGGGCAGGCGGTGCCACCACGCTGCAGGAGCCAGGAGGGGACAGGAGAGCTGGCAGCTGGTGCCAGGCCCTGGAGCCAAGGGGACAGAGGCAGGTAGGGGGCTCGGGGTGGCTCCTGCACTGGGCCTGGGGGGAAGGTGGCACTGGGATGGTGCCCTGTGGTGTGGCTGGGGATGTGGGTGATGCTGTCCCTGGCACAGGACTGGGCTGGCACTGCTGGGACACACCTGGGACAGCCACCGCTGGTGCCACACAGACCTGCAGAGCTCGGTGAGGTGACCCTGAGGTGGCCCAAGCAGGGGGGGCTGGCACTGCTGTGGGTGGCAGGGACAGGCTGGGGCTCTGCTTGGCTGCTCCTGGCTGTGGTGGGAGGGCCAGAGGGCTCCTGGAAGAGGCAAAGATGTGGGAATGGGAAAAGAGGGAGTTCTGCAGCCTTGGCAGGGCCAGACAAGGCTGGACAAGGAGAGGAGGAGAAGAGGATGTTCACTGGAAGAGAAGCTGGAGCTGCTGGAGGTCAGTGCACTCCTGGTGCTCCAGAGGGGCCGTGGGGATGAGCAGGTCACACACACCCCACTGCCCATGGAAACATTCCCTGCCGCCCAAATTCCTAAAGAGCCAGACTGGGTTTATCCACAGGGACGTTTTATCGAGGGACTGAGGCTTTCAGGAGAAGAATTTTTTGGGAAAACCACCTTTGTAGCTGTGGGCAGACTGGGGCAGGTCCCTGGGAGAGCTGGATTTGGGAAGGGCAGAGGAGCAGGCAGGGCTGGAGGCTGGGATGAGAATTCTCCGGGCATCCTGCCCCTCGGGAAGAGCCCCGGGAGCCGCGGTGACCGCGGATCTCCGCAGGGGCTGGAGCGGGGCAGCCGCTCCCTGCTGCGGGCGGTGCGGCACTGCCGGGACCCTGCGGCGGCTCCGGGACACCCGGCAGCAGGTCAGGGAAGGGAGAGGGACCGGGGGATGTGCGGGGGGCGCTGCCAGCCCCGGGGAGCCCGGGGGAGGGGGCACAGCAGCCCAGATGTGCCGCTCCCCCAAGGTTTTGTCACAGCGGTGCGGGGACCGGGACTGCGCTGGGGGTCACAGCATTGTCCCCCCCGCGTCTTTCTGTGCTCGTTCCGCTCCTGCCAAGCCTCTGCTCAGCCCTCCAGATGTTCCAGATGTTCCCTGGCGGCTCTGACCCTTCTCTCCCTGCTCCCGCAGGATGGGCCCGGCAGCGCCCGGCGGGAGCATCCCGAGCATCTCCCGGCCCTGGGGACCCCCCCGTGGGGACGCGGCCCCCGCCCCAGCCGTGCCCTGGCCCCCGGCCCCTCGCCGGCAGCTCCCGGGGGGGTCCCAGGAGGGGGCCGGGGGGACACGGGGGTCCGGCTGGTGCCGCCCCTGCTCCGCGCTCTGCTCGTCCTGCGGCGGCTCCGGCAGCAGCTCCAGCGGCGCCTCGGGCAGTGGCAGCGGCTGCAGGGAGCGCTGGGAGCCGCGGGGCTGGGGCAGGAGGTGATCTGGGGCCGGGAGGGGGGACACGGGGTCCTGGGCAGCACCATTCCTCATCCCTGGAGCCCCCGCTTCGGGGGGTGCCCGCCCCTGCCAGCCCAGGATGGCTCCGTGTGTCTGTCTGTCTGTCCCTGCAGGAGGGCGAGCAGAGGCAGCAGCCGGGGCAGGACCCGGCCCCAGCAGCCCCGAGCGAGCCCCCGGCCCGGGTGAGTGCCCCGGTCCTGCCCCGGGCCTGGTGGGTCCGGGTGGGTTTGGGGGCTCAGAGAGCCGGGGGGAGCCCGGAGATCGGCTCCGTGTCCATCGGGGAATGGTGTGTCCTGCTCCAGGTGCCCGTGGCTGATCAGAGCAGCCAGGAATGCTGGGCAGGATCGTCCTGCAGCCCCCAAACCGGGGCTGACCTTTCCCTCTCTCGTGCAGGGACAAGGGCCCATCCCCATCCCTCCCATCCCTCCCATCCCTCCCCATCCCTCCCATCCATCCCCATCCCTCCCCATCCCTCCCATCCCTCCCCATCCCTCCCATCCCTCCCATCCCTCCCCATCCCTCCCCATCCCTCCCATCCCTCCCCATCCCTCCCATCCCTCCCCATCCCTCCCATCCCTCCCATCCCTCCCCATCCATCCCCATCCATCCCCATCCCTCCCATCCCTCCCCATCCCTCCCATCCATCCCATCCCTCCCATCCCTCCCTTTTCCACCGGTTGGATATTTGGGAAAAATTCCAAGCTGAAAAGGAGGTGAAACACTGGCCCAGCTTACCCAGGGCAGTGGTGGAATCACCATCCCTGAACTGCCCAAAAAATGGGTCTGTGTGGAACTTTGGGATGGGTTCAGTGGGATTTGGTCAAAGGTTGGACTTGGTGATCTTGGAGGGCTTTTCCAGCCTTAATGATCCCAATATTCTGATTTTTCTCCCTGGTATGAACAGAGCAAAGCTCCTGCAAACTCATCCTTAAAAAGCACCAGGAGGTTGTGACAGATCTTGAAGCTGCCAAGTGCCCCTGGACAAGTGGGATCTGCACAGAGCCCTGGGATGGAAACGTTTAATGGGAAAAAAACCCAGGGAATTGTTCTGTTTGGGTGCTTTAATTTAATTTGGAGAAGGAGAAACCCATTCCTCCATCTCTGCAGGTCTTGGGAAATGCTGGTTTTAATTTGTAGCAGAATATCCAAGGGAAGTTTCTCCATGTGAAAAGGAGAAAATGGGAGTTTGCAGGATTTTATTGCTGTGCCTCATTCCAGGGGGAGGGAGGGGATGAGGATTGAAATCTCTCTTCTTTCCAATGGAAATAAAAGTGGTTTTCATTGTGTTTCTCTGCAGTGTGGGATCAGGGAAAATCTGGAATCCCTCAGGATGCTTGGCCAGTCCTTGGCTGAAGTTCAGGATTTATTATTTTCCTTTTAAGTCTCACAACCAGAAGAGAGCCACAAACACATTTTTGCACAGAGCTTTTCATTAAACCCCAAATGTTTGCAAGGCTCCAGGAGTGTCCCAGACAGGGTTGGGTGCTCAGATTTTGGGTGCTGGGTCCAGGTTCCCAGATCCTTTGGAGTCTTCCCAACCTGAGATGAATCCCCAGGGAGAAGAAAAAAATAAAATAATAAAAAGGATGTGATTTAATGGAGGATTTGGTTGGGTTTGGTGCTGGAGTGGGATGTGTCTGGGATGGATCTTTACAGCCCTGAGCTGCCTTTGGGATTTGGAACCAACACTTTCCTGGGAGGAAAGAGGCAGGAGATGGAGCCAGATTTTAAAAATATCCATTAATTCACCTTTCCCCATCCCTATTTTGGACCTTTTTTTTTCCATCCTGGGCTCAGGATGGGCACCCACAGCCACTCTGGAGCCATCCAGAGCATCCCAGGGATTGCTTTGCTCCCAGGGAAGAGCTGCTGCTGCTGTTAAAGGATCTGAAAACACTGGGAATTTTTATTCCCCTGGTTAATTATTGCCCACAGTAATGAGGGGCAGCAGTGCTGAACTGAAGGTGAATTTGCTCTCTCCTCCCCAATTCCAGGATTTCCTGTAGGATGCTGCTCCAGCAGGGCATTCATTCCCATTTTCAGATATTTTGAACCCTCTGAAAGGCACAAGTGTGTGTTACTCCAGAGGGTAACTCTGCTTGGAGGGGATTTTGGAGGAAGAATCCTCTTAATTTTGGTGTAATTAAATTTATTAGGAGCATTTTCTACTCCCACTGAACAAGCCATCATTTATGATGATCAATTTTTGGGGTTTTCTCCTCATTCCCATCCTCTGGATGCTCCCAGCTGATGGTGAGAATTCCCTCCTTGGGCTGATGAGGGTGGAAAAGGAGGAATTTGCCTTTGGCTGATCCTGGAATCCCTGGAATGTCCCAGGCCAGGCTGGATTTGGTTTGGAGCAGCCTGGGACTGTGGAAAGTGTCCCTGTTTAGGTCCTCCCATCAGGAATGTTCTTTAATCCCTTGTGAAAAGAGAATAAAAGGAAAAAAAAACAAAAAAAAACCAACCCCAAAGCAAACCCACCCACCCAAGCAGGAGCAAAGAAAATCTTTTTCCACTTGGGTGATGTGAGAAACTGGATGGAAAATTGAATGGGAAAAGGAAATGAAAAGAAAAGGAAACCACAGAAATCAACACAAAAAGATGGGAAAGAAATGAGAAAAACAAAAAGCAATATGTGGCACCATTTTGTCGGGGGATAAATGATAAGAAAGGAGATGAAAGTTCTGCTGCCCTGCTGGGATTGAGGATTTTGACAGCCAGGGAGCAGCAGAGCAGGGAAATTGCCCCATTTCCCAATTCCAGAGGGGAAAAATTCCTTCACTTCCTCTCCTCCTGGAAAAAGTAAAAAAAAAATAATAAAAAAGTAAAATCTGGTGAAAAAACTTTACAAAAAAAAAAAAAAAAAAAAAAAAAGGGAGAAAGATGAGGGAACAAATGGGAGAATCAATTAGAAAAACTGTGGGAATAAAAAAAAATTCATTTCATGGAAATTGGAGAGGTCCCTTCCCACCCAAACCATTCCATTCTCTGAAATCCCAGAGAGTTCCTGATGCTTACTGGACAAAGGTCAGTAAATTGTAACACCTGCCAAATATTTTGAAAATGTGGGATGCTCATAGAAGGCAGAGCTGTGGGATTCCCAGCAGGAATTGCAGCCTGAGCATCTCTGGGGGCTCAGGGGAGCACCCCTTGTGTGCTGCCATTAGTAGGAAAAAATGGTTTATTACTTTTTTTCCCGTTTTTTTAAATCCAATTCCCTGCAGGAGCTGAATCCAATGGATGCTGGAATCACACAGAGCTCCTGTTTTAATTAGAAGCCTGGAAAATCTGGCAATTAGGGAAGGAGCCAGAGCAGCTCAGAGCCCAAACCGAGTTCAGACAGACACAAAATTCCCAGAACAGAATCCTGGGGCTTTTTCCTTCCCGTGGCCACACACAGGATCCATCCTGCCGAAATTTAGTGGGATAAAAGCAAGTTGGGGCTAAGAGCGAGGTGGGGGTTAAAGCTGTTTAATCTCTGCACAATTTACAGGTGGAGAGCGCTGGGGGCTCTGTGCTCGTCCCAAAGAGAGAAAAGTTGGATTTGTCTTTATAAACGAGCTGTGGATCTGCTGGTAGATAAAACTGGCATTGAAAAATAAAAGAAACAATGGGATGGATTCCACTGATTGATGAATAGAAGATATTTCCCTTTACAAACAAACTGCAGGTTTGCTGATAAATTAAATTGGAAGATGAAAGAAGCAATGAGGAAAATCCATGAATTCCATAAGAATTAAAAATTAAAAGGGAGGGTTGTGCATTAGAGGGGAATCTCAGGTATCAGGTGTTTGGGAAGTCTGGACCTCTCAAGTACCTTCAGTCAATGGGGAAAGAGAGAAGGAAATTGGGATAAAAAGGAGGCTGAGTCCTCCAAAAATCTGAGAGATCCCAGGGGAATGCCCCATGGCCCCTCCCTTTATTTGAATAGAGCAAAGAGAACTCCTCTGTCTCCTTTTGGACACAACCCCCGGTGTTTGTGGGTGAATGTTCCTGGCACAGGTGCCCCGGGCGCTTTTCCCTCCGGCAGTTCCCGCTGGGCTCTGCAGGGATGCTCCGTCCCGCTAGATGGCAACTGAGACCTGCGCTCCGGGAACCGCAAATGAGACAAAAACCAGCGGCTGCTGCTTCCCTGGGATCCGGGAGGGGCTTTCTGCCCAAAGCAGAGGGACAGGGACAGGGGACAGGGACAGGGACAGGGATGGGACAGGGATGGGACAGGGACAGGGACAGGGATGGAGCAGGGACAGGGATGGGGACAGGGACAGGGATGGGACAGGGACAGGGACAGGGATGGGACAGGGCAGAGACAGGGACAGGGATGGGACAGGGACAGGACGGGACAGGGATGGGACAGGGACAGGGACTGGGACAGGGACAGGGACAGGGGCAGCTCTGGGAGCTCCGCGGGCAGGGATGGGGCGGGATCCCCGCGCATCCCGAACATCCCAAAAACAAATCCCGCCCTGTCCTCGGGAAAACCGCTCTTCCCAAACGCTGCCTTTGGGATTGATTTCTGTCAGCCCGAGCCAGGGGGGTCTCTGCGAGAGAGTGGAGAAATGGCCCTGGCAGGGTTCAGATCCACGGGATCATGGATCCATCCCTGTCCCTGCACAGACACCCCAAAATCCCACCCTGGGCATCCCTGGGGAGCCTGGGCAGTGCCAGCACCTCTGGGGGAGGGAAGAACCTTTCCCTGAGCTCCAGCCTGAGCTGGGCAGGGCCAGCACTGGACATCTGGAATTCCCAAAGGAGGGATAAGGAGGAGTTTTTCCATGTTCCAGGTGTCTCCCCATTCTCCACTCCCAGCACAGCAGCTGTGCCCAGCTCTCAGGCAGATCTTATCCTCCATCCCAGGAAAGCTCCACATGGATTTTCCCCACACAGCCACTGCAATGTGAGGAAAAATCTCCCCCACAAGCCCGGAGGTTTCCATGCCCAGCCTCACTGGGGGTTTCAGAGCAGGACACGTTCCTGTCCTGCCTGTTCATCCTTGTTGGCACCTCCTGCTCCTCTCCTGCTGGGCTGAGGCTGCTCTGACCTGGCCCAGCCCTGCTTGGAGCCAAAGCCAGCAGCAGGAGCAGGGAATTGTGCCCCACCCTCCGTGATCCTCATCCCTGCAACCCATGGAGGGAGTTCCCTCTCCAGAGGGCATTCCTGGCTCCTGTGCACCTGGAGAAAGGGGCTGGAAAGGTGTTAAACGCTGCAGGTTCATCCTGATCCTCCCTGGCTGCTCACACAGAGCCCAAGGAGAAACCTGAGGCTGCTCATCCTCCAGAGCAGGGGGAGGGAGGCACCAGAGGAGCAGCGGTGGTGGCACAGAATGTCAATGCTGGCACAGCTCCCTCCCCCAGGCAGGCAGTGCTTCCAACAGCACAGCAAATCCAATTCCTGCGGGCTGCAAGTGCCACCAAACAGCCACAGGCTCGGTGAGGGGATCCGGGGGCTGGGATTGAACTGGGGCTGTGGGAGCAGCTCAGGGCTGGGACAGGGAAGGAAGAATTTGGGAGCTCAGCTGGGGCTGAAGGAGAACAGGATGGAGGAGAATCTGGGGCAGAGCAAGGGGGTGTGGGGGAGGTTGGAGCTGGGTCTGACCCATCCCTGGTGAGCAGCACATGGAATCATGGAATGCTGGGGGTTGGAAGGGACCCCAAACCTCATCCTGCCCCGTTCCTGCCCTGGCAGGGACACCTCCCACTGCCCCAGGATGATCCAAGCCCAGTGTCCAGCCTGGCCTTGGGATCCAGGGCAGCCACAGCTGCTCTGGGAATTCCATCCCCACCCTCCCAGGGAACAATTCCTTCCCAATATCCCATCTAAATCTCTCACCTTTTGGTTTAAAACTTGATCTTATCCTCTCTGCCCATGTAAAAATTCCTCCTCCATGAAGATTTGGCTGCAGGATCTGGGTTTATCCTGGGGAAAAGGAGGCAGCAGAGGAAGCAGGATTGGGTTAACACAATTCCAAGTTTCCATGAGGCTCATCCCCCACACCAGGACCCTGGAGCATCCCTGCAGAGCCCACTGGAAGGTCAGGCATTGCCTCCCAGGGGTGTTTTCTTTCCCAAACACACTGAGAAGGAAGCTGGAATAATCCAAAGCATGGAACAAAGAGGATCAAACTGCAGATTTCCAGGAAAAAAAAAAGGAGTTTTCCAGGAATCCTCAGCCTGGAAATCTTGACAGGAGTCAGAAAACATGGCTCAAAGTGATGTGGATGAAGTTATAAAAGAACCTGACAAAATAAATGGTAAGACTGGGAGAGTGCCAGCAGGGTCTCATTGCAGAGCTCCAAAGGAACTCAAGGATGAAACAGCTGAGCTATTAACAGCATTAACTCTGCTCTGAAAGCTCTCACTTAACATTTCCTCACCATCAGAGGGAAAGAAAGCAGCCAGACCTTGATTGGAAAAAATGCTCCTGAGCTGCTCCAGAAGCAGCAGATTATTAAAAGTGATGTTCAAGTGAGGTAGAACTGCACTAAGGAGGGAATTCAGGAGCATGGGAAGTTCCTGGGAAATTCAGCTTTGGTCCTGGAGTTTCTGAGGGAAGCAGCAAGGGAGGAGATCAAGTGGTCAGAGACCCAATGGGCAAAATCTACTTGACTTTCCTAAATAAATTTTTTTCCTAAATTTCCTGTAATGACTTCAATGACACATTGTCACAGGGGCATGGAGTGACCAGGACAAGGGGATGGATTAAAGGAGCTCCACAAGGCTTGACCTTGATAATGTCTAAAGTCTAAGCTCAGACTGAGCCCACAGCTGAATGCAAGAGAAGAAGAAAGCAGAGCCTGACTGTCCCACCTTTGGAGAGAAGACACAGTTAATCCTGAGTAAGACAATTAATCCTGAGTAAAACAATTAATCCTGAGTAAAACAATTAATCCTGAGTAGGACACAATTAATCCTGAGTGAATTCTGCCTGTCAGATATCGAGCTCAGGCTCAGCCAGGCCAGGCCTGGAATGAGAGCTCCATGTTCTGGTTTTCCATGGTCTCTGCACTCCTCTGGCTCCAGGATCATCCTGGCCAGGATCTGATTCCAATAACCACCCTGTCAGTGCTCAGGGAGGCAGCATCAGCCTGCAGAGATGAGAATCCCCTGCCTGCAGCTGCCTGAGCCCTGGGGCTTCCCTTGGGCCTCTCTTTAATAGCTCTGCTCCAATAACGTCTGGTTTTCCCTCCTTGCTGCTCCTCCCAGTAAATCCTCTGCCCTGAGCTTTTTCCCTCTTTTCCCTCTTTTCCCTCTTTTCCCTCTTTTCCCTCTTTTTCCTCTTTTTCCTCTTTTCCCTCTTTTCCCTCTTTTCCCTCTTTTCCCTCTATTCCCTCTTTTCCCTCTTTTCTCTCTCTTCCCTCTTTTGTCTCTTTTCCCTCTTTTCTCTCTTTTCCCTCTTTCCCTCTTTCCCTCTTTCCATCTCTTCCCTCTTTTCCCTTTCCCTCTTTCCCTCTTTTCCCTCTTTCCCTCTTTCCCTCTTTCCCTCTTTCCCTCTTTCCATCTCTTCCCTCTTTCCCTCTTTTCCTCTTTTCCCTCTTTTCCCTCTTTTCCCTCTTTTTCCTCTTTTCCCTTCCCCTCTTTCCCTCTTTTCCCTTATTCCCTCTTTTCCCTCTTTTCTCCCTCTTCCCTCTTTTCCCTGTTTTTCCTCTTTTGTCTCTTTTCCCTTTTTTCCCTCTTTTCCCTCTTTTCCCTCTTTCCCTCTTTTCCCTCTTTCCCCTCTTTTCCTCTTTTCCTCTTTTCCCTCTTTTTCCTGTTTTTCCTCTTTCCCCTCTTCTCCCTCTTTCCTTCCTTTCCCTCTTTCCCCTCTTTCCCTCTTTTCTCAATTTCCCTCTTTTCCCTCTTTCCCCTCTTTCTTTCCCTCTTTTCTCAATTTCCCTCTTTTCCCTCTTTTCCCTCTTTCCCTCTTTTCCCTCTTTTCCTGCCAACACCATATGCCCAGGATTTAGCTCTATAATCATCCAGGCTTTAGCAGCAAAGCTGGAAAGTGAAGCATTTTTGTGTTTATTAGACATAAGAAGATCTCTGTGGTTAAGAATCCACGGGGCTGAAAATGGGAAAAAAAAAAAAAAAAAAAAAAAAAAAAAAAGCAACAAACTCTTTGATAAGCCTGAAAGATTTAAGAGCTGGAATCTGCATCTGTGTTGCCCAAAATATCCTGGATAAAGCTGCTGTGAGTCCTGCCCAGAGCCCCAGTCCCTCCATCCTGCCAGGATCTGTTTGTTTGCACCCAGTGTTTTCTTCCCTAAATGAATCCTGGTTTTCCTCAGGGACAATCCCCTGCAGGTGTTGAGAGCACACAGGAGTCTCTTCCTTCCCCCTGCTGAGGAAATTCATTTGGTTGGAATTTTTTGTTCCCTAGGAAGCAGCACAGAGTGGGTGCCCCTTTCCCCATCCCACCCCAAAACCAGGAACAGAACCATGGCATGGTTGGGGTTGGAAGGGAGGTTAAAAACCCAAATTTCCCTTTTTGTTGGCAGCAGAGCAGTGCCCTCAACCCATAAATAGAAATAAATGGCTGAAAATGGAAGATCATGAAATCACAGAATTACAGAGTGGTTTGGGTGGGAGGGACCTTAAAGCTCATCCAGTGCCACCCACTGGGTGGGATTTAAGGTCCCTTCCAATCCAAACCATTCTATAAACCATTCTATGCTCTGTGTGGAAAAAAGAGTTTCCCATTTGCACATCAAAAGGAGGCCACGTCTGCTTTCAGGGAAATTAATAAGAATTAAGACCCTTTCAAGAGCTGTGCAGCCCAGTTTTTGAAATGGAAGCAATTAAAAATATTCTGGGGATGGGGATGCTCCTGTGGGCTCGGCCCAGGCTGAATAGGGATTTCATTGATGAAAAGAGCTCTTCCCCCAGCTCAGACACCCAGGAAAACATCCAAGCACCGTTTTTTAGGGAAGAATAGGCATCAATTTCTGCCTGGGAGCTTCCCAGGAGCTGCAGAGAATCATCTGCTGTGAGAATAATGAGGAGGCAATTGTGGGCACCAGCGTGCCACAAATTAAGGAAACAATTTGTTTATAGGGTGAAAGAGCAGGAAGATGATCCTTTGTGACAGGGCTTGGAGTGGGGAAAAAAGGGAAAATCTGTCAGCCTGTGAGAACAGAGACTTGGCTTGAAACAGGAACACTCTGGAAAATGCTGCACTCTGGTTTATTGTTATTATTATTATTTATCTGTTAGAGAAACTCAGCTGGTTGCTGAAGCTGCATTGCAAGATTTTTTTCTGGGAGGGGCAGGAATGTGTGGAAGCAGCGGGATGGATGTGGAAAGAACTTTGGGAAGAAGGAAGACAGAGTCCTGGAACAGCCCTGACATTCCTGGGCTCTTGTTCTTCCCCCAGCTGGGCCCAGCTCAGTGGTTTGGTGCTGAATCCTTAATTTGGGACTTGGATCGGTGGCTTTTCCCTTTCCCTTTCCCTTTCCCTTTCCCTTTCCCTTTCCCTTTCCCTTTCCCTTTCCCTTTCCCTTTCCCTTTCCCTTTCCCTTTCCCATTTTCCCTTTCCCATTTTCCCTTTCCCTTTCCCATTTTCCCTTTCCCTTTCCCTTTCCCTTTCCCTTTCCCTTTCCCTTTCCCTTTCCCTTTCCCTTTCCCTTTCCCTTTCCCTTTCCCATTTTCCCTTTCCCTTTCCCTTTCCCTTTCCCTTTCCCTTTCCCTTTCCCTTTCCCATTTTCCCTTTCCCATTTTCCCTTTCCCTTTCCCTTTCCCTTTCCCTTTCCCTTTCCCTTTCCCTTTCCCTTTCCCTTTCCCTTTCCCTTTCCCTTTCCCATTTTCCCTTTCCCATTTTCCCTTTCCCTTTCCCATTTTCCCTTTCCCTTTCCCTTTCCCTTTCCCTTTCCCTTTCCCATTTTCCCTTTCCCTTTCCCTTTCCCTTTCCCTTTCCCTTTCCCTTTCCCTTTCCCTTTCCCTTTCCCATTTTCCCTTTCCCTTTCCCTTTCCCTTTCCCTTTCCCTTTCCCTTTCCCTTTCCCTTTCCCTTTCCCTTTCCCTTTCCCTTTCCCTTTCCCTTTCCCATTTTCCCTTTCCCTTTCCCTTTCCCTTTCCCTTTCCCTTTCCCTTTCCCTTTCCCTTTCCCTTTCCCTTTCCCTTTCCCTTTCCCATTGTCTGGATCTTCCCTGGGCACTCTGATTTGCCTGGAGCTGGAGCTGGATTGGAACCCACACCTGATTTCGGGTTTGCTGCCATCCCCATCTCCTGGAATTTCAGGATTCTGAACCTTCTGCACCCAGGGAAAACCTTCACAATTCCAACTCTCATATTTACATGTTATTTAAATCATTTACATTTTCTTTTTCCTGTTTGGAACACCAAATAGTGGGAAAATTCTTCTTTCCACCTGGGTAAAACCCAAAACTCACCCCAGGGAGAATGAATGTTGCATTTCAGTATTTCCCACAGATTATCCCATGATCTATTCCAGCTCAAATCACTCCATGCTGCCAATCCCAGTCCCCATCACACTGTACTGGCTGCACTATTGATCACCTACAGCACTAATTGCTTCCATTTACTGAAGAAACACTCCCAGGAAACAAGGGCAAGTTGTTAAAATGTAAATCTGGGACCCCACGGAGAGGAAGCAATGGATAAGGGCAGATCCAACCCCCAGTTCCACATTTTTTAATGTGTAAATTTGGTATCAAAGCAGCACAAAAATGGTGGGGCTGGGAAATAACTCCTTGCCAGGGAGTAGAGGACAGAGATTCTGTTGAAATTCAGCCCCAGAAAGATTGGGAGGCTGATCCTGAAAAACATCTCCCTTAAAACCACTTCCTGACATTTTTGGGATCATCTCTTCCTCGGTTCTGCTGGTCCTTGGGGGGGCCCTTGGTGTCTTCTGTACCATCCTGAGGCTCACTTCTATTCAAACAAGCAAACAAAGAGCTCTCAGAGGACAAATATTTACATTTAATTCATCTGCAACCTCCTCCATCCTCTTCCTGAGCACAGCAATTTGTGGGAGAGCTCCCTGCAGCCTGTGGGCTCACATCCATTGGAATGACTTCCTGATTTCCACAGCTTTGGCCCCAGGAATTTCAGCAGAAGGGGGATTTCATCACTCCTGGGGAAGGAGCATCCCTCCCTTCATCCCTTCCTCCATCCCTCCCTTTATTCCTTCCTCCATCCCTCCCTTTATTCCTTCCTCCATCCCTCCCTTCATCCCTTCCTCCATCCCTCCTTTTATTCCTTCCTCCATCCCTCCCTTTATTCCTTCCTCCATCCCTTCATCTCTTCCTCCATCCCTCCCTTTATTCCTTCCTCCATCCCTCCCTTCATCCCTTCCTCCATCCCTCCCTTCATCCTTTCCTCCATCCCTCCCTTTATTCCTTCCTCCATCCCTCCCTTCATCCTTTCCTCCATCCCTCCCTTTATTCCTTCCTCCATCCCTCCCTTTATTCCTTCCTCCATCCCTCCCTTTATTCTTTCCTCCATCCCTCCCTTTATTCCTTCCTCCATCCCTTCCTTCATCTCTTCCTCCATCCCTCCCTTCATCCTTTCCTCCATCCCTCCATCCCTTCCTCCCTTCCTCCATCCCTTCCTTTATTCCTTCCTCCATCCCTCCCTTCATCCCTCCCTCCATCCCTCCCTCCATCCTTTCCCCCATTCCTGCATCCATCCCTCCCCTCCATCCCTCCTGACCTGCTCAGACTTGATCAGGAAATGGAATCCTGCCTGAGCACAATTAAATAAATCACTCCCCCATCCTATGGGATGCAGTTCAGGGCAGGGTGGAATGAGATGATCTTTAACCATTTCACAGTTCTGGCAATGCAGAGGAGCTGCCACCCCCTGGTGTAACCAAAACCTGGTTGGTATTTATCTTTGGGATAAAATTTCCTGATGCAGGTGTGGCATCACTTCACTGGGAACTTAGTTCAGAATCCTTCTGGTAGCACTGGGGAGAGAACCAACCTCTGAGCCATGGGATGTGTTTTAATTGGGCTGAGAACATTATGGGATGTTCATCTCCTCCCTCCCTCCCTCCTTTGCAGACACCAGGGCGTTTGGAGCAGGTGAATTATTGCACACATCCCCTTTTCCTGCAAAACCTGCACCTGGGCATTGAATTGAATGTTCCAGGAATGCTCAGTGAGGCAGCTTTGTTTGTCCAAAGCCCACAGAGATGTCTGTGGAGGGATAAACCCCACAGAGCTGAGAGCAGCTGCAGCTGCTGGTGCTAACTGGACTTTGCTCTTCTTAGCAATTCTTGAGCAGGAGAAATCCTAAAGCTGCCTGTGAACTCCAGAGCTCTCCAGGCTCCAGGTGTGTGGGTCAAATCTCAACCAAAATTCTGCTGTTGCTGCCCCTGCAGTGGGATGTAAAAGCAGCCAGAGGGAGCCAGGAGCAGCAATCCATCATGGGACAGGTTAATCTGATTTATCAGATTGCAGCCTGGGGGAGGATTGCTTCTCCTGGGAGTTTGGGGACATCCAGGCAGGATCTCACTGGGCACTGAGGGAACAGCAGAGCAGCTGGGCTGGGTTCAGGATGAGGGAGAAAACCCAGCCCAGGGATGTTCAGAGGACAGATTTCCTCTCCCCTGTGCCTCCCCAGCTTCTCCAGAGCAGGGCTCAGATAAAATCCCAAGGGGGTCTCCCATGGCAAAGGGGAGCCTGGGCAAAAGGGAAAATCCCACTTTTGCAGGAGCTGAATTTCCCAAAGGCATCATCCCCTGCCAGGCTTTAATCTCGGCCTGAGAGCAGCAGGAAGTTCAATTTTGACACGAGGGGTGCCAGTTAATTTGGATTTTGCACGCCCAGCTCCAGTTTGCACCTTGGCCAGAGAGCTGATCCTGTGGGTGTGGAGGAGCAGCAGAATTCCAGAGATCCAGTTCTGCACACAACAGCCCAGGAGTTCATTCTTTTAAAGACAATCCATGCTCCACAAGTGGCACAATTTGAGCTGCAGGGTTCATTCCTGGAGCTCAGAGCTCCAGGGTTCCCCTCGTGACCAAGGGGAATTTTGGAGCTGTCGTGGCTCCAGCCCAGTCTGAGCATCTCCAGAGTGAAGGAATATTTTCCCTGCTTAGATCTACAAGGGAATGGATGGAAAGACCCCAAAAGTCAGCAAGGCACCCTCCAGGGATTTGGTTTCCCAGAAAATGCCATGGGCATGGACACCTTCCACTATCCCAGGCTGCTCAAAAACCTTGGAGAGAAACACTTGAGGACAATTCATCAGCACAACACCTTTCCAAAAGCTGGTTTTTGCTCACTGATATTGTCCATTTTTCAGTTTAGCCTTTGTTCTCCTAAAGGAACAAATTTTGCTTCAGACTGGAAGAGGGATAAACACAGATAACACTCTGGAAAATTGTTCACAGGTGATCACATCTTTCCACCTGTGAGGTTTCTCTTCCTTTGTGGAAAAGTGGGTGAGAAATGGAGGAATTAATTTTTTTCCTGTCAGTATTTTAAAGCCCAGCTGTGAAGCAGAAATCTGATCAGATCTGAAGGAGGTGAAAGTGTGAAATCCTTATTAGCAAATGTTATGCTGGGTGATTAATGGGGCTGCTGAGGGGACTTGGCCTTACAAGGGTTATGGGGTGGCTGAAGAGAAAGGGGAGCACATTTATCTGCAAATGGCTTGTCTGAGACAGCTGATAAGAGGAGCTGGGCTGAAAAGGTTTTTTTTTAAAAATACCTGTTTTTTTACATAAAAAAAGCTGTTTTTATGGATCTGTTGCCAGGACAAAGGGAAGAGGCAGCACAGGGAATCACTGAGCATCCCAGGACACTGGGCACACACAAATATTGTGTGTTTGGAACACTCACTGCGAGGTTCACACCTCTCCAAACAAAAAAATCTGGATTCCACCCCAGGGTGGCAACAAACCCACGCTGAGGAGCTGATCAGAGAATCCTGGAATGCCCTGAGTGGGAAGGGAGCCACAGGATGACCCAGTGCAGCTCCTGTCCCTGCACAGACACCACACCCTGGGGGCACCAGAAGCTCCTCCAGGCCCTGATGGTGCTGGAACACCAGCACTGCCTCTCCAGGAGCTTCTGAGCAGTTTAACTCCGTGTAAAGGTTGCCCAGAACTCCTGGAAAGAGTATTTTCCTTGGGCAGTTTGCTGAGAGCTTCCCAAGCAGGGGAAGAGATTTAAGAGAGCAAATTTACAGAGAGCAGCAGCTCAGGCTCAGGGGACACTGCCACATTCAGAGCAGCACCTTGTAGGCACAGGAAAGGCCAATTTTCCTCACTGCAGAGAAATTATTGGATGGTGGGAGGTGCAGAAGGTCCAGTTTGGATAAATGTCAAAGATGGGCCCGTGGGATTGCATGGAAGGGTTTTTAATATAGAAGTTCTTCCTGTGGGGACACACTGGGGACATTGAAGCCCCCCCACACTCCAGCTGGGACACCAGGAATTGCTCATGGAGTGGGAGAAAAAGCTCAGCTGGGTTCAGTCCAGCTACTCAGAGCTTGGCTCCTCATAGCCAATACTCTGCCACGTATTTTGAATTTGGCAAACAAAAAAATTTGGGCTTTTCCTTGGGAGCAATTTGAGCTCAGGCTGCTTTAAGGCCTGTAAGGAATGACCTGGGACAGGGCAGCACTCCTGGCTCCCCAAATCTCTTCTCTTCCCAAGCAGGGCAAGTGTCTGACACATTCTGGGTGTCACTGGAGCCAAGAAATGGGGATGTTGTGAGATGGGCACTCTGAGCTGCTCCAAACCTTCAGTGTTCTCATCTGAGAGAAGGAGGGCTGAGGAGAACTGCAGTGCTTGATCTGTGAGCTGGACTATCCCTGGAATTTTGGGGATCAGCTTCCCAGCAGCAGGGGAAAGGGATGTCCTGAGTTGATGTTCAGCCTCTGCAGCAGAAATATTCCTGGAAAACCTGGGGAGGGAGGGAGGGAGGAAAGGCCCAGCAGGAAAACAGGAGGTGGAGAGGGAAAGGTGGAGGAGAAAGAAGAGGAGAGTGCAGTGGGACTGGGGACACCTGGGATGGCACAAAGGGACATGGAGGGGTGGGAAGGTGTCACTGCCTGAGGTGTCCCCTTAGCCCTGAGTCACCTCAGGAGGACAGGCAGGGGTTCAAACCCTGGTTTTCCCCAAAGAGAGATTGCAGGAGATGGTTTCAGAGGCTCCAAGGATTGTTCATTGTTTCTTGTCTCAGCCAGGATGGATCTGCCTGCTGAAGGCAGGGCTGGTCTTATATAGTCTGAATTGTGTGCTAAATGTTTATAACAACTTTCCAGTACAATACAACTTTGTTAAACTGTCCAGCTCTGTCCCCATCCACTCTGAGAGTGCCAGCATGTCACCCAGCATGGATGGCACGGAGAAGGAGGAGGAAGAGGCATCCACACCCCAAATTCTCCATCCTGGCCACGTGTCCATTATCACAAACATCCCCAAAATCTATTTATCTACGTTCTAACAACCTAATTTACACTTTATTAATTGTGGTGGTTTGTTTCCATTCCCCCCAGGGGTTTGAATTCAGTGTCTGAGACACCAGGCTCTCACTCAGGGGTCTTTGGGACCCTCACCAGGGGGGTTTTGAGATTTTGAGACCCCCAAGGAGGCCAGAGGAGGTCAGCCTGGGTGGTGTGCAGGGTGACTGAGCCCCTGCCAGCTGAGCCAGCACTCCCTGGGTGTGTGAGGCACAGAAAAGCCAGTCCTGCCCCAGCAGCAGCGTTGTGTCCCTCAGGGCTGCTCCCCCAGCCTCCCCCAGCTTACTGGGAGGTTGTGGTGATGGAATGGGCTTTGCCAGCTGCCTAAAAACAGGGCAGGTAATGCATCACCCTGCCAGGCCACAGCAGAACTTCTCCCACAGTAATTACTTTCGATTTTCTCCCAATAAATACACTGCTCCTCTTCCCTGGGCAGTAATTGAGGGTATTTATTCCTCAGGAAGACTGGCTGTGCTTTGGAGCCCAGAATGGATGGGGGGGCCTGGGGAGATCAATGTGAGGGCTCCTCTCATTGTGTCTTCAGGACTTCCAGCTGCCCTCAGGGGATCCCTTCTGCTTCCCCCTGAGCATCCTGGCCCTGCCATTCCATGGTTCTTTTGGTGCTCCATCAGAATCCTGTGTTTATTCTGGGCCTGCTGGCTGTGTCCTGACTCACCCTGGGATGAAGCAGAGATTTATTTTCACCTCTCTTTCATTGCTCTGTTATTTCCCCTCTTTTTCTAGGTGGTTCTCTTATTTTTTTTTCTCCCTGAGTGCTGTGGTGTGTCCCAAGGAAGGGAAGGATTTTCCCTTCCGTGCTTTGGGTGTGCTCTCCCTGAGGAATGTGTGTGAAAATAGGCAGTGAGGAGATGGCATGAGACAAGGAATTCTGGAGAGCAGGGGGAGGACTCAGCCCTGGGGATGTCCTGCAACACAGCTGAGTGTTTGTCCTAAATCCTCACAGCTCTCTTGATCTTCACAGGAGAAAATGAGAGAATGCAGCGTGGGAAAGAGGCAAATCCCTGTCCTTGGTCCTGGGATTGCTCTGGTTCCCACAGGGATTTCAGCTGGTAAGATTTTGTCACATTAGAATTACTTGGAAATGGATAAAATAATGAAAATGAAAATAAAAATAAAAATAAAAAATAAATCCCTGCCTGCTCAGCCCTGGAGTGGCTCTGCAACCACCTCCTTATGGATGGGGAAGGGATGGTAGAACATGGACGTGAAAATCCCAAGGAAAACCAGCTTGAGCCCAGGCCCAAGGAGAAAATCTGGACTTAAAACAGTGGGACAAGGCCTGAGCTGTGCATCTTTCAGGATTTCCTCTCTTACTGGAATAACATCCACTGGGAAAGGGGATCCTTCCTTCCCTTTCCCAGGGCTCAGTTTTCCCTTTGGTAACGTGGAAGAGCTTAAGGAAGGCAGCAACCCTGTGGAATATTTACATGGGAATGTTTTTTTTTCATGGGATTTTTTTTTTTTTCCACGGGAATTGTTTTTTTTTTTTTTTTTTTAATGGGAATTTCATGGCCTTTTCGTGGGAATTGTTGGTGCCTCCAAGTTCTCAGAGTGATGCCTGTTCTTCCCACCTCCTTCTGCACAGGAAGGAGGATCTCACCCTGCTTGGCAAACTCAGGAACCATGAGGTGGAAGATCTTTTGATCCACAAAAAAAAATCAAATTCAAGACCTTGTAGAGTTGACTGAGCCAGCTCCACATCCAGGGAATACCCAGTAGGAGGGAGGCAGAGCTGAGAGAGTTTTCCAAGGTTGCAAAGACCAATTTTTGAACATTTTTTTGATCTATGCCAGGTGAATTTTTAATACAGCTTTAAAAAACCCACAAAATATAGAAAGAATTCCTGGCACACCAGCAAGGGGTGAGAGGGACCTGCACCCCTGAAAACTCAGAAAATAAAAAATATCTCCTTGGACTTTTGCCCAACAACCTCCCAGAGGCTCCAAAATTTCCACTGTGCTCAGGCAGGTATTTTTAGGACCAATATTAAATATTAATTGTAAAATCATCATATGAAGATTCCTTCCACTGTAGATATTCTTAACTGCCTCGTTTGGGCCTAATTACCTTAAGAAGTTTCCAGGTTTCTGGGTCTTCAGTAGAAACCCTCTTAAAGGAAAATTTGATTTCCTCATTTTATTTGTCCCCCTTTTCTGTCTGTTTCAGCCCAGGGGTTTTGCCCTATCCCTGGTTGGATGGAGCTTGGAGGAACCTGGAGGGGTGGAAATTCTCCATTTAAGGTGGGAGGAGATGTTCCTGTGCAGATCTTGGTGGGAGCAGAAGACAAATTCCACAGCCCCTGGTTCCCCTCCTTGTGGTGTTATAAAAGTGAAATGAAATAAGTGCATGTCTCATTTTCTTGTGGGGTTGGACTCCATGCCCTTAAAGGGCTTTTCCAGCTGTAGTGATTCCATAATTCCACAATTCCCTGTGCATTTCCCCAGAGCACTGCCAGGGTCAGCTGAGGAAATGCCTCAATTTAGAAATTTTCTGAGCTCCACCAGAGCAGAGGGGTCTCTGTGATGAGCCAGGAATTTTGGACATCCCATCCACCTCACCACCCAGGTCAGGACAGCCTTGGGATGATTCTCATCAGGATTCAGCCCCACAGCTCCCAAAAAACTTTGGTTTTCCTCTCACTTTCCTGACTCCTCCAAGGGAAAGCACAATGATCCTGTTCCCCCCATTAGCAGGCATTTGGTAATTACTGGCCAGCATAAATTTTAATAATTATTATTACAATTCCTAATGCAATCATTAATCAATTCCTTATTATTGAGATAGCAGTTACAGCAAGATTAATAACTCCAGCTAATACTTTTAAATTAATGTAATTTGGGGAGGTGAGGGAGTGAAATGGAAACACTGCACTGCAGGAACTTCTCAGGGGAACTTTTTCTTTTTGCACAATTTCTCCATTTCCCCCCACATTGCTGGACTTTTCCTACACTTATAAATGTCCCTAGATTTATTTTTTTGGGGTCATACAGCATGGTTATGGAGCTTTTAGTCTGCTGGTGAGGGGTTTTTTTCCTAAGTCTTTCCTAAACTTCCCTTAAGCTACACAGATGTTGTGATTCCCAAAACAGCAAGAGGGATGAGCTGGGTTTTCCAGGCCTTGACATGCCCAGCTTCCAGGTCACTTGGAATTTCCACCAACTTGTGGAATGTTCTGGAGTCCATCCATGGGGTGGATATCCAGCTTCAGGGCTGGGGAGCCCTTCCTTGAATCACTGAGACTGGAAAAGACCCTCCAAGGTCACCAAGTCCAACCTTTTATTTGTGGATTTACTTTGTTCTCCCTCCCTTTGTGCCTTCTCCTCGTTTTTTCTCGCTCCTCTGGAATCTCATGGGTATTTCTGGTGACTTTTCCTCTGTGGGAAGAGCTGCTCAGCCTGTCTCAGCTGGGTTCCAATCTAACATCCCATATTTCCTTTTGTCTCCTAATTTTGGGTCATGGAACGTTGGTGGGACTCCTGAGCTGTTTAAACCCCCTCTGTGCTGTGAACAGCCATCATTCCCTGGCTTTTTTTTTTTTTAAATTATTTTATTTTTAATTGACTTCCTCATTTAGTATTTGCACAGAGTAACTTGGGGGCTGAATTTCAAAGAAAATCTGTGAATTTTTACCTGTTTGTGCTCTCCCTGTGCTGTGATAATTGCACAGAGGCTGATTTTTAATTAGCTCCAGAGCTGTGTGATATCTTTGGGAATCAATACAGTCTTTTATTTGTGGAAAACACATGGAAAACATGCTGAATAAGCTGTAGAGTTTCCCTCCAGAAAGCAAGGAAAGAACCAACCCTTGTTTATGTAAGTTCGCTCCGAGTTTGTTTTAACAAGTTAAAAGAAAGATGGAAAAAGGGAAACAAAAAAAAAAAAAAAAAAAAAAAAGGAAAAAAAGAAGAATTTATTACACTTTAATGAGGGAAAACTGAGCCCACACAGCAATGGGGGAGCTGACAATAATATATGGCTTTAATTAGCAATCAAGATTTGAGGAGCAGCTTATTATGCTAATGGGTTCAAAGCTTCCCAGGAAAAAAAAAAGTGGAAAGAGTTGGTAATGACAAGGAGATCTCCAGTTTGTAACAGAATCCTGGAATGCTCCAGACAATAATTTCACATTTCCTTGCGTGTTTGTGATGAAACTCTGGATTTCAGATGTGCTGGGTAATCCCAGTGGACTGAGGCAGAACATAATGACCCCAAACTTTTATTCCTAAAGACAGGGACTGAGAGATTTTGCTGTCCAAAAGAAACTCTGCCAATGCCAAGGGTTTGAGGTGAAGGAGTCAGAATCTGAGCTGAATTAATTGGAAATGCAGGAATTTAAATAAATTTGTTTTAAACAAAGCAGTTAACCTGTCCAGATTGGAGTTTGTGGTCAGTCTGTGGTTCTAGGCTGAGCAGGGCACTAATGAGGTGCTGGGTAATGAAACTCCCAGCTGCAGGATTCCCAAGGGAATGGGTTTCACAGCAGGGGTTTGGGGATTCAGAATAGATGTTTTTTTTAGGATTTATCCAGGAAGGAGTGATGGGTGCTCATGTGAGAGGAGCACCGTGGTGCTGTCACACCCAGCTTCCCTTTGGATCTGTTCCTTCCCAAAGGAAAATCAGGAAAGATGTGCTGAGCCTTTCACATTCCTTTTTTTTTTTTGGAAGGCCTGAAAGCTGCTGGCAAACAGGAGGCTTGAGAGTTCCTCACTCAGCTCTCCATCCTCCTCAGGATCTTCTCCCACAGATTTTAAGATCCTCCCTGAGACAGCAAAAAAAATCTGAATTTCTGTCGTCTGCAGTTCACTGGATCTCCTCTTCTCATCCCTGCACAGGGATCCAGGGCAGGGGGAGCTTTGGGAGCATCATCTGCAGGTCAGAAGGTCCACCTAGGTCCCTTTGGATGAATCTTCACTTTGGTGTTTGAGATGGGTTTCCAGAGACACAAAAATGCGTGTGGTGCATAAGGGATGGAGAATGAACAGAGTGAAACCAGGGAGAGGGGAGGGGAGGAGAGAGAAGAGAAGAGAAGAGAAGAGAAGAGAAGAGAAGAGAAGAGAAGAGAAGAGAAGAGAAGAGAAGAGAAGAGAAGAGAAGAGAAGAGAAGAGAAGAGAAGAGAAGAGAAGAGAAGAGAAGAGAAGAGAAGAGAAGAGAAGAGAAGAGAAGAGAAGAGAAGAGAAGAGAAGAGAAGAGAAGAGAAAGAAGAGAAGAGAAGAGAAGAGGAAGAGAAGAGAAAGAAGAGAAGAGAAGAGAAGAGAAGAGAAGAGAAGAGAAGAGAAGAGAAGAGAAGAGAAGAGAAGAGAAGAGAAGAGAAGAGAAGAGAAGAGAAAGAAGAGAAGAGAAGAGAAGAGGAAGAGAAGAGAAAGAAGAGAAGAGAAGAGAAGAGAAGAGAAGAGAAGAGAAGAGAAGAGAAGAGAAGAGAAGAGAAGAGAAGAGAAGAGAAGAGAAGAGAAGAGAAGAGAAGAGATCTATTTTTTCCTGGAACATTTATCCCAATGAATTTAACATTTCCACTTCCCTGCATTTTCCAGGTCAGGTCCATTTGATAGGCAATCAGTGTATGCACTAATTCAGGAAGTGTGACACTTGATTTGATGGAATGAATTAGAATTATGTGGATCTGCACACTGAGATGTCTGGAGTGTGCAAGGAGCCTTTCATTTTCTATTGTAAAAATATATCTAAAATAAAATGCAAATAATAAATAGTGAATTTTTAAGTGCTTTCTCCACTTTGGAGGTTGTATTGCTGTATTAATCCACCCAATTCCTTTCAATTAAGCAATTAATTTTAATATTCCAGGTTATTATACAGCATATTTAAGTTGCTCAGTGTTATTGCCCTGCTTGTACTGGCAATTTCCTTACATTCCTCAACGTGACAAAAATTTAGGGAAAGCAGTAAAATGCAGGAGTTTCTTTAAATGTATTAGGTTCCATCCATCTATTCTTTTTTATATCCAATATTTTTCAGCCAATGCTCCTGATGATGGACACAGAACAGCAGTTAAAGTACAAGACAGATGAGCCACGTATAGAAAAATGCCTTCTTGAGTCATAAGATTAATAAATACACCAGGTTTGGGGCTTGGAGTCTGGGAGTTAATTAGGAAAATTGTTCTCCAGAACTTTTAATTTTCTGCTGTGGATTTTTTCCCCCTAGGATGAGTAAAGTCAGCCTCCTCTCCTTCCCTCAGTGCAGCTGGAAGGAGGAATCCAATCTGCTGAGCAAAACGGGCTCTTCCCACATCATTCCCACCTTGGAGGGGGAAATGGCAGCTGATGGCTCCTGGGGTGACGTTGCAGTGCTCTGTGTCCCCAAATCGTGTGTGCTGCTCATGCCTGGAGGGTTTGTTTTGTCTAGCCTGGCTGGCTCAGTCAGTAGAGCACGAGACTCTTAATCCCAGGGTCGTGGGTTCGAGCCCCACGTTGGGCGCCAATTGAAGAGCTGCTGCAGAGCTTGGGATGCTCCATGAGCCAGCCAGGGAATTCCAAGGAAATGCAACAATCGCCAAGCACAACCAAGCATTTCCCAAGGTGTGCCCTGGGGTGGCTGCTCCTGCTCAGGAGGAAATCCTGGAGCCACTCTGCACATCCAGGCTTGGTGATGCCACAGATTATTTAGGTGATGTCAGGATGAAGGGATGGAGAGCACACCAGGGGCTCCTGATCCTCCAGGGTGCACTCCTGATCCCTGGGCTGGAAAAGCAGGAACAGGCTGGAAAAGCTGGAAAAGAGAAAATTGAGCAGAGAAAGGCAACAGGAGGGATGGAGACCCGGAATGGCCCCCAGGATGGACAAGGGAGGCTCAGCTGGAGCAAATCCTAAATGCCAGAATGGAGTGGGAGTGGGAATTCCTGAGATCATCCAGTGAAAATAGGTGTAGTCAGATGATGTGAGAGCAGCTATAGACCAGACTCAATGGAATGGTTTGGGTTTTTTCATTCAGAATTTCATTTCTTTTGGTGTTTTTTTCCCCTCAAAAAAAGGTGAATTGCACAACTCTTGTCCTTGGTGTCTGGAAGGATCAGGAAACTCCATCTGTGCCTAAAGAAACACCTGGAGAAAGGACAAGAGGTGTTATTGAGCACAAAGATGCACCTGAAGCCCACAGAGGATCCTTTCTCTTTGTTTCCTTTTTTTTTTTTTTTTTTTTAACTTGTAAAAACAAGCCTGAAGTCCTCAGACTGAGTTCTGAGCTGTGGTCACCACAAGATGCTCCAAGGATAAGTTGTGTTTTCCTTCCCTCTGTTCTCATGGAGATCAGGGAATGGAAGATGGGCCTCAGTGCTGACAGAGCATTTTGGTTCCATCAGGTCCTGGTGGGATTGCTGTGCAGGGCTGGGAGCTGGATTTGATATTCCTGATTCCCTTCCCAGGGAACAATTCCTTCCCAATATCCCACCCAGCCCTCTGGCAGTGGGAGCCATTCCCTGTGTCCTGTCCCTCCATCCCTTGTCCCCAGTCCCACCCCAGCTCTTTTGGGTCCCTCCAGGCTCAGGATTTTCCATGATTCTGTGGTTCCAGGTCTCAGTGGCAGGAATGAGCTGAAATCCCAGGCAGAGGAGTGTGACCCAGGAGCTGCTCTGGGCCAGCAGCACTCTCACAGGGGTCTGCATCAGACCCAACAAATTCCACAGGACCGGAGCTCCTTCCACTCCAAAAGCCTCCAGGATCTTCCTTGGCCTCCTCCTCCCCAACTGGAGGATTTTTGATCCCTGCAGGATGTTGCAATGGAAGCTTTCCCCATTTTCTTTTCCAATTGTTGCCTGCCAGACTGCAGAGACCAATATGTTTATAATATAACATATTGTAATTGATTATCCAATTTCAGAATCAAAATCCCGCTGCATTGTGTGCAAATTAAATCCTTTCATTGGCTGTTTGAAATTTCCCCCTCAAGAATTACCCAGGAAGAAAATATCAATGTTTGGTTTCACGTTCCTTTTGGGACTATATTTGAAAATTTCTAAAATTCTTTGTGCTAAAACCCAATTCTTCTCTTCTGCTCTGGTTATCAGAGCCCTGATAAACCCACACGAAGCAGAGTTTTGTCCTTGGCAGGGAGAAGGATCAGATACTGCCTGGAGCTCACTGGGGATTTAATTCTTGTTATTTATTTTATAGAGAAGCTGTCCAGATACCACAAAGAAAGGGCAGGAGCATGTCCCCCTCAAATAGATCATCAACCTGAATTTATTAACAGGAGCATGTTGGAAAGGGAGAAATGGGGTTGGTTTTTTGGGTTTGGATTCTGCTCTGGGTTTATTTTAGCCTTTGACACAGGGAAAGGAAAAGACAAATAGCTCAGCTGTGGCTCAGCTGTGTGTTGCACCATTAGCAAGACATCAGGGTTGGGGTAGAAATAGGAGATTTGTTTTTCCAGGTATTTTTTTTTTCCTGGTGAAAGCAGGGTTTGTGGCCTGTGACAATGAGCTGTGCCAGCTCCAGTGAGGGAGATCCTGTGAGATTCAGCCCTGTGAGTCCTCACTCCTTGAGCTGCTCCAGGAGAGGCTCAGGGTGGACACCAGGAGGAATTTCTCCATGGAAAGGGTGGCCAGGGATTGGCAGGGGAGGTTTGGAGTCCCCATCCCTGGAGGTGCCCAAGGAAGGACTGGATGTGGCACTCAGAGCTCTGGGCTGGGAACCAGGTGGGGGTTTGGCACAGTCTGGACTGGTGATCCTGGAAGGTTTTTCCAGTCTCAGTGGTCCCATGATTCTGGAATGGATACAAGAAGTAGCTGTACTGAATTTAAAGCAAGAATTAAAAGCAAACAAAGACATTAAAATCTCCATGGGACCATTAAAGCCTTGCTCTTTTGTAGTGTTTTTAGGGTTTTCTGGGGGGAGAAGTTTGATGGTACCTGGGGCTCTCAGCAATGTTTTTGTTGTGGAGATGTGTGAAATGTAATTTCCATGGAGGAATGTCCATAGGCAACAGTGTCCAGGCCTTAAACCCAAATTGTTTCTTCTGGAAAACCTCTGGAATAGGATCTCTGTGCTGAGCCCTTCCTGAGCCTCATCTCTGTTACTGGTCCAGTGGGAGGCCTGTGGCAGGGGCTGGAAGTGGATGGGCTTTAAGGGCCCTCCCAACACAAACCATTCCATGATTCTGGGACAATTCTGGGATTCTCTGTCCAGGCTTTGCTTATTCTGTACGTGCAGTGGCAGGCCGGGAGGATAAAGTGGAGAAATATCCTAATATCTGGGTGTTTTTATTGAGTTCATGGGTTTATTTCTCCCTTTATTTTTATTTTCATTGTCACAGCAGCAACAGTTCAGAACAAGTTTCCATGAAGGATTCCTGCTTTTCAATAGAATTAAAATAAACATGGAATCCTGCAGGAGTATCTTAAAACAAATTAAACCCTGATTGCTCTTCCGATTCCCACCTAATGATTCATTAGAGATTATCCAAAGAAGTGTGGGGAGCTCAGGGATACACTCCCAAAGGCAATCAAGTTTGATGGCTTTAATTTGGATTTTCATGTGTAGGGAAGTTGGTCCATAGGGAGACTTGTCCAAAATGTTGTGCTGCTTTTCCAAAGTGGATGGGAAGTGTCCCCAGGTGATTTTGTGCCACACGAGTTTTTTGGCAAACAGAGAGTTTGGTCTTGAGTTTCTAAAAGCAAAAGGATGCAATAAATAATGAGCTGTTCAATCCTTCAAGGACTGGTGCAAATCTGTAGTTTGGGAATTGGAGCTTCTGCCAGGCCTGGATTGTCTGAGGAGGGCTGAGAGCTCCTGGGGGTGTCTGGGGATGGCACCTGCAGGCCTTAAATCAGGTCATGGAATCATGGAATGGTTTGGGTGGGAAGGGACCTTAGAGCCCATCCAGTGCCACCCCTGCCATGGGCAGGGACACCTCCCACCATCCCAGGCTGCTCCAACCCCAATGTCCAGCCTGGCCTTGGACACTGCCAGGGATCCAGGGGCAGCCACAGCTGCTCTGGGCACCCTGTGCCAGGGAACAATTCCTTCCCAATATCCCACCCAGCCCTGCCCTCTGGCAGTGGGAGCCATTCCCTGTGTCCTGTCCCTCCATCCCTTGCCCCAAGTCTCTCCTGGATCCCCTTTAGGCCCTGGTAGGGGCTCTGAGCTCTCCCTGCATCCTTCTCTTCTCCATCTCACTCAGCTGCTCCTCAGAAGAGTTCCAGCCCTCTTCTCCCCTGTTCTCCTCTGCACTCATTGGACTTTTCCCAAATTTAAAGGCAGGAGCCTTTTCCACAACATCCAACCACTGGTCCAGGGGCAGCAGCAATTTGGTCCCAGTTTCCTGCTCGGGGCTCTCCAGTCCCTGTGCTCACACTCCATAGTGGAGTAATGGAAGAATAAAGGAAATGTGAGCTGCAACACCTGCATGTGTGTCGCTGTGGGGCTGGGGAGGGGTGAAAGAACACAGCAACTCCTCTTCCAAGCAGCAAGAAGAGAGATTTATTGAAAAACCATGGCATTTATATAAGGGAGATCACGAAAAACAAAGTAGAAAAGAGTCATTGGTCAAAGAAGGCAACACCTTTTTGAAATCATGCTTTGTGCAAAATATCACCAGGCACTCACACGGCTCAGTGGTCAGCACCAGGTGTCCATCTGTGTTTTCTTTCTACCTTCCCTTGTTTTGTCTCTGGGAAAGATCCAGGCTGGAGCTGAGAAAAGTCAACAATCTGGGGAAAAAAAACAGATTAGTTTTCCCCACGAGCCTTCACACGTGTGCACACACAGGAGCTGCTGTTCCTGTGGGAATCACCTGCAGCTGCATGGAGGCAGCTGATAATCCCCCAGCAGGGTGATGCCCTCACACAGACACAAACAGACCCAGAGCCTTTTCCTGCCTTCCTCCACTTCGCATCTCCCCCATCCATCCCTGGTAATGTTTCTATGGTTACCTCCTGGCACACCAGTTTGCCAACATCGGGTTATTTCCATCTTGGAACCTAAATCCAAGCTGGTTTTTCATCTGGGCTCGACTCAAGTGCTGAATTTTAGCCTCCTGAAGAGCTGGAGGTGTAAAGCTTAGACAGGAACGTGTCACCAGTTTTGTGGTGACTGTCACAACTTTGAGAGCGATGCAGAACTGAGCCTGAGAAGAAAAAGATAAAATATCATGGATTTCATGGGGTGACGTGTGGCAGCTCTCAAAGATGCTGCAGACATGGCCACAGAAAGGTTCTCCCAGTCACATCAGGTTGTCTTTGACTCCAGCTTCTGGGATCACTCTCAGGAAGGACAGAATTAGAACTATTTTAGTGAATTTTAATGATTTTCAGCCAGACCCTGAGTGTGCCCCCACAGGGAATTTCCACTGGGAATGTGAGGAGGGTCAGTGTATCCCTGCTCACTGTATTTTGTTGATAAGGAGAAGTGGGAATTTTGCTGCCCAAAGCTGGGAGGGGGGGTGGGACTGTCCAGGCTGGAGAAAATTTGGGTTGACCCAACTTTGGCCTGGAATCCATCCCTCCAAGTGCAGTTTCCATCACTGAGTTTTCCATTCCAGGAAAATGCTGTGAATGTGAGAAAAGCTGTGAATCCTCATTGTCAGCTCTAAACAGCACAATCCCTTGTTTTTCCTTCCAAACCAGGGGGGGCATGTTGCTGATAGTCACAAAAATGAGGCTTCATTGTGTCAGCATCTTTGCCTGATCTGTCAAAAATGTCACCACTTGCTTGTAAATATTCTGAAAATCACAAGTCCCTGCTTCAAAGCCAATTATGGGTGGCTGACTGACAGTAAAGCCCCTGCTTAGCACACCTGGCCACTTAAAAGCAACAAAGAGAATGGTTTGGGACATCACAAGCCTCCAAATGCCCACAAAACAACCCAAATTATTCTGATTAGGCATAAAGTTTTATCCTTGCACAAGGCCCTTGATTGTGACCCAAATGGGATGTTATTGTTCCAGCAGCAAATTCAAAATGCAAACACAGCACAAAGGACTCCTGCAGCAGGGACATAAAAATTATAGTGATGCAGTTTTGTGACATTTCCACCTAGCAGTGACAGTGTTCCTGATTCCAGTGCAAAACAAAGCAAAAATCAAAGTTTTTTTGGCATAGAACAGATTTATGAGCGCAGTCAGAGACAGTTCTGTCGGAATTACATCTAAATCTGAGATGCAGGGTGTAAAACTCCTTCAGCAAAATAAAAGAGTAAAATTTTAGAGTAGAAAGAGGGAGGAAAGGGAGTAAATAAAGATTTAATTATCCCAGATTTTCCATGGGTGTAAGGCTGACTGATGCTCCCAGGCACAGGGTGGGATTTGTGCAGGGCCAGGAGTTGGAGTCCATGATCCCTGTGGATCCAGCTGAGGATATCCCATGATCATTGTGTTGCTAAAGCCATTAATTCTTGCTTTATTTTGATATTCCCAAGTGACTTGGGGCCTCCAGGAGCTGAAAGGATTAAGCAGGAGGATCTGCAGAGAAGATCCCAAAAGAGGAGCTCCAGGCTGGATCCCCTGTTCCCAAAGGAAAAGGGCTCAGGTGCTGGGCTGATGTTTTCAAGAGAGATGCAGAACTTGGCAAAATTTGGGATGTTTGGAAGGAATTGTCCCCAGGGAGGGTGGGCAGGGCTGGCACAGGGTGCCCAGAGCAGCTGTGGCTGCCCCTGGATCCCTGGCAGTGCCCAGGCTGGACATTGGGGTTGGAGCAGCCTGGGATGGTGGGAGGTGACCCTGCCATGGCTGGGGTGGGATGGGATGACCTTTGAGTTCCCTTTCACCCCAAACCATTCTGGGATTCCATGATTTACTAGCACTGCACTAAGTGTCTTTCCAGAACTGAGGAATGACTTGGATGTGGACAGAACTCCATGTCTGAGGAACATCTCAGTGGTGTCAGCAGAAGTTCTGAGCACAGAGACCTTGCAGGAGCAGGGGAAGGGGGGCAGCTCTTCCTGATGAAAACATGGAATTAAACAATAAGGAGAGGTGGGAATGCTGTGAAACCTCAGGGAGGAAGTTTCCTTGAGCCAGGGGCTGCCACAGCCCTGCCTGAAGAGGTGCTCTGGTGTCCCCCTGCTGCTCCCAGGTGGGAATGGTGGGAGGGGAAAAGGAGGGATCTGAAAGACTCTGGCTGCTGGGAAAGGCTCAATAGGGAGACTCATCCAAAATGTTGTGCCTGGTTTTGCAAAGTGGATGGAAAGTGTCCCCAGGTGTTTTTGTCACACCAGTGGCACAGCTCTTTGGCAAACAGAGAGTTTGGTCTTGAGTTTCTAAAAGCAAACCCCACAAATTTCACCTTGGCAGGAGTTCAGCAGGAGGGCAGTGAGGGAAAGGTGGATTTGGGGTGGTTTGTTCTGGAGAGGGGAGTTCAGAGCCCTTCAGAGGGGTGAAGGAGCTAGAAGAGAGGACATTCCTCACCTGTGCAGCAGAGGAGGGCAGTGGGGCCCCAGGAGCCCCATCCTGGGGTGGGGGTGTTGGGCTGGGTTTGGGGTGAGGTTTGGGGTGTGTGCATCCCTCAGGAGCTTCCTGGGGCTCCCAGGAGCGCTGGGATCCCTGGGCAGCCCCACCAAGTGCAGAGCAGGGCTGGCTGGGGCAGGGCTGGGAGCTCTCCCTGACCTGAGCAAAGCTCTGGTGCCGAGCATTTCCTTCAGGGGCTGATCCAAACCTCCCCCACACCCAGACATCCTCATCCCGTGGTCTGAGCACACTCAGAGCAGGGAATTTACACAGGCAAGGCTGTAATTGCCTTGTTATCCAATTAGCAAACCCCAAATGATTTCCCAGTGTCACTGACAAATCCTTGCAGGAGTCCTCCCCCTCCCGTCCCCACCACGGCTCTGGCAGAGCTGGGATGTTCTGCTGGAGCTGGCTCAGCTCTGGGCAGCTGTGCTGGTCACTCTGGGGTCACTCTGTGCTGGTCACTCTGGGGTCACTCTGGTGGGCAGGGTGGGCTGGTCACTCTGGGGGTCACTCTGTGCTGGTCACTCTGGGGTCACTCTGTGTGGGCTGGTCACTCTGGGGGTCACTCTGGAGTGGGCAGGGTGTGCTGGTCACTCTGAGGTAGTCACTGAGGTGGTCATTCTGAGATGGTCACTCTGGTGGGCAGGATGTGCTGGGCAGGGTGTTCTGGTCACTCTGTAGTGGGCAGGGTGTTCTGGTCACTGTGCTGGTCACTCTGGAGTGGGCAGGGTGTTCTGGTCACTGTGCTGGTCACTCTCTGGTGGGCAGGGTGTTCTGGTCACTCTGAGCTGGTCACTCTGTAGTGGGCAGGGTGTTCTGGTCACTGTGCTGGTCACTCTGTAGTGGGCAGGGTGTTCTGGTCGCTCTGTAGTGGTCACTCTGTAGTGGGCAGGGTGTTCTGGTCGCTCTGTGGTATTCATGCTGTTGTGGTCACTCACTGGTGGACATGCTGGGGTGGTCACTCTTGGGAGGGTGGGCAGGCCCTGGCACAGGGTTCCCAGAGAAGCTGTGGCTGCCCCTGGATCCCTGGCAGTGCCCAAGGCCAGGCTGGACACTGGGCTTGGAACACCCTGGGATGGTGGAATATGTCCCTGCATGACCTTTAACATCCCTTCCCACCAAAACCATTCCATGATTCCATGAAAGGAAGAAGAGTCCCATTTTCCTGCTGGTGAAGACAACACCTGTGGGTCTAAAACCAAAATAGCAAAAAAAAAAAAAAAAGAAATAAAGAGTTATGAACATCTCAAAAAGATACAATCCATGATCTGAGTGCTTTAACTTCTTCACTCCAGGTGCTGTGGGATGGGATGGGCATTCCAGAATCCCTGCATCCCTGAACACCTGCATCCCTGAATCCCTGCATCCCTGAATCCCTGCATCCCTGAATCCCTGCATTCCTGAACACCTGCATCCCTGAATCCCTGCATTCCTGAATCCCTGCATCCCTGAACACCTGCATCCCTGAATCCCTGCATTCCTGAATCCCTGCATTCCTGAATCCCTGCATCCCTGAATCCCTGCATCCCTGACTACCTGCATCCCTGAACACCTGCATCCCTGAACCCCTGCATCCCTGAATCCCTGCATTCCTGAACACCTGCATCCCTGAACATCTGCATTCCTGAATCCCTGCATCCCTGAACCCCTGCATCCCTGAATCCCTGCATCCCTGAATCCCTGCATTCCTGAATCCCTGCATCCCTGAACACCTGCCTGAACCCCTGCATCCCTGAACCCCTGCATCCCTGAATCCCTGCATTCCTGAACCCCTGCATTCCTGAACACCTGCATTCCTGAACACCTGCATCCCTGAACACCTGCATCCCTGAATCCCTGCATTCCTGAACACCTGCATTCCTGAATCCCTGCATTCCTGAATCCCTGCATCCCTGAACACCTGCATCCCTGAACACCTGCATTCCTGAAGCCCTGCATCCCTGAATTCCTGCATTCCTGAATCCCTGCATCCCTGAACACCTGCATCCCTGAATCCCTGCATCCCTGAATCCCTGCATCCCTGAACACCTGCATTCCTGAATCCCTGCATCCCTGCATCCCTGAATCCCTGCATCCCTGAATCCCTGCATCCCTGAATCCCTGAATCCCTGCATCCCTGAAGACCTGCATCCCTGAATCCCTGCATCCCTGAATCCCTGCATCCCTGAATCCCTGCATCCCTGAACCCCTGCATTCCTGAACACCTGCATCCCTGAATCCCTGCATCCCTGAATCCCTGCATCCCTGAATCCCTGCATTCCTGAACACCTGCATTCCAGAATCCCTGCACCTGCTCAGGGATAAGGTTTGGGATGCTGTGTTCCCCCAAGTGCTTTGGGAAGAAGAAAACTGGGAGGAGAGTGCTTGTGTTGTCACAGCAGCTCCATCATGCTCTGTCCCTGCTCTCATTCCTACAAAAATATCATCTTTCCCCAAGGCAAAGACTTGCAATCAACCCTAAAACTTCCAAAAATTCCATGTTTGTGCAGCACAGCTCCATGAACACTTTCTCTAAGAAATCTGGATGATCCATAAGGAGATTTTTCCTGCAGCTCATTATTCCATGCACAGTTAAAACTCAATTGGGATTGGATTTCTGGCCTTACTGTGTGTGTGTGTTCCCTCCCCATCCCTGGGAGGGAATTTGGGAGATTCCCTTCAGAGGAATCTGTCCCAGCTGAAGGGTGGGAAGCAGGATGGGGCTCACACACAGACCTCAGGAGCTGAGTGGGATTTAGGGCAATTCTCTGCTTTTAGTGCTGCCACCAACACTGGGAATTCTTTTTCCCGTTTTTCCCTGATCTGTGAGGCAGTGAAGGAGCCAGCAGGTGGTGCCCAAAAACAAGAGAGACAAAAACTCTGTGTGGCACTGAGGGGACACCACGAGGACATTTCTGTGGCAGCCAAAGGCTCATCCCAACGTTCCCAGCAGAAGGTGACTTGGTTCCCACAGGATTTCCCCTCTCATTAGAGCTTCATTTGCCATTTTATGGCGCTAACAAGTGTCTAAAACTGGGGGAAGGAAAAATCTCCAGATCCATTAAATAAGACAGAAATGGCACTACAAGATCATTCTTTAATATGTGATAATTAAATATGATTGAGAATTTATGCCATGGAATCACTTTTGTTTTTTTTTTTTTTTTTTTTTTTTAGATGTGTGAAATAAAAATTAAATCCACAAGCAGGGATGATCCCACAGGATCCAACCAATATTAATCTCTCCCCTCTCTCTGGAGCCAGGGTATCTGAAAGGTTTGTTCCTTTCTAGAGTTCTGCTTCCATTTGATCCCCATTTTGTGCAAGGCAAATGTTCTGGATTTCTATTAAATCCCTGCTATTAAACCCCAATCACTCAGCCTTCAGAACTGAACAATGGGAATTGGTTCCTCCTCTGGCTGTGGTGTAGCTGGGGAGGGAAATGCAAAGTTTTGAACCAGAAAGGTTTTTCCTTCCCTGGCATTCCAGCAGATCCTTGAAGGAGAAGAGCTCCAGCCTCTGTCTATACCAACACAGCCTTTTCCTTATTTCCCTTAAAATGGAATTAAAAGGCATTAATTCTATTTTTTTATTATTCTTCCTGCATTGCTGCCTCTTTATTATCCCAGCTAGGCAGGCAGGCAGCCCATTCCAGGGAATGAGGATGGGAAAGGCACAGCCAAGAAGGTTTAAATGCCACCTGTAGGCAAATTGAAATGTTCCCCTCCAAGTGCTAATCTTTCCTTTATTGCTGTGGTGGCACAGCCCTTGTCGTTCCCAGGGAATTCTGCCACGTTTATTTAAAAATCCAAGCTTAGAAAACCCTGAAATGCCTCTGCTAAAAACACCAACCCAAGAACCCAAATATTTTATTCCTTCTGAAGTGATTCCTTGCACTTGCTGGGAGCTGTAATTAAGACAGAGCTGCTCATGGCTGCAGGGTTTGCTGCCCCTGTGCCTGCATTGCTGAATCCCTAAAAAAAGGGGTGAAAAAGGCTGGAGAGGTTTGCTGGCAGCCAAACAGGAGTTATCCAAATGGAGAATTAATAGTTGTGCAGCACCAAGAGAGCCAATGTCCCATGAATGGCTGATGTGGTCACACAGGATTCAGCTTGGAGGCTCCTCAGGAGGGCTCTGGACCAATCTCCTGCTCAGATATGGAGGAGTTTGAGGTCAGACAAGGCAGCTCAGGGCTTTTATTCCATCAGATCTTGGAGTCTCCATAGTCAGGGGCTGCACAACCTCCCAGACTCCTCCCCTGCCCACTGCTGATGTCTTAATGTGGGGCTTTCCCCAGAGCTTTCCTCTCTCCTTGCTCTGGCTGGGTTTGTATTCCTTGGGGAGATTGGCTCTAGTCAGGTCCTGCTGGAAAGCTTTGCTCTCTTAAGGGCTCTACAAAGACCTGAAATAATCAGGGTCTGTACAAATGGCTCTTAATTCAATTACTTCTGATAATTGATTTAATTAAGAGCATGGCTGAGATGGGATTGCTGCTCCCACAAGTCAAAGCTAGGACTCACACTCTGGAAAATTTGGGTATCAGCAGTGCCAGCACTTCTGTTTGAGAGGGACTTTGGACAAGGGACTTTAAATCCCATCCAGTGCCACCCCAGCCATGGGCAGGGACACTTCCACCATCCCAGGCTGCTCCAGCCCCAGTGTCCAGCCTGGCCTTGGGCACTGCCAGGGATCCAGGGGCAGCCACAGCTGCTCTGGGCACCCCCACTTTGTTCACTCAGGACCTTTCTCACCCTCTGGCCTCTGCCATGAATCCAGGATCTCTAAGATCTTGAAGCTGGAGCCCATCTTCAGAGCTGGAGCTCTCCTGGCCATAATTTTCCAGGATGCTCAGGGAATTTGGATCCTGCCTTCCCAAATCCAAGCCTCCTGAGAAATTTTTCCACAAGAACAAAGTGACTTAGGGCTCAGAGGATCCCAAACTCCCACCACTGCTTACCCCTGGATGCTGGAGCCATGATAAACCCCAGCTCATCCTGAAGAAGCAGGGGTGGTTTGGGTTTAATTGCAGTTATTAATTAATTTTATCACTGTGGAATCTGCAGGCTGGTGGGAAAAGGGAAATTCCATTTAATGAATTGCTCCCTTCTCTCAGCACCTGCTAGAGTGTTTAGCACTCACTCCCCTGTCCTTGGCCAGAATCCCTGCCAGCTCCTCTTCTCCAAAATCCTCTCCAAGGTGGGCAAATGATCCCCCCTCACCCTCCTCTTCCTCCCCTCTGGGCCTCTGCAATGGCACCAGAGGGCAGGGAGTGCCCAGAGCTGGGGGTGAAGGTGTTTGGATCCTCTGGGCAGGAGGATTGTAATTGTTTTGAAAACAAAACCAGTAAGAGACTCCAAGTCAGAAGTTCAATAGGAAAATAAAAGAGAAAAAATAAAACACATGCAATAGTACAAAAGAAAAACCACTGACAGAGTCAGAACACAACCTGACACCCTGCTGGTCAGGGTGGTGTCAGCAGTCTGGATAAAATGTTCTTCTCAAAGCAGTGATCCTGTAGAAATCCTGGCAGTGATCCTGGTAGCTCTTGTCCTCTGGAAACCAGTGGGTAAGGGCTGCTCTGGTGTCCAAAATGTCAGTTTTTATCTGGGTAGGAAAGGCTTGGCTCCTCCCCTGGCTGGAGCATCTCCCAGTGGGATGATGGAATTTTATCAGTCATGCCCTGGGACTCAGTGGCCATGAACAGGAGATATCTCCTGGAGGGAGGATGGGCTGTGGGAAGATAAAGAACATTGCCCCATGTGGTTTAACAGCTGCCCATTAACAGGAGATATCTCCCACAGAGATAAGGATCCCTGCCCCACCTGGTTTCAGCAGATAGAATCCATCCCTTTGGGCACATCTTTACATTGTAACCGAGGACAAGGATTGAGGCTGAAACCTCCTGGAGAAGGAGCCTTGGACAGGGAAGAAGAGTTTGAGCTCTGCTTCTCCGTGGGCAATAAAATGGAGCAGCTGGTGGGAGGTTTCATCCTCTCCCTGAGGCTTCTCCCTTCCCAAGTTACCCCAGGAGCTGGTGTGAGGGGGTCGAGCTGCTGCAGGCCTGGCTGTCTCCATCACCCCCAGCCTCTGCTGTGTGAGGTGACACCAATTTGGTCACTTGTCACCACACTCCTGTTGTCCCCCTGTCCTCTGTCCCATCCTGAGCTCCTCTTTTCCACCTCTCTGTGATAATTTATGGTTTCCAGCATTTTTCTGTCTCCTCAGTGTCTTGTTAGTCCTGTCACCCTCTCCTGGCTCCAGCAGACCTCTCCTGGCAGCATCCCCCATCCCCATTAATCCTTGTTTACCAGCAATGTACATATTTATTGCTTTTTATCTTGTTTAATCTCTCAGGTCTCACAGCCCCTATTCATTGTCGCTGCTTCCCTTCTAACTCCCACCCATTTATCTTCCTCTGCTGCTGCATCTGCTCCAGCACATCCTGATGATCTCCTGCCATTCCCAGTGCCAGCCCCGTGCCCTGGCCTGGGATTCAGCTCCCTGGAACAGTTGGTCTTCCAAAATCATCATTATCTGAGTAATGGAGGAGACAGGAAGAGATTCTCTCCCTGGACCTGGTGTCCTGTCTTCCCTACTTAGCGAGCAAATGAGGTTAATATTTAATGGATGAGGAGGTCCAAACAAATCCTGGATACTTTGTTCCGTATTTTCATGCTTCCAAAAGGTAAATAACCACGAGAGGTCCATCTAACTTGGCATTTCTGACAATAACCTCTAGCAAATCCCGAGAGAAAAGTTTTAAGATGTCAGACACAGAAAGGAAATTCCCAAAATAGATTCCCTGGCTGCTGCAGTTCTGCCCATGCATCTTCCTGCTATGGAGCAGCAGGGGCTGCAGTGCAGCTCTTGGCTGGGATCAGTTCTTGGTGACATTTTGAGGTGACATCTCCCTGCCAGGAAAAAAATCCTCATTCCTGAGTGTCTGTGGGTGCTGCCAAGTCCTGCTCAGCCCAGACCTCCCCAAAACTGCTCCCTGTCCTGCCTGTCGTGGTGTTCCCTTTCCTGGGAGCACAACCTCTGGAGCAGCTCCTTGCCCTTTCCCAGGCTCAGAAATTAGGGCAGGTTCAGAGAAATCAAGGAGTTTCCTGCTGGTGGCTGTGCTCAGGAATATGTGGGAGAGGAAAACAAACTCCTTCTGCTTCTCCTCCAGGAGCAGGGCAGATGCAGTTAAGCTGGAGAAATACAACAGGACAATAATTGAGTTGTTTGTGTGGGGGTGCTGAGGTCACTGAGGACTTCAAGGGTGGGTTGAGGACTCCAGGCTGGGATATCTCCTGAAACAGATCTTTGGAGAACCTATTTTGCCCTGTTGGGTGGGGATATGGGAAAGGACATTTATTTACTCCACATTCCCCTGCCCCAGGCTGCTCCAAGCCCAATGTCCAGCCTGGCCTTGGACATTCCAGGGATCCAGGGGCAGCCACAGCTGCTCTGGGAATTCCATCCCCACCCTCCCAGGGAACAATTCCTGCCCAATATCCCACCCAGCCCTGCCCTCTGGCAGTGGGAGCCATTCCCTGTGTCCTGTCCCTCCATCCCTTGTAAACAGTCCCTCTCCAGCTCTTTTTCAGCCTCCTGTGGTAGTGGTGACAGCTTTGCCCAGGCTATTCCTGGCTCCATCCCAGTGACCCTGGAGCAGAAGGATGCTCTGTGCTGGGACACTCCTCTGGCTCCCTGCTGGAGTTTGCCCACCCCACCCTGCTCCTGCCGAGCTGGGCTCTGCTAGGACACAGGAAGGGATGATTAATGGCTCTAATAAATATGTTAATCTGCAGAAATGGAATTTTCCTAATTAAGAAACCTCTTCTGGGGTTTTTCCTGCTCCATCCACTCTGGAGTGAGGAACAGCAGGAGCCGGGGTGTCAATCACATCCCAGTGATCCCAGTTTAACAGAGGGGATTATTCCTGGCAGAAAGGGGAGTGTGCTGACTCCTTTCTCCTTGCTGGGCTGGAGAAGAGCAGGATTGAGGCTGAGGAAAGGATTAGGATGGTCCCTGTGTAACCCAGGGCTCTGAGGCTGCTCAGATCTGTCACATCCAGCAGCTCCAGCATGGCTGGGCTCCCTCCTGCAGCCCCAGTCCAGCTCCTTCTCCATGTGCCACAGCCCTGCTCAGGACAGGAGGTGGATCAAGGAGTCCCCTGTGCAGGGAAGGGATGTTCAGAGTTTCCTCCATCCCCAAGGCCAAGGCCACCCCTGGGTGTGGGTTCCATGCTCCTCCTCACATGGTGAGGAGTTATTCCTCCTGTCCATTGGGATTCCTGGATATTTGTTCAACACTTTCTGCTCATAAAAGCTGAGGGGAAATAGAAACATCCTGTGTCTGAAGGCAAGTGAGACAACAAGGGGAAGTTTTCCACTAAAAGAGGAGTTGTTCCTTGGCTCAGAGCATTTGTGGCTGCTCCTGGATCCCTGGAAGTCCCCAAGGCCAGGTTGGATATTGGGCTTGGAGCAGCCTGGGACAGTGGAAAGTGTCCCTGCCATGGCAGGGGTGGCACTGGATGAACTTCAAATCCCCTTCAATCCCAAACTATTCTACAACACAAATGTTGAGAGATTCCTTCAAGCAAAAGGAACAACTGTTTCCACCATTTGCCTTTTTTATTCCTTAAATTCCAATAAACACAGCCAAGTCCTCCCTTAGTGCATTTTTTAAGATATTTATGAAAATGCCTCCCCCAGAAAAAGCTGAACTAGAGAACCTCAAGAACAAAAGAAAAGAAAAAGCCTGGCAGGTAACTCTGGGAATATTGGGGGTTTCTTGTCTCTGAGGAGGCTTCAGGACACTCAGTGTTGGATGGGTCTCACCAGGCAGATCCCTGGGATGAAGAACATGGATCAGGAGCAGCAGGAATCTGCTCAGGGAGAGGTGCTGGAGCTCACAGCCAGCAGAAGCATCCCAGGAGGAATATTTTGCATGTCTACCTTGTTTTGATTGCTGTGCTCTTGTAAAAGCTGGGAGGTTCCTCCACCCATTGAAATCCTTGATGTGAAATTTATTTGGAATCTCCTGTCTGGCACCTGGAGTCTGATCTAGCAGGGCACAGAGAGCAGCCTGGGCAGGCAGGGTGACCTCCTTCCCCTCCTGCCTGCTCCCAGCCCTGTGGAGAAGGCTGGATCCAGGTTTTTCCATGTGTGAAGGGAAGATTAACAGGCAGCATAAGGAAAGGTGTCACCAGGCTCTGTTCCCAATGCTTTCAGTAACAAAGATCACTCCCTGAATTGACATTCAGGCCAAGAATGGGTTTGTTTTTCCGTGTGTGTGTTGAATGACAGCAGGGAAACCCCAAGGGGAGGATTGCTGATGCACAGCCCCTCATCCCCAGCATCCCTGGGGGAGTCACATCCCAGGACTGGCACCTCCCACTCTGCCCTTTCCCAGAGCCACTCAAGTGGATTTTGGGGTTCAGTCCCACAGTCCTGCTGGAATAACAGTTTTTTGTGGAAGCCAATGGAATTCTGCAGATCAGAGCTGCTATTTCCAGCCCGTCTCTCCAAATGGGGATAATTATTTTGAGCATCTACTGTGGGCTTTAATAAAACAATCAGCTGGAACAACATCATTACTTAAAGTTTGATGCTGCTCCCTGAGAGAACATTCCTGGGAATCCTTAATCACTCTGGATCAGCTTGGATCTGCTTGGCTGCTTCCAGCTGTCTTGAAGCCACTGGGAAAAGTGGAATGGATTGATGGAAATTATTGGAGATATTCCCAGCTGGACACAGCAGGGGGGTTGGGAATCTCCTTTTCCATCCTCAGATATTCCATGATTTTGTAAAATGAGCTTTCTTTTTATGTTCTTTAACCTGTGCCTGTGTGTAACTCCTAAGGATGTGGAAAGCCAGGCAGGCACGGGGCTCTTCCCATATCTGGCACACTGCTCCTGGTTTTAATGAATTATTAAGGGAACAACATTTTCTGCTGGATGTTCCTTGTGAGGAGTGAAAGAGGCACCACCCCTGCACGCCAGGGCTATCAGGACCTGTTCCATTCATTAACATGCTCCATTAATCACCATGTTTACATTATGCAACATTCCCAGGCTGTATTTTTAATTGCAATCCCTTTCCTGACTCCTCATTATTGGGAATCATTGCACAGACCAGGTTGCTCATCAGGATTTTAATCTCTTCTCCTCCCTTTCTGGCCCAGTTTTTTGTGTGTTTGTACCAAAGGCAGGATGGGGTGGGAGAGTTCCCTCCTGCCAGACCCTGAGCATCTGAAACTCCTGCACAATTCCTGCTACTCAAGGGGAAAAAATCCTGTGGAGATGGGCAGGTCATTGGCACCATGGAAAAGGCTTTTTAGTGGGGCAGGGAAATGTTTCTGGAAATGTCTGAGATATCCTGGCCACAAACTCTGCCCTGGCCACCAAACCCCATCCTGGGCCACCAAACTCCATCCTGGACACAAAACACCACCCTGGGCCACCAAACTCTGTCCTGGGCCACAAACCCACATCCTGGGCCACAAAACCCCATCCTGGCCACCAAACTCCATCCAGGGTGGTTATGGGGTCATCAGGTGATGCTGGATTAGGAGATTTGGAAGGTTTTTTTTCCAACCTGTGATCAGGATCTTTGTCCTTCATTTCTGAGATTCCAGCTGGGAAAACCTCACTGGAAAATCCAGCGCTGTCCCGTGGGAGCAGGAGGGAAGCACAGAGAGGATTTCCAGAGTGGGATCTGCCCAGGAAGCATTTCCTGTTTGTTGCTGTGGCCAGAAATGTGAATTCTGTCCCCACCTGTTAACCCAGCTGGGGCAGTGACCCTGATCTCCTGGCACACATTATCTGCTCATGGGCCATCTTTAAACCAGCTGGGCAATCATCTTTATCTTCCCACAGCCCATCCTCCCTCCAGGAGATATCTCCTGTTAATGGCCAGTGAGTCCCAGGGCATGACTGATAAAATTACTTTTCCCAGCACAGGGAAGCTCATCTGCATTCCCTGTTGTCTCGGTTACAATGTAAACTGTGCCCAAAGGGATGGATTCTATCTGCTGGAACCAGCTGGGGCAGGGATCCTTATCCCTGTGGGAGATATCCTCTGCTAATGGGCAGCTGTTAAACCACATGGGGCAGTGTTCTTTATCTTCCCACAGCCCATCCTCCCTCCAGGAGATATCTCCTGTTCATGGCCAGTGAGTCCCAGGGCATGACTGATAAAATTCCATCATCCCACTGGGAGATGCTCCAGCCAGGGGAGCAGCCAAGCCTTTCCTACCCAGATAAAAACTGACATTTTGGACACCAAGGCACCTTCTTTCCACTGGATTCCAGAGGAAAGTCAGATCTTTCCACATCATCCCTGGAGCTTCAGAGGAAACTGCACCTTCTCCAGGAGCACTGCTCCAGCTGAACCACATCTGCCCCTGCAGGAGGATGCAGCCACCATTGAATGGGACTGTGCCAACACCCTGACTGACTGACGGGTGTCAGCTTGGATTCTGACTCTGGCAGGGTTTGGGATTGTTCTGTGTAATACTGCATTTCTATTTTAATTTTCCTAGTAAAGAACTGTTATTCCTAATTCCCATATCTTTGCCTGAGAGCCCCTTCATTTCAAAATTATAATAATTTGGTGGGAGGGGATTTACATTCTCCATTTCAAAGAGAAGCTCCTGCCTTTATTGGCAGACACCTGTCCCTCAAACCAGGACAGCTGCAGAAGGAATCATCAGGATTCCCACATCAATCCCAGGTTGAGGAATTCCCAGAGCAGTCCCTGGATCCCTGGAATTGTTTCAGGGTCAGGTTGGACAGAGCTTGGGGCACCCTGGGACAGTGGGAGGTGTCCCTGCCCATGTCAGGGGTGAGATGGGATGAGATTTAAGGTTCCTTCCCACCTACATCATCCCAAGATTCCACAATTCTTATCTGACAGAGCCCTAAGTTTTTTTATTTCCCAAATAAACTATGTGAGGCCAGGAAGAGCTGGTGAATGCAGTGATGGAGGTGCTGCTGCCACAACATTTCACGCTCATGGATGTTTCCCTCTCCAAAGCACCACCACTGACATTCCCTGGAAAAGGTCAGAAAAGCCTCAGAACGCAGAAAAAATCAAAATGTGCCCCAAATTCCACACTGCAGTGGGCTGAAAACACCATTTTTCTCCCCAGACACCCGTTTTTAGGCTCTGCATGGACATTCCCATGATCTAAACACTCATTTTCATCATCCTCACTTTTAGAGCACAAATTGTTTCATTTTTCAGGTCTAAAGAATAACTTTTAGGATTCCATTTTAAGAAAGGGCCCACACCTCCAATTTTAGCCATAACCCCTCAATTCCAGCAGCCAAAAATCCCAATTTGAATGCCCCAAAGCATTTACAGAGCCCCAAATTATCTTTCTTCAGGGCTCAAAGCCACATTTTTAGGACCCAACCCTTATTTTATGCTCCAAATGCTCATTTTAAGACCCAAAGCTTCATTTTAAACATTGAAACCTTCCTTTTAGGAGCCAAACTCTATTTTTATGCCCCAAATATTCCTTTTTTTAGGGTCTAAAGGCTCCATTCCATTAAAAAGTCACCTTTTAAGAGTCCAAATCAGCATTTTATTTTTCAAAGCCTCCAGAGGGGCATTTTTAGGATCCTGCCCATCATTTTTAGGATCCAAGCAGCATCTCTTCAGTCTCCAAACCCTCAACTGCAGCTTACAAATTTTAGGGTTTAGATTCTCATTTTTATAGCTCAAAGTTTAGCTTGAAATCCTCCTTTTCAACGTCCAACACCTCATTTTAAACTGCACACTTTGGGCTCAAAGCTTCATTTTTGATGTTCAAATCCTCATTTTGAGCATCCAAACCCCAATTTTTAGGTGATAAACAATGAGAGAACAGAAAGTCAGGACTGTGAGATGCTGCAGGACTGGGAACCAGTTAAACCCAGCCCAAAACCAGCAGAGGAATCCCCCAAAATGCTGGTTGAATATTCAGAAGATTAAACCACAACCTGTCCATATTTATGGCTTTGGAGACCATTTTTTTCTGTTTTTCCTGATAATCCCAAGGATCAGAGTAAAAAAAAAACTCCCTTCAAATTTTGAAGTTTGTTGGTTTTTTTTAAGGGAAATTATTTTTTATTTTGCTGGAATGGCACAAATTGGTGATGTCCAAACTGAAGAAATTCCAAGGAAATTATGGAAGTGCTCAGTCCAGGGGGAAACCTGGAATTTCTGTGGTGGCCTGTGATGTGTCTGGTGTGGGGGGAATTTTTTTTTCCCTTAAATATTGAATTTAATTCCCCCATGAAGGAAAGATGTGACTGATCCTTCACTGACTCCACATCTCCCACTTCAGCCCTGCCAGGTATCCCTGTGGAAAGCACAGACTCCCTGTTGTGCTGTAAATTTAAAAATTACAGAGTTTTTTAAAAATTAAAGAGAGGTTTTATGCTGTCCTGGAAGTCTGGGAGGAGCCACTCTGCTGATCTGGAAATGGTTTTTAAGGAAGGGGATTGAGGGGACACACGGAATTGGTGACACCAAAAAATATTTACAAGCTGAGGAATGGCTCCAAACTGCAGATTGGAATTTGGGAAGTGGGTGGAAAAGCTGTCGTGGTGGATAAAAGGACAGGACTCTTTACAAGCTGGTTCCTTACTGGGAGCAACATTAAATCCAGTTCATTTCCTGGACTGGAATGAACTCATTCCCAAGCTGTTCATTCCCAAGAAATCTTTGGGAAAAGACCTCTCCTAGTGGTGAGGAAGCACTGCAGAGTGCTCCTGCCAATCACCTGCTCTCCTTTGGAACATTGAATATTTTTCCTAAAATCCTCCTGTCCTGAGGGAAGAAGGGGAGATGTTCCACCAAGGAACATCTCGTTAATCAGGAATGAAGGACTGAAATCAGGGATCCTGAATGTCAGATTAGCTCAGTAATTATTGAAAGGCTCAGGTCTTGAATGGAGACAGGAAAATTACTTTTCTTCCTTTTAATCAGAGCCTTGTGCTCCATGAGGATTTTTTTTTTGGGAGCAATGCCCTGGGAAGGGCTCATTCTCCCTCTGTGGAAGGAGGTGGGAGAGATTTTCCACCCAAGTCTGCCCTGAAGGGAGCAGCTCCCAACCCAGGCAACATTCTGAGCCCCAAATACTTGGAGAAGCAGAAAAAAAAGTCAGATGGGTCAAAAAAGTGGGAGAACCTGGCAGAGAATGCTCTGAGACAGGATCAGAGATCTTTCCAAGTGCCCACTGGGGAGGATTAATCCATTTGTTCTTCAGGAAGCAGCTCTGAGCTGGGGCTCTTCCTCCCTCCTCCACCAATGTCAGCACAATGATGGCATCAATGGGCTCTGAACAACTTTTATCAGAGCCTGACTGGGAAAAAAAGTTTGGCTTTTCAACCAAATTAGATCTTAAAAAAATCCTTCTGCAAGAACTTGAAGATGCTTCAGGGTTTGGTGTAAAAACGAAGGGCTGCAAGGTGCCTCACTGAATGTTGGGCTTTGGTCGCTCAAAAATGAGAAGTTCTTGTTTGGGAAGGAAGAAGTGAAACACCCTTGGGAAATGTTCCACTTTTCCAAGTGGATCAGAACCTCAGCTGAAGGATTCTGTGCAGTCAGGGCTGGTTTTACAAAAGGTTTCAGCAGGAAAACAAACCCCAGGCTTCTCTCAGCTCAGAGGGTTTGGTCCTGCCCCAAGGAAAACACATTCCTTCCAAAACTGCAGGACTGGTGCCCTCCAAAGGGATTTTAATGGACCTGGGCTGTCCCAGCCTTGGGAAGATCCATCAGCAGAGGTGTTCACTGTGGTGACTCTCCCAGTTGCACTTGATTCCAGCTGGAGAATCCAGGAAAACGAGAAAACCTCAACGGGGTTGCTGCCAGCACAGGGACTCCAAACCCAGGGAATTTATGAATTTATCCTGGACCTTGGACTCATCCAGCTGCACAGAGCTGCCCAGGGGTGTCTGGAGGTGACAGGGCCAGGTTGTCACTGTCCTGTGACACAGAACCACCCAGTGCTCAGAGCAGGGAAATGGTGACCAGGCTTCCAGTGGAATGACCTCCAAGGTTAGACCAGAATTCCCGGATGGGATCATCCCAGTGGATCCCAGCTCAGACAAATGGGTTTAAATTGAAATAAAAAGCATTTTTCTGTCCAAGGCACTGACCATGTCAGGTGTATTTCAACCAGGACAAATTCCTTATTCCCAGTGTAGGACACTGACCTCTCTGTGAACAAGTTTTCCCGTTGGATTCATGGGCAGATCCAAGCCAGGATTCGCTTTTCCCAGGGACCAGTGAAGCTCCTACAGCACCTCTCATCTCTCCACAGATGTCCAGATGCTGCTGTGACCTGTGCCAGTGGGTTCCCCCTCTGTGCCTGCAGAAATCGGGACCCTCAGGAATGTCCCCTTCAGCAAGGTGAATTTCCCTGGGTGCCACCACCAGCACGGGGCATCCAGAGGGCAAAGCCAAAGCCACAGCTGGCTGGGATCTGCCTGCAGCTGATCCAGCACCCTGAAAAGCAGCTCCACCAAAACATCCCCCCCTCTCCAAGCAACCAGCCAAGGAGGGAGAGCAGCTCTTTACCAGCCCGTGAATTCCCACCAAGCCCTGTTGAGACGCTGCCACCGAGTGTTTGTCATTAAGACAATTATCTGAGGCTGCCCTACTTTCGTCGGGCTCTTTAACAGTGTGGGCCCCTCATTAGCTAACGAAGACAGGGAGCTAATTGGCAGCAGCTCTGGAGCAGCCTCATCGTGTGCCTGCTCACGTTCTGCCGTTCCAGCGAGGAGCTGCAGAAGATGTTCCCTGATTAGGCTGTTGAATTATGAATTAGGCTCTGCTCCCACTGCAGCTGTTTTCTCCATGTCATTCCCAGCCCTTTATTTCCCCATCTGCTTATAAAACCAGGAGCTTGATCCTGCAATAAACACTTCAAATGGTTTCTTTTTTTTTTTTTTTTTTTTTTTTTCAGGCGCTAATTAATTGTGTTGCATTTCTTGAGGTGCCCTGGCTTGCAGCAAATTAACAATGCTAATTTTTCCTCTGCTCGGTGCCCAAACAATCCCTCCTAAAGAGGAGCTGGAGAGCAAAGAGGATTTTATCAAACCATTCCCGTGTTTCATCTTCTTCCCGTTTTGATCCAGAAGGGGTGTCCTCGTTCACAATCCATTCCCAGAGCTGCTGGGATGGATCCTTCCAGGAAGGAGCCAAAAAGGAGTGAGATTTGCAGCTGGGGCTCAGCCCTAATCTCCATTCCTGGCCACCGTGTCAGCTGGGGAGGCAGCTCCAGATGGGAAATTGGGAATGGGAAATGTCTGACTGGGGCTGCATAAAAATAACAGCTGAACAAGAGACTGGGTTAAATCAATGCCCCTCTGAAGGCACTCTGGTCCCAGGAGTGGGGTGACAGGTTCTCCCCATGGAGCTCAGCGTGGATCAGCTCCAGGCCGTGCCTGGGTGGTGCACAAGGATGTTGGATGTGGCACCTGGAGAGATCCAGACCCTTCCTGCAGCTGGGATTTGGTGCCAACACCATCCTGTGTGTGTCCAAGGGAAGGTGGGGCTCACAGGGGGGCTCTGCCTCTGGAGGGGGGATGAAGAAAAGCCAGCCTTAGCCCAGTGATGGGTTTTTGTCTGCTGTCCTCAGTCCCAGGGAGAGAAGTGCTGAGGGACATTGGCCTGAGGCATCAGCCATTCCTTCAGGAGAAATGGAATGTCCAGAGGTGCCAGCAGCTCTCAGGGGAAATGAGGAACTTGGAAAAGCCAGCTCAGAATGGAGACAGAAAATAGGAGGTGAAAGGAGCTCTGCTCCTTCTGCTTGACCACTACTCAACATGAGGTTATTGCATTTTTTCTTTATCCTCTTTTCCCTCTCTCCTCTTTTCCATAGGACCACCCAAAAATGGTGGAAGAGCCCAAATCCATGTTGGGGAGAGGTTTCCCAGGGAGGCTCCACACCTGCAGGTTTTTAAGGCAAACTTTGAAAAAGCTAAACCCATCTCTTCTCTCTTCTTCTCTCTTCTTCTCTCTTCTTCTCTCTTCTTCTCTCTTCTTCTCTCTTCTTCTCTCTTCTTCTCTCTTCTTCTCTCTTCTTCTCTCTTCTTCTCTCTTCTTCTCTTTTCTATTATCATTGACCATGCTTGGATTCTAAACCTCCTGAAGCCTCTTCCAAGCTGATTATTTGACAGTTTTTTTCAGCTTCTAGAAAGTTTCCTAATTTTTACATTATTTTAATAATAATTTTTTTTTAAGTTTGAAAAAAATTATTTTGTCAATGTACATTTAAAAAAATTAGTTATTATAATAGTTATGTCAAATTTCAGTGGTGTTTGTGACCTCCCCTGTGCCATCATTCATTTGAGAGGGACTTTGCTAATTAATGAACCTTAGTCTTGGTCTAGCTGGTCCCTGCTCTGGGGCTTTGCTGTGAGCCCCAAACCCAGCTAAGCTGGGATCAGCCCCCTCCAGGTAAGGCCAGCAAGGGCCACCCCAAAAAGTGCCCAGCAGGAGCCAGGCTGGGATTTTGGGCTCCTGACAGGACAATTTCTCCCTGCTTGGGGCTGCAGGTGATTTTCTGATTCTGCTGCTGGGTTCTGGTTGGTTTTTGCAGCACTGGAACGTTCAGGGCTGGTCTCCTCTGAGTTCAGGGGTGTTCCTTTTCATATCTATTTAATACATGTTTTTAAACGAGCTACATGGAACCCAATCAAGCAGTTAAGCTGCAGGATGAAGGCAAAGTCCTGCCTGCCATCAGCCTTAGCTCCATTAAAGCCTCAGCTTTATGGGTTTAGATTTGTAAATACTCCTCCTAAACCCAATAAATTAAAAGAGCCCCTGGTGTATCCTCGGCGTTCAGGACTGAAGGAGCCCAATTAGCCTGTGAAGAGCTGTTCCCTGCAGAATAATTCCAGGGTTTGGGCCAGTCCATTGTGAAAATTATTTGCTGCTCTCCCTGCTCATTGATGGTTTCTCATTGAGCACGAGGAGCTGCAAAGGTGACTTGGTTTCCTGCCAGAGCCTGCGTGTTGATTAACTCTCTTCTCTCTCTTTCATCATCCTTGCTGGGAAGGCAAGGAGCAAATGCAGCTGTGAAGGAGGGGGGATGTTTCTGCTGCTGTTTCCTCATCCCTGCTCTGTGTCCTTTGCTGTTCCAGGGCTGCTGTGACACCCAGCCCAGGGCAGGGGTGCTCTGCAGCAGCCCTGGGCTCAGGAATGACCCAGGATGGAATTTGTGCCCCATGCCCTCCTTCCCTCTGTCCTGTGTGACTGTGGGCTTGGGAATACTCAGCCAGAGGGAAAAATCATGAGATCATGGAATGGTTTGGGAAAGGACATTTATTTACTCCACATTCCCCTGTCCCAGGCTGCTCCAGCCCCAGTGTCCAGCCTGGCCTTGGACATTCCAGGGATCCAGGGGCAGCCACAGCTGCTCTGGGAATTCCATCCCCACCCTCCCAGGGAACAATTCCTGCCCAATATCCCACCCAGCCCTGCCCTCTGGCAGTGGGAGCCATTCCCTGTGTCCTGTCCCTCCATCCCTTGTCCCCAGTCCCTCTCCAGCTCTCCTGGAGCCCCTTCAGGCCCTGCCAGGGGCTCTGAGCTCTCCCTGGATCCTTCTCCTCTCCAGGTGAGCACCCCCAGCTCTCCCAGCCTGGCTCCAGCCCTTGGAGCATCTTTTTGGCCTCTGGATTCACTCCTCTTTTTGAGATCTGGCAGGATAATCTGAATTTCTGGTGACAGCCTCTCATTTTAAGCCAATAAAGCCACACCAAAGCAGAAATCTCCTGCACATGTTCCTGGCAATGTGTGGAGATCCTCCCATGAGCAGGGACACTCATTTCATGGGAATCCCCAGGATTTAAGTGAAGGAATCTGGATATCATCATCATTTCAGAGGTAAATCACATTCAACCCCTAATCAATAGCATTTCTCTTACTCTAACACAGGTACCTTGCTCTACTGCACTCTTTTATGTTATTCTATCATTTACCAGTAGTTCTTTTAATTTTATCCCGTGTAGTAATTAATTCTGATTAAGATCTCTCATCTGTTATCTCTTGCCCGTTCATTTGTCTTAATAAATAATTCATTTTTAAAAATAGATCTGATTTGCCAGCATTAAGAACAGGAGGGACAGAGTGATTCAATTATACCTCCATCACTCCCTTAAATTCAAACTGCTGCCAAAATCTGAGGCTAAGGAAGGATTTAGCTCCATTTAAACCCTTTCTGAAGGAGTTTAAATACACACTGACACTTCTCAGTGTTTCTTTGGGATAATTATCCTTTTCCTGGCATCTTAAACAGGAGAGTGGGCAGGAAAAACCTCAATTTACTCCTGGAAGGGGCTGAGATTGCTCTTGTGACTGGATTTTAAATTTCAAGCTGTAGGTAAATTCTGAATCAAGATTTACCAGTGGAGCTTCCTCTGGAACCCTGCCAGGACCTCTGGAACGGGTCAGGCTTAGAGGAGGAAAAACTGGGAATGTTTTCCAGGCCACTGGCACAACCATGGAATGATTGACGACCAAACACATCCAGTGACAGCAGAACTCACCCAAACAACTTTCAGCTTCCTAAAAAATTCCACAGGGAATCCATCCCACCTGGCTGAGCCGGTCCCACCCACTCTGAGCATCCCACAGCAAACCCCTTGGACGAGCTGCCCTCAGCTGGGAGCACTCAGCAATCACTGCAGCAGGCAGATGCTCATTACTCCCCTCGAAATCTCTGTTTTTCATAAATTTCATTTTCGCTGTTTGCAGCCTGGGCTCGTTCCCGAATAAAGCAGGCAGTGATTGAGCCTGGCTTTATTGCTCCCACAATCCAAATGACAGCCATTATCCCAATCTCCCCCCTGCAATTATCCTGCACATTCCAGCTCTTTATCCAGCTCTGTGCTGATGGAAGCAGCGAATTCTGTCTGAGAGCAGACCCAGAGCTGCTGCTCCAGCCCCTCTCTCCCTCCCCAGGGTGCTGCTCTCCAGCTCTCAGGGACACCAGACAATCAGCCTGATACGAGGTGGCCTCTGTGAGCCTCAGCTCTTCCCCCAAGGATCAGGATTCCTGAATTTCTTCAGCTTTATTCCACCCTCCTGCAGGCTGGGCTGCATTTCAAGACATGCTCCTGTCAGGTGGGTTTTTCTCCTCCAGAGAGCCCATCCTGAGCCTTCTGCAGGTGAATTTGCTCCATCACACGTGCTGAGAATATTTTTGCCTCAAGATTTGGAGACAGGTGTAAACCCCAAACCTGCAACCCCACTGATGGCAAAACTCCTGATGGGGTTCTGGTCCCTCTCAGAATCCCAGGATAGTTTGGGTTGGAAGAGACACTGAGCTCATCCTGCCATGGGCAGGGACTCCTTCCAAGCCCCAAACCTGGACTGTGCTGGATTTGTTGGTTTTCACCTTAAAATTCTCCTTGAACACCAATTTCTCTTGTTTCCCTCTCAGCCACGGATGGGAGGCAGCTCTTCTGTGCATCTTCCCAACTCTCAGTTCTCCTCTTGGAGGAGAATTGTTAAGGTTTGGTCACCACAGAGCTGGAATGAACTCCAGTCAGGTCAATCCCAGTGGGATGGGACAGTCCTGGTCCCATATCCTGGGCTGCAAAGTCCCCACTGCTGGTGCAAAAGGCTCTTCCTTCAGCTCCAGCTTCATCCCACATCCTAAATCCTGAGTTATTCAGGGGGCAGTTTCCACAAAATAAGAGCAAAGTCTCTATTCCTTCCCTCCCAGCTTCCTTTTCCCAGGAATCCACTTGAGAAGCTTCTCAGGAAAGGAGAAGGTGTGCTGAAAAAGAGCAAATAAATACCCAGACTCCTTCAGGCTGGGTGAGTATTTTTGATTTAAAATCAAAGGTTGCTTGGTGTTAACAGTTGCTGTTTACACTCTCCTGCTGTCTCCCACATCCCTCTTTTTTTTAAGGAGGTTCAAGAAGGAATTTTTGGATAATACAATTCCCCTGCCTCACGATGGAACAAGGGAGACACTTGAGTCCTGTCTGCTGCTGCAAGGGGGGGTTGGTGAAGCTGCTCTGCCTTTCCTGACAGCAGAACTGAGAGGGATCAGCTCCTGCTGAGGGGAATTAAAACTCCACAACAACAACCCTGGGCTCTGGGCAGCATTCCAAATGGGAAAGGCAAAGCGCCCTGACAGACTCTGTGAGCTGCACTGACAACTCGTGTGAGGGAACTTCAGGGGCAGAATAAACTGATCTGGAATATTTTTCTCTGATCTGCATTTCAAAGTAATTCTGTGAAATGACCAGCCTGTTAAGAGGGAAAAACAAATAGTCTCAAGAAGAGAAATCACTTTCTGTCCTTCAATTCAAAGGTTAAATGTGTTGAAAGCCACTTCTGTTGAATTTTAAGTCACTGGGGTGATCCAGCTCTCTGCTGAATTCTTCTCCCTGCAGGGGGATTTTGGGACAATATCCTGATTATTCCACTTAAGACCAAATACTTAACTTGGGGGGTAGGATGATCCTGTGTCTCTGAGGGATGTGGAAGCAGAGGAGACACCTTTTGTTTTTGTTCCAGTAAGTAGAGCATGAGTGGGACAGGTTCCCTGTGAAACATGGAACAGATTCCCCATAAAACATGGAACAGATTCCCCATGGAACATGGAACAGATTCCCCATGGAACAAGGAACAGATTCCCCATGGAACATGGTACAGATTCCCCATGGAACATGGTACAGATTCCCCATGGAACATGGAGCAAATTCCCCATAAAACATGGAACAGATTCCCCATAGAACATGGAACAGATTCCCCCAAATAATGGAACAGATTCCCCATGGAACAAGGAACAGATTCCCCAAGGAACAAGGAACAGATTCCCCCAAATAATGGAACAGATTCCCCATGGAACATGGAGCAAATTCCCCATAGAACATGGAACAGATTCCCCATAGAACATGGAACAGATTCCCCCAAATAATGGAACAGATTCCCCATGGAACAAGGAACAGATTCCCCAAGGAACAAGGAACAGATTCCCCCAAATAATGGAACAGATTCCCCAAGGAACAAGGAACAGATTGCCCATAAAATATGGATCAGATTCCCCATGGAACATGGATCAGATTCCCCCAAATAATGGATCAGATTCCCCATGGAACATGGAACAGATTCCCCCAAATCATGGAGCAAATTCCCCATGGAACATGGATCAGATTCCCCATGGAACATGGAACAGATTAGGAACAAGGAAGAGATTCCTCATGGAACATAGAACAAATTCTCTATGGAACAAGGAACAGATTCCCCATGAAACATGGAACAGAGTCCCCATAAAATATGGAACAATTCCCCAAGGAACATGGAACAGATTCCCCTAGAAATATGGAACAGATTCCCCATAAGACATAGAACATATTCCCCATGAAACAAGGAACAGATTCCCCATGGAACACAGAACAGATTCCCCATGAAACATGGAACAGATTTCCCCAGAAATATGGAACAGATTTCCCCAGAAATATGGATCAGATTCCCCATGGAACATGGAACAGATTAGGAACAAGGAAGAGATTCCCCAAGGAACACAGAACAGATTCCCCATGGAACAAGGAACAGATTCCCCCAAATAATGGAACAAATTCCCCAAGGAACACAGGGACATTGTCCCCGTTTGGAGGTGGGGACACCTCTCCAGACCTCGCTCATGTGAGTGTAAAAAGATGCAATAACTTTGCAGGTTCATTTTCCTCCAAATGGCCCAAACCAGAATAAACTTTGTTTTTAATCACTGAAGTGGAATTGTTTCATTTTTCTTTTTGGCAAGGAAACTTAAAAACATCTGCTTGGGTTTGGATCAAATTGATTTTTTTTTTTTCCACTTTTTAACTCGGTATTTGAACTGAAAAATCAATTATTGTCCCAGCACATGTCCAGGAGCAGAAACTCTGGGTTTTATTCAATAGCAGGTGCTCAGCAATCAGAGAAAATGAATGTTGGGATAATAGGATTTACCTGACTCTTCCTGTCTCATCTACAAAATCCAACTGCAGGGATAAAATCCAAAAGGTTTCATTTCTTGGTGTCCACTGAGCCAGTTTGGCTGGAAATACAAACCAGGATCTTGGTTTTGATCCTGGTGGCTCCTGATGCCATTGCTGGGTTTCCAGCCTCTGTTTCAGGATGAAAAGAAGTTTCCTTGGACCAGACAACGAGATTCCTTGGAGAACTCAGACCATTCCTGCCCCATCATCTCCTGATTGTCACTAAATGGGAAGTTCTAACGACTGTAATTCTGTGTCATAATAAGAAAAACAACTTAATCGAGGGCATGTTTCCAAATAAACAGCTCTGCTGGCAAGAATTCTCCTTCCAGGCCTCACAGATCCTGCTGTCCCTCGTGTCAAGGGTCCAGTTCACAGCTGGCACGGTGCTAAAGATCTGGCTGCTCTCTGAAAGCTCTGCCTCCATCACATCATTGCTGGAGAGCTCCAGGAAAATGCAGGATTCTCACTCGTGTCCTTTGTCAGGAGACAGAGAGTTCTCTCATTAATGAGTTCTCCCATTTAATGAGTTCAGAGGGTCTGGGGGAGTCCCCCAGTCAGTGCTGGAGGTTTCAGCTTCTTCTGGGTGCTTTGTAAATAATCTTGAGATTTCACAGGACCCCTGAGCCCCTGCACACAACACCCTTCCTGATGGATGTGGGGCATGGGAAAGGCAGGAATGAGGCAGTGCCTTCATCCTTCTCACCCCGTGCTGGGCTGGGGGAGGTGAGTGAATCTTGACCAAGTTTGTCTCTGTCTCAACCCACGGGTGAATCCTGCCCCTGAGGGGAGGGCTGGGGTCATTCCTCTCTGGCCAGCAGGCCTGACCTGCCCCACCACTGGCCAGAGGGTCCTGCTGGACTCGAGAGGATTTCCTGGGCACGGGGGCTGAGCTGGGTAGGGAAGTTTTCCTCCTTCATCCTCCAAAGCGTGGAACTGATACCAAAACCAGCCAGATGGAAACTTCCTGACACGGTTTGGAGCATCAGAAATCAGGAATTCTGTATTGCAGTGGGAGAATCCTTCCTCTGATTGAGTGTTGGGTGAGCAGAGTTTTTATCTCACTCTGATTACACATTGATGAGCTGTCCCCGATTACTTGACTCCATTTTACACAATCACACCCCTTATCAAAGTCCTTCTAGGCTTCTTTGGGTCTGTCTTCAATGCCTGCTGTCCTTTTAGGTGGCTGTTCCTTGAGCCCCATTTTTGAGGAAGCCAAATATCTCTATTTTCAATAACTTCTGCTTTGTCAGCCTTGCAGATCTGGGCAGGCTCCTGCTTGTGCTTTACCTAAATTACATCCTTTATCTACTTTATTGACATCCTTTATCTACTTCTCCAAGGCTGAGCTGTTCTCCTGCCCTCTGCAGAGTTCTGTCCCCCCATCCTCACCAGGAGCTGCCCCAGCTGCCTCCCTGGGCACTCTGCTCCTCTCCATGGAATCCAGGGTGGGAAGGGAGCTCCTCCAGCCCCATGGGCACAGACACCTTTTCCTCTCCCCTCCTGGCTGAGGTGAGAGGTGCCTGGTTTGTGCTCCAGTCCCCATTCCAGGTGGGATGCAATCCCTTTCCCGATGTTTTGGCTGTGTGGGGAGCTGAGAGCCAATCCATCAGCTGGCAGTGGCAGCAGGAGCTGACAGGGAGCTCTGAGGAGAACATAAAGCATCCAAAGTGCAGCCAGCAGCTCCTGCCTCCTCCCCTGACCTCCTTTAACCCCAGCCCTGCTCGAGCCTTCCCGGGCTTCCACCAAAATGAAAAGTCTGGCTCGTAAAACAGCTGGAAAGGAAAAGTGACAGGAAAATAATAAAACCATCATGAGGTGAGAGCAGACGTGTGGCAGAGACAGCCCTGTGGAGCTCACCACGGGCTCTGTGATGAATTAAACCTCTCCATCTTCCCCGTGGATGCTCAGAGCTCCTGTCTTGTGCATCCTCAGGGAGAGGCAGGCGGCTCCTCTTCCCGTTTTCTGCCCAAGGGATGAATCCAGGCTGTGAGCACTGCAGGGACAAGATTCCCCTCGGGGAGCTCACACGATGGTGGCAGGGCTGGGGACAGGGAGCTCCACTTCCTCTGGGTCTGCTGAGGGTTCCCTGGATGCCTCAAGGCTCCAAACTGACCCTAAATCTGCTCCAAGGGAGCCACAGTGCCCTGTGCCCCCTTTCCTGGGGCTGCAGCTGCTCCTGCACATCTGGGGATGGGAATGGGAGCAGGAATCCAGCAAAGGGCCAGGAGTGGGAATGGGATGGGACAGGAGAGTGGGAATGGGATGGGACAGGAGAGGGAATGGGATGGGACAGGACAGTGGGAATGGGATGGGACAGGAGAGGGAATGGGATGGGTCAGGAGAATGGGATGGGACAGGAGAGGGAATGGGATGGGCCAGAAGAGAGGGAATGGGATGGGACATGGAGAATGGGAATGGGATGGGACAGGAGAATGGGAATGGGATGGGACAGGAGAATGGGAATGGGATTGGCCATGAAGAATGGGAATGGGATGGGACAGGAGAGGGAATGGGATGGGACAGGAGAGTGGGAATGGGATGGGCCAAGGGAATAGGATGGGCCATGGAGAATGGGAATGGGATTGGCCAGGACAATTGGAATGGGATGGAACAGGACACTGGGAATGGGATGGCAGCAACTTTGGTACCTTGTGGGAGCTGGGACTGCTCAGCCTGGAGAACAAGTTACCTTTTCCATGTCTCTCCAACCTGGCAGGATGTGGAGGAGCCAGATCCAGGCTCTTCCCAGTGCTGCCCAGTGCCAGGAACTGGGACAGTGCTCAAAAAACTGAAATTCAGGAGGCTCCACTCACACCAAAAAGAAGAATTTCAGGGTTGCTGAAGCACTGATTGTCCAAGGATGCTGTGAACTCTCCATCCTTGGAGAATTCCAAACCCTGGTCCTGGACAATTTTGGGCAGAGTCCCTGGTGATCTCCAGAGGTTCCTCCACCTTCAGCAATCCCGTGGTGCTGTGAAAATGAGGAACAGCCAGCTGGAAATGCAGAAATCATGGTGTGTGTTGTGGCATTTGGAAAACACTGTTTACTTTAGCCCAACATTTATTTTTCTTTCCAGTAGATGTTACTGCTGCTCTCATAAATAATTCAGGTTTTATAAGCCGGAGTATATTATTTAAAATGGTACAAATTAATCACCTTTAGTGCATTCTGGGGCTCCTGTGTTATTTTTAAGGAATTTGTAAAACACTCTTTAGGTGTAGGAACAGGATTTGCTTCCATTTGCAGGCCAGCCTGGACAGATCAATATTTCATGGATTTCTGCAGTTCATTCATATTTAGTTCTTCCAGAAAACCTTTTTTTTTTTTTTTTTTTTTTTTTTTTCCCAATGATATGGGGACAACACAGGTCCGTGGTGTGAGAAATAGTGAAATAAATATTTAAAGAAATATTTAAAGCTGAAATTTCAGGTATTTTCACATCCAGGGCTCCTGGGCTATTATCACACACAACCTGTGCTGACTTCTTCTGCACAAAGTAGTCCAAAAAAAATCAACTTAAAGCCTCTCAAACACCTCCTCGTTATCCCAAAATGTGATAGAATGAAAGTTCTTGGCTTTTTTCCACTTTACCAGTGCCTGTCTTTTAAATAGGAGCCGTATATGTGGCCAAATAATGTCACTTGTTCCTTTCTTTTTTTAGCTCCTGCTTTAATGTTTGCAATATCTCACAGACAGAGCACGAGATGGGTCTGCTTTAATTAGCTCTGGCATGAAAAAAACCCTTTTTTGAGAAATAAATAAATAATTTTGTGCATATTAGACTATTAAAAAGAGGGTTTGTGCACCCCCCAGCTTTATTTCCGTGTAATAAAATTAAAGATTCTATGTGGAAAGCCCTTCTGGATGAGCAGGAGTGACCTTTAATGACTGCAAATCATTTAATGAGCCTGTTAGGTGCACATTAGAGAGAAAAAATGCTGCTGGGGAGACACCTGGATTCCTGTAGGTTTAAGGTTGGCAAATTGAAAGATTTCTGTTGTGCTGGAAGAACTTCCATGAGCCAAGAGGGATTAGAATTGGTTGTTCACTGAATCCCAAGTGGTTCAGGTTGGAAAAACCCTCCAAGATCATCGGCTCAGGTCCCCAAGTGCCACATCCACGGAGTTTTTGGCATTTCCAGGGATGCCCTGGGCAGCTGAGGAGACAGAAGAATAATGGATGTTGGGTGCACCAGGGGATTTTTGACATTTCAGCAGATTACAGAGTGACTGGGGGCACTGGGAGGGTTGGGGGCTTTTAGGGGATCCTGGAATTTGAGGGGTCCCAGGATTGGGGGATACTGGGAGGTTTCTGAGGAGTTTTGGGGGTTCCCAACTCTTGGGGGACTCCCAGAACTTGCAGGGGGGAGACTCTGGGGGTGCTGGGATTTGGGAGGGTCCCAGCTCTGGGGGTACTGGGAGGGCTGGGGACTCCTGGCAGTTTAACCAGCCCCTCTCCCAGTCCATGGAGGGTTTTCCAAGGGCAGGAAGGATGGCCAGGCAGGAAAATACTGCCCTCAGCCTTTTAGACCATTCAAAAAATAAAATTTGGATCCATCCACGACATCCCCTCTTTTGGGCTGCTGGTTCATACAGCGCACGTTCATTTTCTTCTCCTCTCAAATCCACCAAAATAAATATTAGCACAGAAACTACAAATGATGATAAATAGACTGAAGCTCAAAGTGTTTGATTTCTTTTTTTTTTTTTTTTCTCATATTCTGCAATAATACCACTGCTACCTTTCTTATCTTGAAAATAATCAAGCAGCTGATAATGATGTTGTAAGGCAAAGCAACAGATTTTGTTATTTTCACAGCATGAGGCATCAACAGTAAAGAAAACCACGTCCAGCCTTTATTAATAATTTTCCTCAGATGAAGGAGAACTAATATATTCTTGGGAATATCCATCCTGCTTTTATCCCACAAAGATTTGCCATTTTACCACTGAGTGAGGTCTGGAAAAAAAAAAAAAAAAAAGGTTTGATTTGCTGTTGCAATCCCCAAAATCCATATTAATGATTGCTGGTACTGCAGGGATTTTTCTGCAGCAGATCCCTTCTCCTGTTCCCATATTCTCATTTCCCTCACGCAAACCTTTCAAGGGTTCTTCTCTTCCAAGTGCCATGATAATGATATGAAAATAATCATATCAAAATAATGATATACAAAACTGTTTTGTAATTACAGTCCATAAAATTCTAATGCCATCATTTGAGCATTTGCACTTTTTCCATTTGCATAGTGACTTATATCTGATGAACCACCCCAAGCAACTGAGGACCTACTTCCATATCAACTTCCAAGATGCATGGAAATTGCTGTTCTATTTAGGGATTGATGGGAGTTGGGAGAACAGAAAAATTCTTTCATTTTGGAGGCATCTTGTGCCTTGCTGCAGCCCCTGGAATGGTCACAACCCACTTGGGACATGGAAATTGCACTGTCTTGGTCACCAGGGACCTGCTTTGGCCAGCCAGGACTCAACTAGGGATATTAAAAATTTAGGGATTAAAAATCCCCTTTTACTGAGAAAAGATTTATTCTGTAGAGTTATCTCAGCTGTAGGTCATTGAAACACATTCCAAGCTGAACTTGACCCCAAAATTTTGGGAAATCAGGCAGTTTTCAAGGAAGACAACCCCAGCCCAGCTCTGCCAGCCAGGGATGGAGATCCCTGGAGTGCCAGGTCCTAGCAGGGTGATGAGCTCGTGGCATGTCCCAAAGCCCTGTGCTGCCCTCCATCCTCACTAAATCCTTGGAATGAAGTGTCACTGTCCAGGTGGGCTGTGGTGGGTTAATCCCACCTGGAGACTGAGCCCAGCACAGCCCCTCTCCCACTGCCCTGGGCTGGGGTGAGAATTGAGAGGGTGGAAGGAGGAAAAAACCTGGAATGAGGCAAGGACAGTTTGGTGGGACAGACAAGGAAGAAAATAACGATGGTGCTGATCGTAAAAAAATGAGAAAATACAAAAGGATTGGTGCTGAGTTGCTCAGTGCTCGTTGATGGAGCACCAACAACAAAAAAAGAGCAACCCCCTTCCCCCTGACTTTGTGATGAGCTCCTGTTAAAAGACAAGGTTCCTCCAGGCTGAATTCCACCTCAGAGCCAGCTTTAATCAACGCTGGGGCTGCTTCCTCTGCAGGCTTTGCCTGATTGATGCAGCCTCCCTGGAACTCGTGGAGCAAATGAAATCAGGGTCATCTGCTGGAAGAAGCAATAAAAAATCACCTCGAGGAAGGAATCAAGGCCATCAGGGATCTGCCTTTAAAATAAGGGACGTGGAGCCAGCATAACTCTGGCTGTCACTCGCTGCTTCCTGTGACAAGGACCCGCCTGTGTGGACAAGTTTCCTGCTCCTGTGTCCCTGCTGAGCAGGCAGAGACAATTTCAGGGCTGATTTTTTTTTCCCAGTCGCTGCTGGAGTGGCCCTTGGGTGAGCTGAGCACGGCAGTGTTGGGGTAAAAGGGTGTCCCTCCATCAGAGCCACCTGGAAACTCCCTGTCACCCCAGGTCCTGGAGGTCCCTGGGTCACCTGCAGCCCCTGGAGATGTGGAACCCTGGCAGGTTTATCTGAGCAGACAAGTCAGGAGCAGAGATCCTGTGCGGGAGTTTTTGTGTTGGGGGACAGAACTCAAAGGCTCTGTTGAAGCTAAATGTTAGAGTTGCAGTTTATTGTAAAGAGAGCTGCCCAGAGCCTTCCAGAGTCGGACAAAAAGAGATAAAAGTGGGGAGAGAACGAGTAATGGGATAAAAGGGTAGTGGGGTAGCAGAAGAGGGAGGGAAGAAGAGAGAGCAAAGGCAGGAGGGAGAGGAAAGAGAGCAAGAGGGAGAAGAGAGCCAGGGGTAAGAACAAGAGGGAGGGTAAGGAGAGGAGAGGAAGAGGAGTGAGAGAGGTGTTAGAGTTAAAAGGAGCAAGGGGGGAAGGAGAGAGAGAAAGAAGAGAGAGATTTCCCAATAAATCTTCTTCCATGATGAATATTCTAATTTCCACTAACCAATCTAATACAAAATACAAATTCTACAGCACTTTCATGCATCCTATAGGAATCCTTATATTAGCATAAATTGTTATATTTTAAACTCTAAGATCTAATTTTTGGACCCTGGCAGGTCTTTTGTGACCTTTGGAGTTGCTCTCTGGCTGAGAGCATTATTTAATCAAGAGGGGATTTCCTTCAGGGGCCATCCCATTGTTTCATGGTAATTCAGTAAAAGGTTTTCCTGGAGCATCTTCCCTCTCCCCAACAATCCTGCAGCAGCTCCCAGCCAGCACTCACCTCACTCTTGTGGGAGTAACTTGGATAAACAGATGGAATGTGAGGTTCCAGCCTTGTCTGGGCACTTGTGGTGAAATCTAACTGGGCGTGCTGGTGTTTGGCCAAAGGTTGGACCTGATGAGCTGGAGGATTTTCCAAGTGATTCTGTGGAGGCTCCAGGAGATGATCCTGAGCCAAAAGTGGTGCCACCCACGTTGGAGCCATCCCCTTAAACAGGCAGCTCCACTGGGAATGTCCCAGAGGAAGGAGAGCTGCTCCCCCTGCCAGGACCAGCTGACACAGGAGTTACAGTGATCCTGCCTCAGCCATTCCAGCTGGGTTTGGCTGATTCCTGCTGAAAACACAATCCCCAGATTGTGCTGCAGTGAGCTCCTCTGGCTGCTCCTTGCTCTGGCTTCTTTGGGATTTCATCTTCTCCAGAGGATTTGTTCCTGCACCCAGGAATTGTGCTGAGCATCCTCCCTTTGAGCTGCACTGCCCCTCATCCCCTGCTCCCCAAAACCTCAGGAACTCAGGTTCTTCCTCTGGATGTTCCTCTATTGCTTTATTGGAATCAAGAATCTCTTGGCCAGGGTGGGGACAGTGGCAGGCAGAGAAAGAAGCACTGGAAGGTTCAGGTTCCCAGAGGGGCAGGGAGTTGTTCTCTCCATGAAATAAATTCAGCAGCTTCTCAGAGAGCTCCAGCCCCTTTTCCTAAGAGCCCTTTTCCCTGTTTCATCATGGCTCTGGATTGTGTTCCAGGCAATAAACTGAGCTCCTCCCTGGCCACTCCTGAGCTGCTGCTGGGTTCTGTGCTCACAGAGATCAGGGGAGAGAAAAAAAAAAAAATAAATCCTGCATTTTTCCCTGGGTAAAATTGCACTGAGTGTGTTCCAGGGGAGGAAAGTCCTGCTCCTGCAGGAGAGAAGGGGGAAAAATGAGCTCTGCAGCTTTTTCTGATCCCATTTGGTTCCAGATGGACACAGCAGGGTTCACTCAGGGTGGGCCCAGCTTTTCAGCACCTTCCTGTGGACACAGGGCTCTCCAGAGCTGGGGATATCTCTGGGATGGCACCTTTTGCTCCCCACTTTCCCTCAGGTAAAGAGGATTTGTTTCTACACTCCCAAATTCCAGCACTGACTTTGCCCTTTAGTTCCTCCTCATCAGGGTCACCTGGGCCAGGTTTTTTCTCTCCCCAGGTTTCCCCCACACCTCAGGGAGAACATGGTGATCCCTCAAGAGGATCCCTGGGGGAGAAAAGACTGGAAAAGGTGTCTGGGTGACTTTCCCTGGCCTGAGCTGGCTCTGGTGTCACTGTGCCTGACTGGGGTGACACAGGACACATCCCAGGGATGAACAGCTCCAGGGACAGACTGAGCAGTGCCTGTGTCTCCTTCCTTTGCTGTTTGGGATTGAATTTACCCTGGGATCAAGGATGCTGCTCAGACACACGGGCAGCAATTCCCTGGGGGATTTATTCCTCCTAATTTTTAATGCCCCTGTCTGATCACATCTCTCTGGGCTCCCTTTGCAGTGCAGGAGGGACAGGGACACTTCCAGGTGCTGTTCACTGACCTATTTTAGGCTTTAGGCCAGGATTAATGGCAGCCTGGGCTCTCTTGCTTATCCTGCTGAGAGCTGCAGAGGGACACATGGAGCCAGATGAATCCCACTCCCAGTAATTGTGGGATGCAGGGGACATTACCCACTGACAAATAACCAGACAGATGCTAGGTTTTTCACCATTTTTCCAGAGTTATGACTTCATATTTTCAGCAGACAGCACAGGTTACACCTGCTTCCCATTGGAGTGGGTTGTTTACAGCCATAATGGATTAAATTTCAGCTCCAAATCTCTTGGAGAAGAGCTCCATCCTGGCAGGAGCCAGGAATTATTGCTGAGCCTTCAGCTGGGCTGTGGCCACAGCTGAATTCAGACCCCTCTGAGCAGCAGAGTTTGGCCAAAGCTGTGTTGTGGGGAGCAAATTAAGGAGCAATTACTCCTGAATAAAGCCTGCAGTTCAGGCTCCACTGTAATCACCTCACTGGGATGTGAGCAGACCTTTCTGAAGGGGTGAGGAAGGTAATTAGCAGGGAAAGCAGGAGGTGGACTTGGTGTTTAACTGCAGGGAGCCCTGTTTGCTGCTCTCACTTCCCCAGGGATCACCCACAGGAGAGCAGGAGGGAGCTGATTTCCTGGGCTTGCACTGAAACCCTGGCCCTGTCCCAGCCTCTGTCCAGGCTGAGCTGATCCAAGTGCTGCTCTCTGCACTCTCCCATGGGCTGGCTCCAGAAAAAACAGCGATTTTCACTTTGTTTTTTTCCCCTGCTCTGCCCTACTGAGAGAAACCCAGACCCCATGAATCCCCTTTTCTCCTGTAGCCCCTCCAAGGCCCAGCTCCTTTTCCTTCCCTCACCTGTGACTGTCCCCTCCAGTAAACCACGGGATTCTGCATTTATCCTCCAGGATCTGCAGTGGCTGGGAGCTCCTTCCTCTGTTTTCTGTGCATGTCTCCAAGCAGGATGCTCTGGGAGTGTCCCTTGAGACATTCCTGACCTGCCCTCAGTGCTCCCCTGTCACCTTCTCACCTTTCCCCTGATTTTTGTATTCCTCACAGTCACTTCCACTCTGAAATTCCTTAAATTATCCAATTTCTCCTTCATTATCTTCTTCACCCCATTGTGCTTTTCTCCACCTTTTTCACTTCTCCTGCATTCCTGTTCCAGGTGGGAGGGCCCAGAAACTGGCAGAGGTTTATCATGGATTTACCAGCAGAGGTTTATGGTGGGTTTCCCAGTTTCACACACAGATTCCTGTGTGTCTGTCCTCTCTTGTCCTGAGAATTCCATAATTTGATCTGCCTGCTTTGTGTGCTGAGCTGGTGTATTTGAGGAACTGATAAAATCTCACTGCCTCACTCTGGAATGACAATAATCCACTTGCAGCCCATCCCTGGAGATGCCTAATTAGGATTTCCCCCCCTTGCATTTGACTTCACATCCATTTAAATTCAACTTCACCTTCCTTTTCCTCACATTGGGATTCCATAATTCCTTTGTCTTGGTTCTCAAACCCCTCCCTGGGCACTCTGCTCTTCTCCAGGATGTCTGTCCCAAAATTCCAGGATGGTTTGGGTTGGAAGGGACTTTAAAGCCCATCCCAGGCTGCTCCAAGCCCCAATTTCCAGCCTGACCTTGGACGCTTCTTATTTTTTTTCCCATTAAGTTAAAGATTATATACATTGTTTAAAAGATTTTTTTTTAATTTTTTTCAAGGCTTTTGCTCCAAGCTTTGTCCAGCTTGGAGACTTCCAGGACGGGGCAGCCACAGTTTCTCTGGGTGTTTCTGAGAAGATGAGCCCCAGGCACAGCTCAAACCCTGCCACCCTCCCTGGGATGGAGGATGAAGACTGTGATGCTCCTCATGCACCCCCAGCCCCATGAGGACCATCCCCTTTCCTCCTAGGGCAGCACAATTCCCCTAAAATCCCCTTGTGAGGTCCCTCAGGGCAGACAGAGCCACCCAGGGCTCCTCTGGGCTCTGCCTCTTTGGTGACATTTGGCATCCCCTGAGCTGCTCTGACTCTTCCTCTGAACTCTCTGGACTTTCAGATGTGTTAAATAATCCAGAAATCTGGAGAACATTCCCAGGTCCTGTGCTGGTTTTAAAGCCCAGAGCAGCTGGTTTGTCCTTGAGCTCCCTGGGAACCATTCTGGGGACACTGCCTGATTTGGGGAGGTTTCCTGCCATTCTATCATTTTGTCCTCCAGCTTTCCTGCCTGGCTTCCTGTTAAAAAAAACACATCCTTGATAAATAGAGCCAGCCCAGGGGCTGATTTATTCTGAGACACCACCAGGGTCTCCTCAAAGCCTCGTGCCCTCTGCAGTTGATCAGCAGAGCACATCCTCCTGCAGGTGTAAAAATGCAGGGCCAGGCCTGCAGCACGAGCAGTTTCTGCTCTCTGCAACCTCACTGCAGTAAAACCAGAGGTCAGGGCCTGAAAATTAAACTGACTCAGGGTTCAGGGTTTAAACACCCTGCCCAGGGTGTGTGACAGCACAGCCAGGCTGGGAAAGAGCCACAAAACCTTTATGGGGCTGAGCCTTACGAGCCAGCAGTAGCAGGCAGGAATATTTCATCCCAGGAAAAACCTCAGCCTCCATTTGCTTCCCCCCCTCTCTTTGTTAGACTGCCAGGCTGATAAATCATCACTCTATTAATTTAATATTATAGGGGAGAGTCATAAGCAGCTGGCTCCCACTCTGGAGGCCACGGATCTCTCTGATGAATGGGGAGTTTCTGCTCCAACAAACTTCCTGTTAAATCCCATCCCTTGGGAATGCAGATGAGCCTGTGGTCAGTGGGGCTGTGACTGTCACAGCTCAGGGCTCATTTCTTCTGGGAGGGGCTGTAAAACTCTGAGCATGTGGCACTTGGGGACATGGTGGCCTCAGGGATGTGGTTCTGTCACTTCAGGAAGAAATCCATGCAGCAGTGGGGCAAATGCTGGAAAATTTTGACTTTAGGGCAGTAGTTTATGGTGCCACATTTGGGGTTAATGCTGAGTTTTGTACCCTACAAAATACCAGAGATTCCTGTGGCTTTGTGCTAATCCCCCACATCTGTGACTGAAAGATCTCGTGCCAGCCAAGGCTTCCCAATTTCCCTGTATCCATGATTAATGTGGATTGGGAGTTTTGAGAACAAAGATCAAATAAAGAATAACAGAAGGTGCATGGTGACCTGGTCACATATTTGAGTGACTCCCAAGAGGGAAGATCCATCAGAAGATCCAGGACCACACAAGGGGATTTTGAGGAATGGGATGTTCCAAATGCCACCCTCCAAAGACCCTTGCTCATATCCAAATAAATTCATAATGAATATGGAATAGAAATGGGAGGAATGTGTATTAATTTCATGGATATAACCTTGTCTGTAGGCTGGAGAATTCCCACACATCCAGCACTGCTAATTACATAATAATTAATAACTTTCTAATCCAGCAAATCGGTTGGAGAGTTTATTCCCTGTTTTTTGGTGACACAGTGGAGCCAAGCCTTGCTAGAGGAGACACTGAACCCCCCTTCAGAAGCACTAAAGGTTCATGTGCCTCTTTCCTTCTGTCCCCATTTCAAATGGGAACTCAATTCCTTTATCCCATAGGATCTGCCCTGAGGCAGTGGAGCCACTTTGTCCCACCAGATGTAACCAAATATTCCAAATTCACCCCTCCTGGAGGGAGGTGCTTCTGCTGGAAGGGTGAGACCTCCTCAAGCTTTTTGTCTGGGAGCTGGAGGGTCCCTCCATGGGGATATTCCTGCCATGGGATGGCCAAGGGGGTGGTGGAGCCAAAGGATTCTGTGCATGTTCCACCTGGCCCCTGATTTTGCTCCCACGTCTCTCAATTTGTATTCCAGACCTGAACACTTGGAGAGACCAGGAAACCATTCCATTCACCCAGGAGAGTTGTGTCCCTTACTGATCCTTTGTCATTTTCTCCTTTAAAATCTGGGGGTCAAGGTTGGAATTGTTTGTTCACACAGGAATCATGACAGAGAAATTCCATGTGCGTGGCATCCATGGATAAAAAATAATCTGGGATTTCCTGGCCAAGGGGACACTGAGCACAACCAAAATGCTCCATGCAGGGATTGTTTCTATGAACATGGAACTGATGCAGTTGCTGCAGTTTTTAAAGACTTTGGGGTTTTCTGCTTGAACAAATATCCCAAAAGTGCCTTTAGATGGAGATTTTTCACAGTCTGCAAAGCAGTTCTTGGAGACAACACCACGACACCAAAACAAATTGGACTCAATGGTCTTTCAGGTCTTGACCAATATAATTCTGGGATGTGGAGTTCTGAGAGAATTGATCTGGTTCAACATCCGACCCAAGATTGCTCCATCAGGACTTTGAACCTCCAGCTGTGAGGATTTTATGAGGAATTTTCTCTCTGCTTCGGTTGTCTGAAAGATCCTGAGCAAAAGTCCTGAAAAAATGGATCTGCTGAAAGGAAAACATCTTAAAAACAGGTCTGGAAAAAAGGAGAGAATAAATTTTAAATGTGGGTATGGAAAGAGAAGGAACAACTTGGATGAGAGCAGGGAACAAGGAATGAAGTCAGTTGGAAATTCCTGCTGTTAAATCTTGTTCTCTGAGAGGTAACATTTGGAATTGCTGACTCTGCAATTAAGGATATAATTCACATATATAATCATGATCCAACCAAAATGCCCCTTTGGAAATGTCAGGACAAGCTCCAGCAAAGAGGTTTAGAGGAATCCTGGGCTGCACTGGAAGGATGGAGAGCAGGAAGCAGCTGAGCAGGGAGAGGTTTGTATTCCCCAATCTTTCCCATCCTCCTGGCTCTCTCATTTCAGTTGGTGACAGGAGATGCCCTGCTGGCTGTTCCTTTCTCCTGGAGTGGTGTGTTACCAACAGAGGAGAAATTCCAGCTCTCTGCTCATTCCAGGGATCTGCAGGAGCAGCTGGGTCCCACTGCAATGGGAGGACACAAGAGGAAGGACAGGGACAGGATGGAAGGAACCAAAGAAAGGGAAAGCCCCAAAGCCTCAGGGTGTGGGTAATTCAGGTTTCCAGCTCATCCCTCCACTTCTGTGTTTCCAGAGCTCCAGTTCCTGTCAGACCAGGGGTGGATCTGGCTGTGGAACCTCCCTGGGACAGACAGACCTGCAGGAGTGGGAAACAGAGGGGCTTTTCCCCAAGTGCATCATCTTCCCTTCCTCTGGATTCTCTGCAGGCACTCCAGAGACATCAGTGTCCCACAGCTGCTCTGGCATCTCCACATCATGGAATCCCAGGGTGGGTCAGGCTGGAGGGAGCACAGAGGGTCCCTGGTGCCACCTCCCTGCTCCAGCAGGGCCATCCCAGAGCTCAGGACACAGCTCTGTGTGCACACAGCTCTGGGATATCCCCAGAGGAGACCCCACAGCCTCTCTGGGCTCTGCCCAGGGCTGGCACTGCCCAGGGCACAAGCTGTGCCTCCTGTGCAGGGGCAGCTCCTGGGCTCAGCCCTGCCCGTGGCTCTGCTGCCATTGCTGGGCCTGGAGCAGAGCCTGGGACTGCTCTGAGCCCCTGCACAGGGACAGACAGACAGACAGACAGACAGACAGACAGGGACAGCCTGACAGACAGACAGACAGACAGACAGGCACACCCAGGGCTGAGCCCTCTCTCTGGGCTCCTCTCCAGGCTCAGCCCCCCCAGCTCCCTCAGCCTTTCCTGGGCACCCAGATGCTCCAGCCCTTGCTCAGCTCCAGGAGCTCCTGTCCCTGTCCCTGTTCCTGTCCCTGTTCCTGTCCCTGTCCCTGCTGTGCTGAGGATCCAGAGTGGGCACAGCACTGCAGAGGAGCCCCCAGGGCTGGGCACAGGGGCAGGAGCCCCCCTGACCTGCTGGGAATGCTCTTCCCAGTGCACCCCAGGATCCCATTGGGTGCTTGTCCCCAGGACAGGTCAGGGAGGGCTCATTGTCCACTGGATATATCCCCATGTGGATATTCCTCAGCTCCATCTCCATGTTTTATTCCCTATAATTATTATATTATTTATGATTATATTATTATTATATTAGTGCAATATAGGGGCAGAGCCTTCTTCCAGTCTTTTCCTGCAACTGCACAAATCCAAGGAAGGAGTGGAGACAGCAGCTTGAAAAGGGCTGGAAAAATTGCCTGATGTTTTTTTTAATTCCCTGAATTAATGGGGAACGCAGGAGTTCACCTGATAAGCAGCCAGGGAATCATCAGCAAGAGTGATGGTGGTAATCCCTCAAAGGACAAAGAGAGGTACAAAAGCCACCTGAGGGATTGATAAGACACCTGGGGGAAAGATAAGCAGGGCAGGAAATATCCAAATATATCCTTCAAAAATAACGGCAGCATTCCTGTGGAGGAAGGTAACCAATAAAAAAGAGCTTAATGACCCATGATGGACAATTCCAGCCAGTGGGAATGCAGAATTTGGGATAGAAGGGACCCATTTTGGGTCTCTAATAAGGAATCTTAGCTCATTTGGTCAGGAGTACAATGTAAAGATGTGCCCAAAGGGATGGATTCTATCTGCTGAAACCAGGTGGGGCAGTGATCCTTATCTCTGTGGGGGATATCCTCTGCTCTTAAACAGCTCTTAAACCAGGTGGGGCAATGTTCTTCATCTTTCCCACAACTCACCTCCCTCCAGGAGATATCTCCTGTTAATGGCCACTGAGTCCCAGGGCATGACTGATAAAATTACTTTTCCCAGCACAGGGAAGCTCATCTGCATTCCCTGTTGTCTCGGTTACAATGTAAACTGTGCCCAAAGGGATGGATTCTATCTGCTGAAACCAGCTGGGGCAGGGATCCTTATCCCTGTGGGAGATATCCTCTGCTAATGGGCAGCTGTTAAACCACATGGGGCAATGTTCTTTATCTTCCCACAGCCCATCCTCCCTCCAGGAGATATCTCCTGTTCATGGCCACTGAGTCCCAGGGCATGACTGATAAAATTCCATCATCCCACTGGGAGATGCTCCAGCCAGGGGAGGAGCCAAGCCTTTCCTACCCAGATAAAAACTGACATTTGGGACACCAGAGCAGCCCTTACCCACTGGTTTCCAGAGGACAAGAGCTACCAGGATCACTGCCAGGATTTCTACAGGATCACTGCTTTGAGAAGAACATTTCATCCAGACTGCTGACACCACCCTGACCAGCAGGGTATCAGGTTGTGTTCTGACTCTGTCAGTGGTTTTTCTTTTGTACTATTGCATGTGTTTTATTTTTCTCTTTCTTTTTCCTATTAAATTGTATTTATGACTTGGAGTCTCTCACTGTTTTTGATTTCAAAACCACTACACCTGTCCAGGGTGCACTGAGAAAATGCAGGAAACTTCAATTGTTGTCCGGAGAGCTGCGGCTGCCCCTGGATCCCTGGAAGTGTCCAAGGCAGTGTTGGACAGGGCTTGGAGCACCCTGGGACAGAGGAAGGTGTCCCTGCCCAAGGCAGATGAGCTTTAAGGTCCCTTCCCACCCAAACCATTCCATGAAATCTCATGAACTGCCAAGCTCACCCTTCTGCCAGGGCTGGCCCAGCCTGAGCAGCACCTCCTGTGACTCTGTGGGAGCAGATCCAGGGCAGGGCTGGCATGTCAGACCCAGAGATGGAGCTTAACACAATAATGACCAGGAGGAGTGATTGGAAAAGTGTTGGGAAAGACGAAACAGGAAAATCTTACAAATATGAATGCTCAGATTCTGGGAATATAGAAACTATGAACGAAATTGAAATGAAAGCCATGTTTGAAATGCCAAGCCTTAGTTACTGAATTACCATGAAACAATGGGATAACCAGCTAGGGGTAATCCCCTCTTGATAGAACAATGCCCTCTGCCAGAGAGCAGCTCCAAAGGCCCAAAGAGCAGTTTTTAGAGTTTAAAGTGTAACACACTATGGTAATGTAAGGATTCTTATAGGCTGTATGTAAATGCTACAGAATTTGTATCTTGTGTTAGATTGGTTAGTGGAAATTAGAATATTCATCATGGAAGAAGATTTATTGTATTGCAAACGGGAAATCGCTCTCTTGCTTTTACTCTTACCTTCAATACCTCTTCTTTCTCTTCTCTCCCTCTCTCCCTCACCCTTTTATCCCATTGCTCTTTCTCTTCCCCCTTTTATCTCTTTGTCCTACTCTGGGCTGCACTGGCTGCTCTTAGCAGGGCTCTACAATAAACTGCAGCTGGAACTTTTAGCACATACAGACTGAATGAGTTTTGTCCCTTAGGACCGTGAACCTTGACACAAAGACTCCCGCAGAAAAGGAGCCAAAAGGTGTGGCAGAATGGCAGGGACAGCCAAAAAGGGCTGAGTGCTGCCTTGGTGATGACAGTCTGTGGTGGTCACACAGCCAGAGGAATTCCAGGAGGAATTTGGGCTTTCTGAGGCTTCCCTGAGCCCCCTCTGCTCCACAAAACCTGCCTGGCCCTGAGGAGCTGAGCTCTCCCTGTTTCTGCTCCCATTCCAAGGGTCCCCATCCTGGTGGGATGAAACTCCAAAGGCTGAGCTCCAGGAGAGCTCCAGCTCCTTCCAGCCACAGCTTTGGGGGTCAGGGACCCCCAGGATGGCAGGACAAGCAGTGCCAGCACTCCTGCTCCAAGAGAACATTCCCAGGGAATTTATTTCCCTGTACTGCAGGATGTTGTGCAGTTTGTGAGGCTGCCTTGCTGCTTGTGAGTAATTTATGTATTTATTATGTCCTCTGGCAGTGCTGTTTTACTAAAGCTGTCCTTTTTTTTATTTTCTGGTACTCTTTCATCCCTCTGGGAATAGAGCTGATATATCCTTAAAGAAAACAGAGTTCTTTCATATTTCTGCAATGGGATTTTAAGTGGAGTAATGCAGATGAAGGGCAGCACACAAACACAGTCCTGCTTTGTATCTAAAATAAAAAGTACCTTTCTCACAAAAACAGGCAGTGGGGATTTTTCTCCCAGGCTTTCCACACAAAGTGTTGGCTCTTAAAGGACTTCTCTCTGTGTCTCTAAGCAATTCTGAGCACATTTCCCCCCACACAGTTCTGCTGGGTAAAATACAGGGAGGCTTTTATCAAGTGTCTTTTGTGTATCCCAGGGCTTCTCCAGGTGCTAAGCAGGGGCTTAAGGAGATGTCAGAGTGCTTAGAGGGAAAAAAAAGGAGAGGGGAGCAGACACTGATCCTGGGAAATCACAGACTAAAGCAGCTCCTCCTTTCCCTGGGTGAGGATCTTGCTGCCCTGGGTGCCTGGATCTGCTGCTTCTCCCCAGGCTCACAAGAGCTTTCAAGGCCAGTGACACCTGCAGGGATCTTGCAGGGATCTTGCAGGGATGGATCTTGCAGAGCTGCTCTTTGCTGTGCCTGTGGGATGAAGGGAGTGCAGAGATCTCCCAAATCCCCCCAGAGCCAGGGGAACATCCACGAGCTGCCCTGACAAGCTGAGGATGCAGCAGGGTCCAGAGTTGTGTTCTGACCCTGCTCCTTGGTGAAGAGCTCAGGCTGGGAATTGGGAGTGGGACTGGCGAGGGAAGTGCAGGGAGAGGAGCAATTTCCCTGAGCCTGTGCTGGATGTGGAGAGAGAGGAGCTGCTCCCTGTGGAGCAGAGCTGTGGGGGGAGTTGCCTTTGCAGGGAAGAATCCTCCATGGCCTCTGTCCTGGCAGGGATTCAGGAAGGATTTCCCCTCTGCCATGATTGAGGAGAGGAGAGGAGAGGAGAGGAGAGAAGAGAGAAGAGAAGAGAAGAGAAGAGAAGAGAAGAGAAGAGAAGAGAAGAGAAGAGAAGAGAAGAGAAGAGAAGAGAAGAGAAGAGAAGAGAAGAGAAGAGAAGAGAAGCCCACATCTCCCCCAGAGGAGGGTTTTGTGTTCAGGAGCTGGTCCCCAGTGCCAGAGGTTCCCCAGGGTGGTTTGTGGAGCTCTGACCTCATGTTCTCAGTGAGGATTCCCTGGGAAGCAGAGGCACCAACGCTCTCCTGCCATTCCTTTGGCGTGGAAAGGAAGGGATCTGCAGGTAAGGTCAGGTTGGAATCCATCTGCTGGGTGTGCTCCAGTGCCAGGCAGAATGGGTAGAAGGAGCTGCTGCTCTTTGCTCTGCTCCCATGGGCAGGATCCCAACTTTCAGGATTTCCATCTGAGGCTCTGCAGTTCAGGATGAGCCCTCACCAGGAGAGGGACCTTGCTGGTCAAACCCCTTCTGTTGGTGGCCCTGAGCCAATGGTGGCCACATCAGCCATGGTCTCTCTCCTCCCTGTGAGGACCCTCCTCACTGGTGGACACTGAGGTGTCCACCAACCTCAGCCAGGTTGGAACCTGATCTTCTTCCCCTTCCACCCTTTTGTGATCCTGGGATCCTGCCCTCCAAGGCAGCAGCTCTGTGCTGGAGGCATTTTATCCCCAGAGCTGTTATCACCGACACCACGAAATCCTGAGGCTCAGATCCCAAGAAATGAGATGTTCAATCCCAGCCCCAAAGTCCCAGAGAAACCCTGACACAACGTGGGAGGTGCAGCAGCAGGAGAGTGAGCACAGGTTCAGCAGCCTGCAAACTTCAACATTCTGGGCTGATATCTGCCCATAATTTATCACCCTGGTGAGCAGGACTAAATCAGAGCTACAGCAACACTCAGCTCTCAACAGCCCCCTCAATCAGGGAGCTCAGAGCTCTGTGGAGCACACAATTAACCTTCCACCACCAAAGGAAATTACAACAGGAGGCAAGAACAAATCAGAGCCTTCCCTCAAAAGAAAAAAACAGGGCTGGATTCCACCCTCCTGCTGGTGCTCAGCCTCACTCAGTGGAGCATAAATAGGGAATAAGGGAAGGAAAATGGGAGTACAGAGGAGAGCAAAGGGGCAAACACAGGGAGAAGAGGAGCAGGGTGGGATGGGGAAGGAGGGAAGGAGGTGAGGGATGGCCTTGGGAGAGTAAGAGATAAGAGCAAGGGGGTGAGAGCAAGAGCAAGAGAGCAATTTCCCATTTACAATACAATAAGTATTCTTCTATGATGAATATTCTAATTTCCAATAACCAATCTAATACAATATTTCCTAATATTTGCATGCAACCTATAGGAACTACTCAATTCCCATGTTTTCTGGCTTTCTTATCTGTAACCCTTATCTTCAGACCTTTCCTGCCAGCCTTGGGACAGGATGTCTGTTGGTTCTTTGGTGTTTGTGGCATTTGGTGTCATCTGAACTAAGGGAGAGGCCTCAAACCTTCACATGGCTGTTTTCAACATTTATATCAAAATATGCCAACATCTCTATTTAATTTATTATTTCAGAACTACTTGCTAGGCACTTATAAGATTTTTCTATTCCGTCCCCAACAATGGAACTCCTGCACATGGGGCAGGAAGAAACCAGAGCCTTGCTCATCCCCTGCCAGGAGCTGAGAGAATCCCCTGGTCAGCTCAGACCTTTGCACCAAACACCTTGAAAATCCCCCACTCTCTCTCTCCATGGGGATTTTCCCTCATTATCACCCATAACACACCCACTGCCACCCTGCTCCCAGCTCAGGTGACAGGATGCTTTGTCACCTCCTTTCCTACAATTCCAGGTGGCACCAGTCTCCCTCCATCACCTCCCAACTCCCAGTGGTGACAGTTCTGATTTCCTTCCAAAATCCTGATTGCTCCCACTCCTGCACCTCCAAACCCAGCCTGAGCTGAGCCTTTCTGAGCTGATCCTTTCTGAGCTGAGCCTTTCTGAGCTGATCCTTTCTGAGCTGATCCTTTCTGAGCTGAGCCTTTCTGAGCTGGGCCTTTCTGAGCTGAGCCTTTCTGAGCTGGGCACATCCACACTCAGCTCTCCAGGCAAAGCTTGGACACTCCTGGGATGTTTCCCTGCATTCAGGTGTTCCCTGAACTCTCCCCAGGGCAGCTGAGTTTTCCTGTCCACTGGAATCCTGATCCCTGCCATCCATCACTGCTCACCTGAGCACCAGGCCTGTTTTTGCTGCCATGAAAGGGCATTAAATTGATTTTATGTGATTTGCTCTTGACAAATCAAACTTGGCTGTAATTCCCTGCCTCGTTATCTCCCAGGTGTTCACAAGCACTTTGCCAGATAATACATTCCCATTCTTGTCCTGGGTATTTCAGGCAACAGATCCCCACTTTATCCTTTTGTTAAAGACAGTCTCAGCGTTTATTTTTTCCAGACATCCCAAATTTTCTCCACACTCGTTCTAAGATAAAAGCCAAGTGCTCTGAGATTGATTCAGCCTCCTTTAAGCACCACACGGAGAGGGCTGGCAGGGCCAGGCAATTTGGGATCCCCTAATGGCCCTGAGAGCTCCCTGCCCCATCCTTCTCCTGCTGCAGAGTAAATCCTGTCCCCTTTGTCACCGGAGCTGTTTGTTCACCCTGTCATTGTCACTGACTCCTTCAGTGAAGGCTGAAACAACAGCAGGGGAAATTCCTTTGCCTGGGGCATCATTGCTTAAGACTCCAGGAAAAGTCTCTTTTGCCTTTTTCTCACTGCTGATTTCATTACAGGAATTTTCCTCGTTAATTTTTATCTCCCTCACTGCTTGTCTCCCTGTGCCTTGTAAAATCCCAGTTCATTCACAGAGGAGACACGGTCCAAGTGGAAGCTGTGGCCTCATCCATGCCTAATTCTTCCATCTCCATCACATTTTAATCTCAGCTCCAAGCTGGGAATGTGACTGTGCCCATGTCCCATGGGATACCAACTATCCCTTTCCCCCGTGGTCCTGAGCTTCCTGCTGCTGGGACAGCAAATTCCCTCAGCATTTCCTTGGGTGGGTTTCTACCACACTACATGTAGGTCAAGCTTTGTGGCCATCCAGGGGAAGCACTTGGGAATGGAAACCAGAGATTTATCCCAGCACAGCTCAAGTGGTGAAAATCCAGGGGAAATCCCAAGGAGAGCAGAGGGGCAGCTCCCATCTCTGCTCCTGGGACAGGGTCAGGAGCAGGGAATGGCTGGAGCTGGGCCAGGGGGAATTCAGGCTGGAGCTCAGGGAAAGGTTCTTCCCTCCCCAGAGGTGCTGGCACTGCCCAGGCTCCCCAGGAATGGACAGGGTGGGAGTTTGAGGTGTCTGGACAGAGACAGGGATGGGATGATCCTCTGGGTCCCTTTCCCACTCAGGATATTCCTGGATTGTGTGATTTCGGTAACTACACCTGGGTTGGGACACACAGGTTCATTTTAAAATAAACAGAAGGATCCTGCCCAGGCCTGACTGGAATCTAAAAGTGACATCAAACAATGCAGCATTTCCACATTCAGGTGGTGACAGGGCACGGGGGACACCTGTGGGGCACATGAGGGCTCCCCAAGCCCAGGTGGCTTCCAGGATTTCTGAGTTTGCCGGGAATGTGGAGCTTTTCCATCCGTGCAGAGGGCTTGGCTGCAGCCCTGGCCGAGCGCTCCGACACTTGTGCTAATCCCCAGCGCTGTCAATTATTTATTGTCGCTGTCCGCGGTGCTGTGTCACAGCTGGGCTGGAGCAGCTTGTGCTTCCCGACAGGCTGTCATGTCCGTGGCTATCTTTGGAGCTCGTCCCACTTTGGAGATGCCACGGAGGAGATGTCACACTGAGAGCCACTCGTGCTGCACTCCCAGCACAGAAAATGCCATTTTTTGGGTTGAAAAAGTCCATTGCCTGCTTTTATTCCTGGCAGGAGAGAGGATGGGATTGCAGGAAACGGGAGCAATCAATCCCGGGCTGTTAAATAAAGGCACTTTGATAGCGCCATCACAGCAATTAATGCGGAGCTGATCAGTTTTAGCCTTGCCCCGCCATTCCAGCCGGTGTTTCTGCTTTGTCACCTGTCACCCTGCGGGGCAAACGTGTCCCCAAGGGTGTCTCCAGGACAGGAGCATCACCGTGCAGCCCTGGCTGCTCATCCTTTTATTATTCGTGTTCGAGGTCCCCCTGCTCCCATCCCCTCCTAATGACTTCACCGTGATGACGATGATGATGATGATGATGTGGTCATTAAGAAGGTGATTTGTGCTTCAATGAGGAGGGTAAAACATTAAAGGGAGATGCTCAGAGCCCTTGCACAGCCCGGCTTTTCACGGTTCCTAATTAATCCCAGGTGTCCTTAAGGAGTGGCAGCAGTGCAGGTGGCTGCTGCTCTTAGGGGGGAACCTGGGTTGGGAGAATGAACCTGCAGAGGAGGAGCAGAGTCTGTGTGAGCCCTGCCTGCGCTGTGCTCCTTGGGCAGCAACTGGGCATTAACTGGGCATTAACTGGGCATTAACTGGGCTGTAAATGGGCATTTACTGGGTATTAACTGGGTATTAACTGGGCAGTAACTGGGTATTTACTGGGAAGTAAGTGGGCAGTAACTGGGCTGTAAATGGTCATCTACTGGACAGTAAGTGAGCAGTAACTGGGCATTTACTGGACATTAGCTGGGCAGTAAGTGGGCTGTAAATGGGCATCTACTGGACATTTACTGGGCAGTAAATGGGCATCTACTGGGCATTAACTGGGCAGTAACTGAGCAGCTACTGGGCATTTACTGGGCAGCAACTGGGCATTAACTGGGCTGTAAATGGGCATCTACTGGACCTTTACTGGCATTAAGTGAGCAGTAACTGGGAATTTACTGGACATTAACTGGGTGGTAAGTGGGCAGTAACTGAGCAGCAACTGGGCATTAACTGGACAGTAACTGGGCTGTAAATGGGCATCTACTGGACATTTACTGGGCAGTAACTGGGTATTAACTGGGCATTTACTGGGAATTAGCTGGGCACTAACTGGGCAGTAGGTGGACATTTACTGGGCATTCACTGGGAATTAACTGGGCAGTAGGTGGAGCATTTACTGGGCATTTACTGGGAATTAACTGGGCACTAACTGGGCAGTAGGTGTACATTTACTGGGCATTAACTGGGAATTTACTGGGAATTAACTGGGCACTAACTGGGCAGTAGGTGTACATTTACTGGGCATTAACTGGGAATTAACTGGGCACTAACTGGGCAGTAAGTGGTCATTTATTGAGCATTTACTGAGCATTTACTGGGCATTAACTGGTAGTTAACTGGGCAGTAACTGGTGTGATTGCCATGCCCTAGAGTCCATAGCAGAGCAGCATTCCCTGCCTGCCAGCCCTGGGACAGTGTCCCTCAGCAAGGATTTTGCTGCTATGAAATGCTCAGCTCAGGGCCATGGGTAGGAGATGGAATCATGGAATATTCTGGGTTGGAAGGGATCCACAAGGACCATCCAGTCCAGCTCCTGGCCCTGCCCAGACACCCAAACAATCCCACCCTGTGCCTGAGGGTGCTGCTCTCTCTTCATTATTGGAATGAAAATGAAGGAGCTCCCAAACTTTGCTGCACCCAGTGTGTTCACAAACGAACATCCAGTGTTTAATTTTCGTTATTAATGGGATAAATATTTGTTCCAAGCATTTTGGATCTAAAAGAGAAAGCTGCAAACACGGTTGGAGCAGGAAATGGGCTCTGTGGGTTGGTGAGAGAGGAGGGTTTGGCTCCAGGGTGCTCTGGCTGGTGGGGACTGGAGTTGTGTTGAGCTCAAGCATCTCCTACATCCCCAAAAAGCGTCACACAGGCACCTCTAGGAAGGCTGGGGATGAGCTGACAGGGGTCTGTAAGGTGTCACTGCCCTTTTTCTGGTGTGACAATTTGTGACCAAACTGGGGAGAGCCTTGCTGGTGCCATCCTGAACTGCTTTGTGTGGAGCAGGACACGTCCCTGCTGTCTCCATGAACCCCTTTGCAGTGGCTGTGGGGGGACATTCCCATGAATATCCCCTGGGCTTCCCAGCAGAAACCCTCCCAGCAGGGAGTGCCCTGAATCTCCCAAACTCAGACTTCCACTCCCCTGCAAGGGGCAGAGTGAGATTCCTGCTGAGCTGCAGGAACTCTGTCAGCATCTCCTGCAAACCCTCCTGTCCCACAGGAATTCTGCTGCCTGACCTCAGCTACACATCTTTGGATTTGCTCATCTGGAATATTTATGTCTGGCCTTTGCCACTTGAACGTGTGTGGAGGAGAAATGGATGAGAAGTTCCTGACTCCTGCAGGGCCAGGAAAGGCTTCCAAGGCAATATTGATCCCCCTGGGTCAGCTGTGGCCTCATCAGCTTCAGACAGAACTGATGGCTCCTCCTTTGGCTCCAGGGTTATGGATTTGGCTTGTTGACACTTCTGCCTTCCCAGAATGGATTCCTGGAGCCTTTGCTGGGTTTAAATCAGGCCCTTCACTTTCCCTGCTCAGGATGTGGAGCACAGAGAGCACTTTTTGCCCCTTTTAGCTGATCCCCACTTTTCTCCTTGCACTGTCAGGTCCATAATTGCTCCAGCAGAGCATCCCTGCTCTGCTCTGGCACTGCCCAGGGAGCAAAACTGCCAGGGATGTTCTGAAGGATAAAAGAGAGCTTGGTGGAATGGCTCATGCTGGGCTGTGTCCAGATCCTGCCCCTGTGCCCAGCCCTGGAGGCTCTTCTGCAGTGCTGTGCCCACTCTGGATCCTCAGCACAGCAGGGACAGGGACAGGGACAGGAACAGGAACAGGAGCTCCTGGAGCTGAGCAAGGGCTGGAGCATCTGGGTGCCCAGGAAAGGCTGAGGGAGCTGGGGCTGCTCAGCCTGGAGAGGAGCCCAGAGAGAGGGGCTCAGCCCTGGCTGTGCCTGTCTGTCTGTCTGTCTGTCTGTCTGTCTGTCCCTGTGTGCAGGGGCTCAGAGCAGTCCCAGGCTCTGCTCCAGGCCCAGCAATGGCAGCAGAGCCACGGGCAGGGCTGAGCCCAGGAGCTGCCCCTGCACAGGAGGCACAGCTTGTGCCCTGGGCAGTGCCAGCCCTGAGCAGAGCCCAGAGAGGCTGTGGGGTCTCCTCTGGGGATATCCCAGAGCTGTGTGCACACAGAGCTGTGTCCTGAGCTCTGGGATGGCCCTGCTGGAGCAGGGAGGTGGCACCAGGGACCCTCTGTGCTCCCTCCAGCCTGACCCATCCTGGGATTCCATGATGTGGAGATGCCAGAGCAGCTGTGGGACACTGATGTCTCTGGAGTGCCTGAAGAGAATCCAGAGGATTTTTGCTAGAAGTGAGCAAAATGGAGACGGATCCAGCTGCTGCAGGGACTCTTAAAGCTTAACAGTCCAATAGAGAATTAACACCTGTATTATTTTTATATTTATTATATATTTATATAGTTTTATATTTTAATATATATTTATTTGTATTATTATATTATACTTTTAACCCAGTAACCAAATTCCCCTGTCCCTCAGTGCAGCACTGACTGTCCAACCAAAAACTACCAGAAACCCATGGAGAAGGAGGAGGAAGGACACCAAAAGAGACAGCACCCAAAATCCTCCCTCTTGTCCCATACCTATTGCTATGCTGTCACGGTGTGACTTGGGTTTTGCCAATTTTAATATGTTTAATTTATTTTAGAGATAGGATCCAGGAGTAGAGACAACGCAGGCTTAAAACTTAAAAAGGTAGAATAAGAAATTTATTAATAACACAAAAAAAAAAAAATTCAGAATAAGATTCCTAGATGGTTCTCTCCTCCCCTTAATTCCACATTTTTTATCAACAAAATTACAGAGAGCACTTCAGTCAGTTATCCACCCAAATAATCAGTTCAGTTTACTTGAGAGAAAAAGTCCCTTTTTTTAGTTATGGCTTGGGGGGGGGCTTCACCTTCACAATCCACATCTGCCCAGGAAAATATTGCAGATTATGACTCACATCCCATTTTTCACAGAGCTGTGCAATGGGTTATGTCACACACTTGGGATATTACTTTTAAAGGCAGGCTGCTGAAAAACAAAATTCTCTTCATCTCCTTCACTATCAAATGTCTCTGTTCATATTCCAGTCCCAGAACAGAGAGAGCTCCATTTCCCCAAGGCAAAAAGTCTTCTCAAGCATCCAAACCTCCCCAAGTATATTTCACAGTTTAAAGGAATTTTAGTAAAGTCACAATCCCCTTAGCCCACAAAAAAGGTTTTCAGCTACTTATCAGTTGCATCTTTTCAATCTCTTCCCACCAGGAACTTTATCTTCATTCCTCTGACCTCTGTAGTCTCCATGCTTTATTCCTTCTCATTCAGGGGAGCTCACTCAAATTTGGGAGCTTTTCCCCAGGCCTCAGGTCAAAAGCAGTGTTCTCCTGGGGCTCAGTGCCAGAAAGCTCAAAAATTCCAGATTTCTGGGATCCAACAGAAACCAAGCAGATCCGGGCCCTTCAGCCCAGGAGCACTGGATGATCCCATTTCCCCCTGCACAAAACACCCACAGGGATGGTTTGGAATTCCCATCCTGCCCCAAATCCTGGCAGGATTTGCCTGGGGGTCGTGGCCTGATGTTGGAACCCGGAGATTTCTTGATGTCAACAAGTTCCAGGCTGTGTTTTTCTCTTCTTTTGTTGGGTTTTCAGCACAATTTAATTTTCTCCTGAAAATACTCAACCTTCCACATGGAATGAAAAAATGAAAAAAGATTTTGTGATGAAAACATGAATGACAGGAATCTCAAACAGTTTTCTTAGGAATCAAAATGTATTAATATGGTGTCTAAATAGCCCTAAAATCTGAAAAGGATTTTTATTCCATTTTTATTGGAATAAAATGCAGTGAAAGGTTGGAATTGCCTCCTCTCCTGCCCAGTGCTGAATGATGGGCCAAGGGCAGACCCTGCTTCCTTCCCTGGACCTGGGAGACATTCCCAGGTGGAAGTGAGGATTTAATTTGGGAACCATACAACCAGAGCAAGCAGGAGCAGAGGAACAGCTTAGAAATCTCAAATCCTGCTGTCCCAGCATGTCTTCATATCCCTCATATCCCTTGAATCACTCCCTGTCCTTGTGCCCTTCAGGTACGAGCTGAGGACCAAAATCCCTCAAGGTAATGGCCCCAAAAAAGTCAAATATAGCAAAAGAGGGACTTTGGAAGAACTTTGCCAGAGTTATTAATCATGGAATACAGCAAATGACTTGGAATAATGAATACAAATATTTAAAAATCCAATGAAAGTAATTTTTAAATTAATGGAAAAAAAAAAAAAAAAAGAAAGAAGAGATGGCTTTTAATGCTATTGGGAGTGTTCAGCCTGGAGGAGATCCAAGGGGATTTTATTGTGGCCTCCCCGTGCCTGAAGGGGCTCCCAGAGAGCTGGAGAGGGACTGGGGACAAGGGATGGAGGGACAGGACACAGGGAATGGCTCCCACTGCCAGAGGGCAGGGCTGGGTGGGATATTGGGCAGGAATTGTTCCCTGGGAGGGTGGGGATGGAATTCCCAGAGCAGCTGTGGGTGCCCCTGGATCCCTGGCAGTGCCCAAGGCCAGGCTGGACATTGAGGTTGGAGCAGCCTGGGATGGTGGGAGGTGTCCCTGCCATGGCTGGGCTGGCACTGGATGACGTTCCTTCCATCCCAGACCATTCCATGATTCCATGATCCTATTTCCAATCCCACAAGTTCTGATGGAAGAGTCTTGGTGAGGAGGGAGTGGAAGCCTCCAGGAAAGGTCTGTCCATGTGTTTCCCATGAGGAGAAGCACCTCCTGCCTGATCTCCTGTCCCCTCCAGTCCCACACAACTTCCCAAATTCCCTGTTGTCCAGCAGAGGGAACATCCCCAAGTGATTTCCAGCCATGGAACAGGATGTGGGTGCACAGGAAGGTGGAGGAACCATGAGCTGGGTGGGAGCCCCAAGGACAGAACTGGTGGTGTACAAACATTCCTGGCTAATAATTAGGATTACTAGGAAAGGATTTTTAGGGAAGAGAAAGCTCAGGGTGATTTTTGCACCCATTAAAACCAAGCTTAAACTTGAGTTTGGCTGAGCACTGGTTAAAGCCAGAGCAATGCACCCACATCAGCTCCGCTGTATAAAAGTAATTTATGTATTTCTCCATTCCTTAACTTCCCATGTGCTGTCACATTTTGATTTCATACCCAAATAAAAATCTATTGGGCAGGAATGAAGTGCAATAGCTCTGGAATGGATGCAAACAATTCCAGCAGCTGAGGATGAAGAGCAGGGCTCAGCTGTGGGTGGGAATCCTTGAGCCCTGTGAGGCCAGGGGGGAATGAATCCTTCACTCCCACTAAATAAATAAAGTCTTGCAGAGAATAACTCAGGGCATGCCAAAATATATTTGAGTGGGGCCATGCCAACATCGAGCTGTGGAGCAGAGCAGGGAGGTCTCACATTCCCCTGTCCCTCAGAAATGGGGAAGGAACAGGGAAAATGGGAAGGAACAGGGAAAAAGGGAAGGAACAGGGAATGGGGAAGGAATAGGAAAACTGGGAAGGAACAGGGAAAATGGGGAAGGAACAGGGAGACTGGGAAGGAACAGGGAAACGGGGAAGGAACAGGGAAACGGGGAAGGAACAGGGAAATGGGGAAGGAACAGGGAAAATGGGAAGGAACAGGGAAGGGAAGGAACAGGGAAACGGGGAAGGAACAGGGAAACGGGGAAGGAAACAGGGAAAACTGGGAAGGAAACAGGGAAAATGGGAAGGAACAAAGGAAGGGGGAAGGAACAGGGAAACTGGGAAGGAACAGGGAAACGGAAGGAGCAGGGAAATGGGAAGGAGCAGGGAAACTGGGAAGGAGCAGGGAAAGATGGGAAGGAACAGGGAAACTGGGAAGGAACAGGGAAATGGGGGAAATGGACTCTAAACGATGAGCTGGTGGCTCTGCTCCTCAAAAGGGAAGAGTGGGAACAGGGAAGGTTGGGGTGCAGGAGGTGGAACAGGGGCAGGGGTGGAGTTGGGACCACTCAATCCCAAATCCAGCCATGGGGCTGCAGCCCTGAAAACACATCTCAGCACATTCCCTGGAGCTCACTGTGGATGCAGAGGAGCAAAGTGGGATGGAAAACCCACCATGGATGCTCCAGCTGCTGCTGGGGCTCGGAGCCACTCACCCCAAATTAAAAATGGAGTTAAATTCTCCCAATGGAGCAGCACAGAGTTTGCAGGACAGCCACAAATTCCCTGTTTTCCCCAGGGATTAAAGGAATCATTTCCCTCTGGAAGGTCCCAGCTGGCAGTGCTGGACTTGAATCTTGTGTTTTGGGGCAGCCTCTGAAATCCTAAACCAGCCTGAGCAGGGCAGAGAGCAAGGAAAAAGCCCAGAATTCCCAACCCAATGGGTTTTTAAAGGAGTTCAAAGCTCCCACAATTTCTGAGGCGCAGCTGCCAAATGAAAGAGGGACAAAAATTGGATAATCTGCACCAGATGCTTGAATTTTTTTTTTTTTTTTTTTTTTTTTCCAAGCTGATTGACTTCAGCTGAAATGCTGGAAGCTGTCCAGCTCCTGCTGCTGCTCCAGGGAAGCAACTTTGGATGTTTGGGGAAACAAAACACCACGTGTGGTGGTTCCTGCAGGAAATTATTTCCTTGGAAAGATTTCTTGGCTCCTCCAGGCCTGGTCAAGGTGAGCTTTGGATAAACCCCCAACCTGTCTGCAGTTTTTCCTGTTGTGTTTTAATCTCTTCCCAAGAGAAATGTGATGGATGCAGCACTTGGGGTTTTAATGTCAGACAAGTGTCTGCTGCTGATCAATTCAGATTGGAACAGATCCAGGCTGCAATTCACCCCTGGAAAAGGGTTTTCCTTCATGCAAACCAATCCAATATGCTCCCTATTAAAAAAAAAAAACCCAAGCCATTCCATGATTTCATGATTTGATCTCCCCCATTAGAGCTGCTCATGACTTTGGGAACATTATTTTTAGGAACTTGAGATGAGAACACATGGCCAGGATGCAGCAGGATGGATCCTTGGGCAGTTCACACTTATCCATCATGGAAAACACTGTAAGGACATGGATGTTCATCCCCCAAATAATCTGCAGTCCCCACTTTTCCCTCCTTGGAGTGTGAGGAGTGGCAGAGTGAGGCTCTTTTCCCATTTCCCAGCAGAGCCATGGTTTGGGAACACCCTGGACTTTGGGAATGTGCAGCTCCTGGTGGCTGGGGCTGGGACCCAGGAGCAGCAAATGCCAAAAGTGAGGCCACAAAATGCAAATTTGAGACCCCAAAATATTCACCTGCAAATTAGAGGTGGAGGGAGAGCCCACAAAGGTGCCAGAGAGCAGAGGCAGCATCATCACAGCTGATCCCTGTGCCCCTGACCTGGATAAACCCCAAACTGGATTAAACCCTGCCCAAACTGGACAAAGCCCTGCCCAAACTCTCCTGATCTTGTGGCTTGGGTTAGGGACCCCCTGAGATCCCTTCCAGCCTGAATTCCCCTCTTATCCCATGGGCATCCCTCCTCCCAAGGCTTCTTGGTCTTCTCCTGCCTCCAGAAATGAAAACAGAATCCAGAAACCTCCCTCCTCTGTCTCCAGGTGCTCTTGGAGGAGCAGCTCAGACCTGCCTGGAATACTCAGGGCTGAGTTGTGGTGGGTCCAGAGCATGTGAGAATCCCAAATTTCTGGAGCTCCTCCCTGTTTTTTTCCTGTTCCAGCTCCATTCCCACAGCTCTGCCCCTTTCCCAAGCATTCCAGCTCTTCCCTTGGGAATTTTCCCTGCCCAGGGAGCAGCAGATGATTTTTTCCTGATTTAGGTGCCTACAGTGCTCCCTCAGCACTCCTCATGTCCCTGCTGATTGTTTCCCTTCTGCTGCCCTTCCCTTGATTTTTACACCTGGAAAAGTTCCTCTTATTTCTGTGGGATTTTATTTTTTGGCCCAGTTTCCATCCCCTTTTCATGGATCAGCTTCCCTGCACTGGGATGGTTTGACCTGATACACTCAATAAATTCTCCTTGTGCTGCTCCCACAAATCCTCTGGAATTATTTTTTTTCCTTATATTATTTTTTTCCCAAAAAATCTCCCTTATCCAGTTCACTTTAAGATCCCTGCCCTATTTCCTGGCCCTCATCCCTGGAGCATTTTCACCTGAACTCCCTCTCCCAAATTCCCTGGGTTTCCAGAGCTCACCTGCCCCATAGGATTGACTCCAATTTCCAAGGATACCACGTGGAACTTTCCCCAGAGGTGGAAGAGAGGAGAGCAAATTACCTCCAGCAACACCTGAAATGCAAATAAGGGATAATGAAATGCAAATATTGGGCCAATTCAGGGAGGAAAAAAGCAAAGGGCCCCTCCCAAAATATCCCAGCAAGCACAAAAAACTGCAGAGGGAAATGTTTGGGAAGAGCTCAGCAGAGGCTGAGCCTGAGGGCTTGGCAAGCACCAGCTTAAAGCCCTTTAGCAAAGCCCAGGGTCAGGATTAAACCTGAGGGCAGGTTTAGCCCTGGGTGCAGGTTTAATCTTGGGAGCAGGTTTAGCCCTGGGTGCAGGTTTAGCCCTGGGTGAGGTTTAATCATGGGTGCAGGTCTAGCCCTGGGTGAGGTTTAACCCTGGGTGCAGATTTAACCCTGGGTGCAGATTTAACCCTGGGTGCAGGTCTAACCCTGGGTGCAGGATCACCCCTAGGTTCAGGATCAATCCTGGGTGCAGGTTTAACCCTGGGCTCAGGTCTAATCCTAGGTTCAGGATCAATCCTGGGTGCAGGTTTAACCCTGGGCTCATGTCTAACCCTAGGTTCAGGATTAACCCTGGGTGCAGGTTTAACCCCAGGTTCAGGTTTAACCCTGGGTTCAGGATTAATCCTGGGTGCAGGTTTAACCCTAGGTGCAGGCCTAACCCCAGGTTCAGGATCAATCCTGGGTGCAGGTTTAACCCCAGGTTCAGGATCAATCCTGGGTGCAGGTCTAACCCTGTCTTTCCTATCTCTGCTCCCATCTTTCCCCCCATCCAGCTCCTTTCTAGGAAAGTCTTGCCCAGGGCCAGGCTGGACACTGGGCTGGGAGCAGCCTGGGACACTGGGAGGTGTCCAGGGTGGCACTGGGTGACATTTAATGCTCTTGCCAACCCAAACAATTCCAGGATTCCATGATTTCTACCTGGGCAGGGTTTGAAGGATGTGCCATACAAAGGGCAGAACAAGCACAGCCCTCAGCAGAGAAGTTATTTGGGATTTCTTCCATCCTGCAGATTCTGAAGGAGCAGCTTGTGCAACCTCTTCCCTAAAATAACCTCCAGCTTTCTGTGTGTGGCAGTGAAGCAACAATTTTCTTTTCTCTCCCTCTTTCTTTCCCAGAGAGAATATTTTTTGAGAGCACATTTGATTCTCAGCTGTCTCAAACTGTCTCGAAATCCCACATTTCCCCATGTGAGCTGCATCCTGCTTTTATCTCACTTTACAGGGCCTTCATTGGATCCTATTCATTTGTGTGATTCCTTGACAGAGCAGGAATGGAGTGGGATAAAATGTATGGCTGGCAGTGTCTTCTGGCATAATGGGATCAAATCTTTTACATTCTATAGAATTTTACCTGGTATTATTTTCCTTTCAAAGCCATGGAGAATGGATTAAGCCATTTTTTTTTTTTTTTTTTTTTTTCCTGGTTTTTTTTTTTGGGTTTTGTTTGGTTTTTTTGTTGAGAGGGAGGTGTCTCTTGGCATTGGGACGAGTCAGTGTGAAAACCCACGAAGGTTTTTGGTTCAGCACATTTCCCTGTGGCTGCTCCATCCCTGGGAATGTCCAGGGCCAGGTTGGATAGGGCTTGGAGCAACCTGGGATAGTTCCACCATGGAAGGGGGTGAAAAATCTGGGAAAAGCTTCTCCTTACAGGAGAACCCCATCAGGCCCAGGGATCACTCACTCACTCCTGACACTAATTAGCCTCAGGACATGAGTGATATTCTCCCATCAGGAAGAATTTTACCAGGGAATGGCGACTTCTGACTTATTTCTGGAGTGAATCAATCACTTTAATTAAAGCAGCCAATGTCTCTGGAAAAAAAATCCCAAAGGCATTTTCAAGATTTTACTCCTTTGTCCCTCATGGATCCCCAAAAACTTCATTTTCCCCCCCATTTCCCAGTTGGAAACTTCTCTTTCCCTTTGCTCCTTGGCTTCCCTCACATCCTTGGGATATCAGTGTTGATATTAATAATTTCCATAGTTTTGTTCCAACCCTGTGCATCTTTATGTTCCCTTTGTTTGGGAGAGCCAACAGGAGCTGACTTGGGATGCATCCATCTGCTCTGAGCTCTTTTCCATGGCTCTCATCTCCATGGTAACTTGGGAAATCTCTTCCTCTGGACAGAAGATCCACGGGAATCACTGGAAGCTTCACCAGACCTGGAATCACAGGAATTCCAAGATCATCAATCCAACCTTTTACTGGATATCCCCACATCCCTCAAGCACTCAGTGAGGTGTCTGCTCCTTTCCTGAGCAATCCCAGGGATGGGAACTCTACCCCATCCTGCTCACTCTGCCAGGGAAGGATTTAAGAATTTTCCCTGGTATTGAGCTTGAACCTCCTCTGGGCTGGTTCTCTGAGAAATTGGGAAAATTCTTGTTGCTCCATCAACAAATCTGTGGGAACAAGGCTTTCCTGCAGGAGGGGGACAGGAGGAGAAATGTTTTCCTGTAGCAGGATGCCTGAAGCCAGAAGAAAATCTCATTGGGAGAGACTTTAGTGGGAACTTGGTGCTGGAAGGAACCTGGAACATCCCGAGGATCTCACTCAAGTTACCCATGAGGAGACTTTTTATTTTGGGGATTGAAGAGGAGGAGATGGTGATAAAAATGGGCTGGATGAGTCACTTTGTGCAGAGCTTGCATCCCAAATCCCTGCAGTTTCCAGAGGCATCTCCATGGGACCCCCAGTGTCCAAAGGGATCAATGCACAAGCCAAGCGAGATTCAGGGATCACCTTGGAATTCCTGGGAGGTGGAATTGCTGCCCCAGAGGAAGGAGAGGCAGAATTGTGTGGGAGGAATTTCTAGGGCTGCAGGGAAAAGACCCCAAAAGGAAAAGATCCCCAAAAAGAAAGGATCCTCAAAAGGAAAAGGTCCCCAGAAAGAAAGGATCCCTAAAAAGAAAAGATCCCCAAAGGAAAGGATCCCCCAAAAGGAAAAGGATCCCCCAAAAGGAAAAGGATCCCCCAAAAGGAAAAGGATCCCCCAAAAGGAAAGGATCCCCCAAAAGGAAAAGGTCTCCAAAAGGAAAAGGTCCCCCAAAAGAAAGGATCTCAACAGGAAAGGATCCCCCAAAAGGAAAGGATCCCCCAAAAGGAAAAGGATCCCCAAAAGGAAAAGGATCCTCAAAGTAAGTGATCCCCAACAGGAAAGGATCCCCCCAACAGGAAAGGATCCCCCAAGAGGAAAGGATACCCAAAAGGAAAAGATCCCCAAAGGAAAAGGGTCCCCAGAAGGAAAGGACCCCCAAAAGGAAAGGATCTCAACAGGAAAGGATCCCCCAAAAGGAAAGGCTCCCCAAAAGGAAAAGGATCCCCAAAACGAAATGATCCTCATGTTTCTGATCTCAGACCTGGACTCAACACTTCCAGTGCAGTGCAATTAATTCCAATTAAAATGATTGCCTACATTTGATGTCACAAATCCCAGCCTGAAATCTCTGATTTTTTTCTCCACTGGGATAATGGAGAGTGGGACATGCTGGGAGCCTCCACATCAGAGCTTCCTGTTGTCCCTTTTCTCTTTGCCTGTGGATTGTAGTGCTGGTAAAAAGGATTCTTTTATCTGCCTGAGGACTGATGAATGCATCTCTCAATGGTTCTCCACTGAAAGGACTGGAGCAGGAATTCATTTTAAATTGATAAGTGCTGAAAATACACCTAAAGATGAAGATTGAAAGAGGGAAATGCAGGAACAGGGAAGGAAAATGCCAAGATTTCCAGGCTGTTCCATGGGAATGGGGGGGTTTGAAGGATGAAAAAAATGAAAGAGCTTGAGAAACTTGAAGTGTAAAGGTGAGAGTTTGTGGGCAGATGGAAAAGGGGGGGATAAGATCAGTCTGGGGTGAAGGTGAGAGGCAAGAACAGCTGGGAGACAGCAGGGATCCGGCCAGGACCCAGCTGGAAACCCTGCTTGGGACTGGGATCCTTCTGGAAACCCAGCTTGGGACTGGGATCCTTCTGGAAACCCTGCCTGGGACTGGGATCCAGCTGGAAAACCCAGCTTGGGACTGGGATCCAGCTGGAAAACCCAGCTTGGGACTGGGATCCAGCTGGAAAATCCTGCTTGGGACTGGGATCCACTGGAAAACCCTGCCTGGGACTGGGATTCACTGGAAAACCCTGCTTGGGACTGGGATCCACTGGAAAACCCTGCTTGGGACTGGGATCCACTGGAAAACCTGCTTGGGATTGGGATCCTTCTGGAAACCAGACTTGGGACTGGGATCCAGCTGGAAAACCCAGCTTGGGACTGGGATCCAGCTGGAAAACCCAGCTTGGGACTGGGATCCACTGGAAAACCCTGCTTGGGACTGGGATCCAGCTGGAAACAAGACTTGGGACTGGGATCCAGCTGGAAAACCCAGCTTGGGACTGGGATCCTTCTGGAAAACCCAGCTTGGGACTGGGATCCACTGGAAACCCAGCTTGGGACTGGGATCCTTCTGGAAAATCCTGCTTGGGACTGGGATCCAGCTGGAAAACCTGCTTGGGACTGGGATCCACTGGAAACCCTGCTTGGGACTGGGATCCAGCTGGAAAATCCTGCTTGGGACTGGGATCCTTCTGGAAACCAGACTTGGGACTGGGATCCACTGGAAAACCCAGCTTGGGACTGGGATCCTTCTGGAAACCAGACTTGGGACTGGGATCCTTCTGGAAACCAGACTTGGGACTGGGATCCACTGGAAAACCTGCTTGGGACTGGGATCCTTCTGGAAACCAGACTTGGGACTGGGATCCACTGGAAAACCCTGCTTGGGACTGGGATCCAGCTGGAAAACCCAGCTTGGGACTGGGATCCAGCTGGAAAACCCAGCTTGGGACTGGGATCCAGCTGGAAAACCCAGCTTGGGACTGGGATCCACTGGAAAACCCTGCCTGGGACTGGGATCCAGCTGGAAAACCCAGCTTGGGACTGGGATCCTTCTGGAAAACCTGCTTGGGACTGGGATCCACTGGAAAATCCTGCTTGGGACTGGGATCCTTCTGGAAAATCTTGCTTAGGACTGCTTCTGCTTGAAGGGTCCAGAACTCATTTCTCATTTAATTCTCATCTCCATGATTCCACAAAGTGAAATGGAAATGAATTTTCTTTTCATTCCCCACACTGGAAAAAAAAATTGGATCAAGCAGACTATTCTGTTTTGATAAAAGAGCAAGTTGAGTTCCGATTTTAGGGAGTTTTAAACTTTTTTGAGGGAATTGAAAAGAAAATAAACGATTCAAAAAAGGAATTTGGGAAAAGAAACCCAAACATTCCCTTCTCAGGAGACAAAAATGTTTTGATTTTCTTCAGTTTTAATGCACAGGAAGAATCAGATTATCCAATTAATGGGTTTGGCCAAAGAATGAGCTTGGAGTTGCATGAGGAAAGAGGAATGATGGATCAGGGAGTTTGGAGCACCTGCCTTGGGAAAGCAGACATGGAAATCTTTGCAAAATGCCTTGGAGGGGCTGGGTGATGGCTCCTAATAGAAACACATCTGGGGGATAATATCCAATGTGGAAAAGCTATTAAGGGAAAACATGGAAATAGATCAAATAGATACAAACCAGCCCTGAGTGGAGCAAGGCTGGAAATGAGAAGATTTCTAACAATCCATGGAGTGAAATTCTCCTTCCTGTCCCAAATCCATTTGTCTCTATGGAGATGAGGAGAAGCAGACAGGAAGGAGGGCCCATAAATTATCTGAGGATGGAGCTGTGATGAAAGGAGTTGTTTGACAGAGTGAGAATAATTCAGGGGCTGGAAGTGAAAGGCCTTGGCCAGGTGATTTATTGCTATTTCAGGATGCAGATTTGATCTTTGCATTCCAAGTGCATTTCCCTGTCTTGTGTTTATGGCACTTTAATCCTGAATTCTGGGCTTCTGCTGGGCACTTGTGGAGTTTGGGACATCTTGGTCACCCCTTGGTTCACAATTTAATTTCTGTTAAGGGCCTGTTTTAGCCTTTTTGTGGCCCCAAAGCCACAGCTGGGGTGGGAAAGTCTTTGGGATGAGAGTTTAGCTCACCTGGGATTGCAGAGCTCCTCGGCTTTGGGGTTGGGGTTTCCCTGCTAGAGTCCAGGATTGTTGGGATTTTTGTTGTAATTCCATATGATGATGGGAATGCTCCATTCCTTAAAATCACTTCTGAGGGATTATCTGAAGGAATTCCCTGCTTTTCCAGGGATCCACGAGGCTGTTGATACCATGGAAAGCTGGGAAGTTTACCAGAGGAGGATTTCCTCTCTTCATGCAGGGCATTGCTGGGCTCTGCTTTGGGAAGAGAACTTCTGCTGAGCCCTGTGTCAGAACCAGGAGCAGTTCAAGGGATCAGTTCTTGGATTCAGACCTGGATCTTTGGTTTAAACCCCTCTGGCTGTGGGTGGTTTTGTGGGGTCTGTGCCACTTGTGATGGGGGACAGGTCACCCAAAAGGGTCTGCAACACCCTCCTGAAACTGAAATATGAGCCTAAAAGTGTGGTAGGAGAGGATGGGGGAGTCTCTGGGAGTTTTTGTGTCAGGGAAGACGGTGTGGGACAAAACTCAAACATTCTGGTGAAGCTAAATGTTACAGTTTATTATAAAAGAGCCTGTTAGGGGCTGCCCAGCACAGCCCCAGAGCAGGATTAAAGAGAGAAAGGGGGGAGAGAGAGAGAGAAGAGGGAGAAGAGAGCAAGAAGAAGAGCAAGAGAGAGATTTCCTGTTTGCAATACAATAAATCTTCTTCCATGATGAATATTCTAATTTCCACTAACCAATCTAACACAAAATACAAATTCTATAGCATTTACATGCAGCCTATAGGAATCCTTATATTAGCATAAATTGTTATATTTTAAACTCTCAGATCTAATCTTTGGACCCTGGCAAATCTTTTGTGCCCTTTGGAGTTGCTCTCTGGCTGAGAGCATTTTTCAATCAAGAGGGGATTTCCTTCAGGGGCCATCCCATTGTTTCATGGTTATTTAATAAATAAAGCTTTCCTGTTTTACCTTCCCCATCAATCATTCACCCAGCAAATCCCACCATTCCCACTAAACCATGTCCCCAAATGCCACATTTTGGACACTTCCAGGGGTGGTGACTCCACAGTGCCCTGGGCAGCCTGGGAAGAATTTTTTTTCCTGAACTTCCCCTGGTTCAGGATTCCCATCCAGGCTCCATCCAGGTGGGATTCCCTTTTTTTTGTGCTCATGGATCTCAAGCTTTTTTTTTTTTTTTTTTTTGGAGTGTAGCAAAGCAATCAAAACCAACTCCTGGCTCTAAGATTTCCACTGCTCCCATTTTCCAGTGGGAATCCACTCATTTCACAGCCTATCTCAGTAATGAGCTGAGTGAATTTACAAGGAAGAAAAACTTCCCAGGTTTCTAAATTATTCTTGGAACAATATATTGTAAACCCGCCCCACCAAACCATTGGCTGAGTTGTTTTACATTTATGGCAAAGATGATTTAGACCTCCAGTGGGAAATAAAATCTGGAGATGTTAAGTTTATTATAGAAAGATCCATTAAGGAGCCATTTTTCAGGAGGAGCAGCAGGGGAGGAGAACCTGGGGCAGGGCTGGTTGTTCCAAGTGTTTGGAATTCTGGTGACCATTCCCAGTGTTCCTGTCAAGCAGAGGAGCTGCAATGCTGCCCCCTGAAGCTGAACTTGCTCTGCAGGTCCATCAGGTGTCTGTCATTCCCAGGAATTCCCTGGGAATTCGTTGTATCCGTGGTTTGGGGGCTTTGCCAGAATCAATAATTCCAGGCTGCTCAAACAGCTCTGACGAGATGAGGTGAGCAGGCATCACGCTGATTATTTGAGCAGCTACAAAAGAAGCCTCTTCCCATTAAAAAACCATGAGAAAAGGGGGAAAGATTCACATGAGTTCAGCTGTGAAAGGGAATTTTTTGGAGGAAAATCGAAACCTTTTTGTTTTGGCTGTGAATCCTGAGCTGCTGCTGTTGGAATGAGCTGTTCCCTCGTGGTCCTGGAGCCCATCCCGCCCTTCCAGGGGTTTGCAGGAGCAGCTCCAGCTCTGGGATCAGCATTCCCACAGTGTCTGAGTGGGGATTTCCATGGAGCATCAGCTCCTTCCCCACACCCAGCAATGGGCTCAGACAAACCCCCTGAGTTCCCTTCAACCCATTTGAAACAGAATTTATATTTTTTTAACCAGCCTTTTCTGCATCATCCCATCACCCCAGACTGCTGTGGTTTTCCTTTCCCACCTCTCCCAACCCTTCCCTGCTGAGCCCAGAGCCATTTTCTCCTTTTTGCAGCAGGATTCATTTCTCTCTTCAATACCCTTACTCTTTCTTCTTGGTGGCATGTTTGTTTTGATTTTGGGTGTTGGGCTTTTTTTGTTTAGTTTTTTTTTGTTTTTTTTTTTAATTTTTTTTTTTATTTTGGTTTTTTATTTTCTTTCTTTTTTTTATTTTTTATTTGGGTTTGGTTTGTTTTTTTTTTTTTTTGTTTTGTTTTGTTGGTTTTTTTTTGGTTTTTATTTTGGTTTTTTTTTGTTTGTTTGTTTGTTTGTTTGTTGGTATTTTTGGGCTTTTTTGTTTGATTTTTTTTTGGTTGGTTGGTTGATTTTTTTTTTTTGTTTTTTTTTGTTTTTTTTGTTTTGTTTTCCATTGAGGGAAAAAACCCAAGTGGAGAGGGGCTGCTTTTCCTTCCTGTATCTAGAAAACAAACCAGGAGCCAGCAGCTCCAAGGTCCCCTGTGGTGGCTGCCTTGGAGTGACAGGAAAAAGCAGATTTCTGAGGATTGAAGTCACTCCAGAGCTCTGGGGCCACTCCAGGCTGGTTTACTCCATAAATTGACTCCACTTCCCTGTGAAAGGCACAGATGGAAGAGGGGAGCCCGTGTGTGCTCTGTGGGTGCCAGTCCGGGTTCCCCAGCGGGGTTCATTAGGTGATGGTGCTAATTGGGTCATTGAGCACTTCCAGCCCCTCTGGCCGTGCCCATCCAGCCCTGGGAACAGCGATGCTGCCGTTGCCATGGCAACGGGGATGCTCCTGGAATGGGGAAATGTGGAAGCTGGGGCTGGGCCCCAAACTGTGTCAGAAACACCAAAAAACTCCTGCCCCACTCTCCAGCAAGGCTGGGAGTGCCTTCCCTCCCTCATCCCGCTCCTGGCTGGGAGATTTTCCTCCTCAGGGCTCTCCCATGAGCTTCCAGAGCCCCTTCCTGGCACTTGGGGTTCAGTGGTTGAAGATTGGGCTTGGTGACCTTGGAGAACCTTTCCAGCCTTAACGACTCCATGATTCTGTAATTCCATTTCTTGTGCGGTCAGAACCAACTGGGCAGTGCCACCAAGGTCTTCCCTTCCCCTTCCCCTTCCCCTTCCCCTTCCCCTTCCCCTTCCCCTTCCCCTTCCCCTTCCCCTTCCCCTTCCCCTTCCCCTTCTTCCCCTTCCCCTTCCCCTTCTTCCCCATCCATCTCTGAAGCTGTACCTTCATTTTCCAGCTGTTTGGAGATTTCTTCCAATTCCCAGCCTGAATTTATCTCTGGTCACTTTGCAGCCACCCATCCTTGTGCTAATATTGCTTTTAGCTTAAATGCCTCTTTCCCTCCTTGAGATTTCTCCAGTGGATTTATAGGGAGCAATATCCCTCTAAGCCTGGCAGGATTTTTAACAATCCCACCCCAAATTCTCAGTGTTCCACATCCAGAGCCTGTTCTTTCCTCACTGCTCATCATTCAAGGAACACCTGCTGGAATTTTAGCCCTTCTTGGACAGGTTGGGTTGGAAAATCCCAGGGAGGGGCAGATGGAAGGAAAGGCTGTCCCTGCTCTGCTGGGAATTCTCCTGTTTCATCCTGGGGCTCACTGAAATGCTGGTTCAGTGTAGGAAATCTCCATCCTGTGATCAGCCACTTCCAGATCCATTTCCTCAGTTTTCCTGACTGATCATCACTGGGAGGAGCAGTTTGTAGGGATCCCCCTGGAGCAGGGAATGCTCTGTGTCTGCCCCACAGGTTTCCTCAAAGGCCTCTCACATCTTCCAGGGTGACACTGGGGGAAAAGGGATCAGTGAGGCACTCCCTGCCCAGAGCACCTGGAACAGAGCACCAGGGGAGCAGCAGTTTTCCAGCAGATCCCAGTGTGATTTCTTCTCCTTTCTCCCCTCCTGCTGGATCTGTTCCTGCCCCAGAGGATGTCAGGATGCAGGGAAGGGATGCTCAGTTTAACCCCCTGGATTGCCAGGGATGGGAAAACACCCAGTGGGAAAATACCTGCTGGGTCACCACAGCCTGAGCTCCCTCCCAACAGGGATCACACAATCCTGGAATTTCCTGAGTGGGAAGGGACCCACAGGGATCATGGATCCATCCCTGTCCAACCCAGACAACCCAAAATCCCACCCTGTCCATCCCTGGGGAGCCTGGGCAGTGCCAGCACCTCTGGGGGAGGGAAGAACCTTTCCCTGAGCTCCAGCCTGAGCCTGCCCTGCCCAGCTCCAGCTGTTCCCTGCCCCCAGGAGTGGAATGACATCTCCCAG